>NC_045975.1:4192339-4492339 GCF_010909765.2 Amblyraja radiata | reverse complement strand
TTCTCTGCCTCAGAGGGCGGTGGAAGCAGGTTCTCTGGATGCTTTCAAGAGAGAGCTAGATAGGGCTCTTAAAGATAGCGGAGTCAGGGGATATGGGGAGAAGGCAGGAACGGGGTACTGATTGGGGATGATCAGCCATGACCACATTGAATGGCGGTGCTGGCTCGAAGGGCCAAATGGCCTACTCCTGCACCTATTGTCTATTGTCTACTGCATCAAATTGTAATGGCCAATTTTATCTGAAGAGTTGAAACGATGTGGCTTTGCATTGGTGCTATCGTTTGATTTTCAGTAACACTGGTTTTGATTGCAGTCTGTAGAGCCCTCTGCTGTTCACCCTTAATATTACACATTGTGTATCCAGTGAAAATTGTTTCCTGAATTTGCTTCCTGAGATTGTCAGCTCCGCTTGGTATTTTCCCAATACACTTCGGAATTTTACAATTTTAAACTAAATGCAGCATGTGTCATAACGCCTTCAAACTTAAAAAACAAAAATCATCTTAAATCCTTTAAGGGGCTGTCCCACTGCGGCGACCTAATTGGCGAGTTTAGTAGAGTTTCGGAGAGTTTGTAAAAGTGCCATGTTGAAGACCTCCCTTCGACTATGTTGAAGACTATCTACGACTACCTTCAACTTCCCCCGATTACCTACGACTAAAATGCCGACCCACTACGACCTACTTCGACTAAACCCACGAGTAAAAAAAATATATCGATTTGTTTCCATGGCGACATTTTTTTACTCGCGGACATTTTTCAGCATGTTGAAAAATACGCCGCGACCTAGCTGAGGCCTCGAGTACGCGGGGACTACTCTCGAGCATGAAGGGGAGTAATGCCCCTGTCCCACTTAGGAAACCTGAACGGAAACCTCTGGAGACTTTGCGCCCCACCCAAGGTTTCCGTGCGGTTCCCGGATGTTTTTGTCAGTCTCCCTACCTGCTTCCACTACCTGCAACCTCCGGCAACCACCTGCAACTGCGCGGAAACCTTGGGCGGGGCGCAAAGTCTCCAGAGGTTTCTGATCAGGTTTCCTAAGTGGGACAGGGGCATTACAAAGACCTCCTTGGACCTCGTGTCGACCATGCTGCGAGTATGAGTCGAGGGCAAACTCGTCAGAACTCGCGGATTGGGTCGCCGCAGTGGGACAGCCCCCTTTAGTTTGCACAGCACAATGCTTACACGTCTGCCCTGCTGCAAGAAAGAATGTCATTGTTCTTTTTCGTGACTTAAGACAATAAAACACTTCTTTGTTCGGGTCCATCTTCCATGTTTCAAATGTTGACATCGCTGTCATCGTCCGTCCTGTAAGGGGCGCAAGCTTCCGGCGACAAACAGTGGGAGCCGTCACTTGTTGCAATAGATAATGGTGGTGGCAGAATTAGCTCGAGATACTTCCAGTTCCCAGCTCCGCCACATGGACGCTTCTGCTACGGGGCAAATAAAGCACTCTTGGCTCTTGACTACTAAAAAAGACACAAAGTGCTGGAGTAACTCCGCTAGGCAGGCAAGATCTCTGAAGAACATGGATAGGTGGAGTTTCGGGTCGGGCCCTTCATCAGTCTGAAGAAAGGACCTGGCCTGAAATGTCAGCTATTCATGTTCTCCAGAGATGCTACCTGTCCCGCTGAGTTGCTCCAGCACTTTGTGTCCTTTTGTGTAAACCATTGTCTGCAGTTACTTGTTTCTACAATAAATACTTGTGGCATGATGGAGGGGTGGTGGTGGAGTTGCTACCTTACAGAGCTAGAGTCCGGGTTAGGTCATGACTATGGGTGCTGTCTATACAGAGATATAGACAATAGACAACAGGTGCAGGAGTAGGCCATTCAGCCCTTCGAACCAGCACCGCCATTCAATGTGATCATGGCTGATCATCCCCAATCAGTACCCCGTTCCTGCCTTCTCCTCATATCCCCTGACTCCGCTATCTTTAAGAGTCCTATCTAGCCCTCTCTTGAAAGTATCCAGAGAACCGGCCCCCACCACCCTCTGAGGCAGAGAATTCCACACTCACCACTCTCTGTGTGAGAAAAAGTGTTTCCTTGTCTCCATTCTAAATGGCTTACTCCTTATTCTTAAACTGTGGTTCCTGATTCTGGACTCCCCCAACATCGGGAACATGTTTCCTGCCTCTAGCGTGTCCAAACCCTTTATGATCTTATATGTTTCAATAGGATTCCCTTCTCATCCTTCTAAACTCCAGAGTATACAAGCCCAGCTGCCCCATTCTCTCAGCATTCGACAATCCCGCCATCCCAGGAATTAACCTTGTAAACCTACGCTGCACTCCCCGTGACCACGTGGGTTTACTCCGGGTGCTCCGGTTTCCTCCCGCTCTCCAAACATGTAAAGGTTTGCAGGTTAAATGGCTTTGTTAAAAATTATTCCAGAATGAAGGATGAGGGGGAAAATCATTGAATATTGAAAGGCTTGGATAGAGTAAATGTGGATAATATGTTTCCTCTCATGGGAGAGTCAAGGAGCAGAGGTCACAGCCTCAGAATAAAAGGACGTACCTATAGAATGGAGACGAGGAGGAATTTCTTTAGTCAGAGTGTGGTGAATCCATGGAATTAATTGCCACAGATGGCTGTGGAGGCCAAGTCACTGGATTTTAAGGTGGAGGTTGACAGATTCTTGGTTAGTTTGGGTGTCAGGGATTATGGGGAGAAGGCAGGAGAATGGTGTTGAGAGGGGAAGATAGATCAGCCATGATTGAATGGTGCAGTAGACTTGATGGGCCGAATGGCTTGAATCTGCTCCGACAACTAATGAATATATGTGTGGGATCGAGCTAGTGTACGGGGTTGACTACTGGTCGGCGCGGACTCGATGGGCCAAAGGGCCTGTTTCTGTGCTGTATCTCTAAACTTAAACTACTAAATCTTTGTTCACTGTTTTTCCTTCAGGTGCGTTTTTGATCCCATACCTGATAATGCTGGCTTTTGCTGGGGTCCCCATATTCCTCCTCGAGACGGCACTCGGTCAGTTTGCCAGTCAGGGGCCGATATCTGTGTGGAAGGCCATCCCTGCATTACAAGGTAGAGTCTTAGAGTCATAGAGTGATACAGTGTGGAAGTGGCGGCGCTGTGAAACAGCTGCGGCTCGCCTGCAGTCTGTCTGTTTTTACTTTTTTTGTGTTTTGTTTTTTTGTTGTTGTCTAGTTCAGTTAAACTTTTGGTTATTAGGTGGTGTTATGTGTGTGTGGGGGGGGGGGGCTGAAACAGGGTTTTCTGTCTCTCCCTTCGGGGGAATGCGACTTTTTTGTCGTATCCCCCTTCTCTTCCCCCACCTGAGCTGAGGCCTAATGGCGGAGCTGGCGGCCTCCAACCTGCGAGCGACCTCGAGGCTCCGGAGGTAGAGCCAGCCAAGACTTACCAACGCGAGGCTGGCCGTCTTCGAGCTGCGGCGACGTTCGGGCAGCGGCACGACTCGGCGCTCCGGTGAGGGCGGACGGCGCGGGGCTGAGACACTCCTGAGTGGGCGGCACGGCTACCGGCAGGAAGGTGCTCCCGTGTGGGCGGCGCGGTGCGGGGCTGAGACGCTCCCGTGTGGGCGGCCCGGGGCGGAGACGGTGCTCCGGTGGCTGATGCGGCATTCTGGCGGCGGCGACCTGGATCCGGGGCTCGGCCGCGGGCCAGTGGAGGACAATGTCGGGAGCTCGCAGGTCACGGGCTGGTGCCTGTTTTCCGGAGCTCCCGTGGCAACAGCTGCGTCCGCTGGACTGGAGGGCAGCAGCTTCGACCACCCCCGGGCCGCGGAGCTTGAACCGCGGGACTGACTTACCATCGCCCGGTGGGGTATCGCCTCGGCGCAGAGGGAGAAGAGGAGGGAAGAGACAGTAACTCTAAGACTTTTGCCTCCATCACAGTGAGGAGGTGCTTGGTGAACTCACTGTGGTGGATGTTAATTTGTGTTTATTGTGTGTTGTTATTATTACATGTATGGCTGCAGGCAACAACATTTCGTTCAGACCGAAAGGTCTGAATGACAAATAAAGGATTCAATTCAATTCAATTCAATTCAATTCAATTCAATTCAATTCAACAGGCCCTTTGGCCTGACATGCCAACACCGGCCAACATGTCCCAGCTACACTAGTCCCACCTGCCGGCATTTGGACCATACCCCTCCAAACCTGTCCTATCCATGTACCTGTCCAACTGTTTCATAAACGTTGGGATAGTCCCAGCCTCAACTACCTCCTCTGGCAGCTTGTTCCATACACTCACCACCCTTTGCGTGAAAATGTCACCCCTCAGATTCCAATTAAACCTCTTCCCCTTCACCTTGAACCAGGTTCTCTAGTCCTCGATTCCCCTATTCTGGGCAAGAAATCCTGTGCACCTACCCGATCTATTCCTCTCATGACCTTATACGCCTCTATAAGATCACCCCTCATCCTTCTGCGCTACAAGGAATAGAGACCCAGCCTACTCAACCTCTCCCTAGAGCTCCGACCCTCTAGTCCTGGCAACATCCTTGTACATCATCGGTGAACCCTTTCAAGCTTGACAATATCTTTCCTAGCTAGGTATTCACCTACACAGGCAGCCTCTGATAACCACTCTCTATTGACTAAATAATGCACATGCCTTGTTGCATATTAAAACTGTCTTGTTTCCATTCTGCCTGCAGGGTGCGGGATTGCTATGCTCATCATCTCGGTCCTGATCGCGGTGTACTACAACATCATAATCTGTTACACCCTGTTCTACCTCTTTGCATCGTGCATGCCTGTGCTCCCTTGGGCATCCTGTGAAAACAGCTGGAACACTGAAAATTGCAGGGACAAGCACAAGCTGCAACTGGGTAACCACTGCCGAACCTATCCCTTGGACTGGTCCTATCTTCTGATCCTTTGGAGGAGGTTTAAACATGTAGCGACAAGACATGCACTAGTCTTACAGGGCCCGGCATGGATACTTGCGAACATAAACATGCCTTTAGAAGGACAGTCGATCCGTTAAACAATCCAGCAGGGACCACTGCATCTTCCAACATCACCAGCCACATTTGCTTTCATTTATTTTCAACCTTCATCCATGGCTGGCTAGCGGGAATTTGGGAAATGAGGTTACCGCTAGTCATTTTACTTCTGCTGTTATGATCGTTTGAATTGTCATTTTTAATACGCAGTCGCCTTCCTTTGGGTAGGAACCAGTTACCTGATTGGAAGGTACACCTAACCCAGGAGACCATAAGATGGTGTCATTTATGAGCGGATCGTCGGATTTTCATTGACGATTGATAAATTTATTGGAAAAGTAAAGAGGGGTTGGATTGTGGCTTTGCCAAATCGTAGTATTTTACAGCGTAGATAGAGTCTATTTGGCACATTGTGTACTTATTGGTTGCCTGAGAGAATAATCCATTTATCCAATCTTGCCAACTGCACGTAATGTTCTATTTGAATTGAATTGAATGGAATATGTTATTGTCAAGTGTGACAAGTCACAGTGAAATTCTTTGCTCGCATACCCGAGGTATGTAAATAGTCGCTACATAAAGGGCACATAAAGTTACACAGAAATCCCTGCGGCAGTTCTTCTCCCTTTTGTTCTCCATCCCCTCCTTTGGGCGGTCCCTACACGCCAGGTCCCCATTGTTCCTCCCCCCACCCTCACGCCCCCCACGCTGGGTCCTCCTTTGTCCATTCCCCCGGCAGCGGCCTCCTAACGTCCACATGTCCGTCGGCCAAAGATTTAGAAGGATTTGGGCCAAATATAAGCAGGTGGCATTAGTGTAGCTGGGGCATGTTGGTCGGCGTGGGCAAGCTGGGCTAAAGGGCCAGTTTCAACAATGTATGACTCTTTGACTTAATGACCGGTAATATATGAACTGTCATCTAACTAGTGTTAATTGTAGCTCCAGTACAACCTCCCCCCCCCCCCCCCCTCCCCCCCTGCTCTGATGTTCTATACCTTGGCTAATAAAGGACACCGCCTCATCTGCCAAATATGCGGGGCATGGCTTATTTCTCCGGTTTCAACCAGGAAATTGGCTGCTCCAACCAGAAATTGGGGATAGTTGAGACAGGTGCTCTGGGGGTCAATGAGGCGGGTGACTGAGCATCATTTAAAAGATCTTTGGGCAGGTACATAGATAGGACAGGTTTACATAGAAACATAGAAACATAGAAAATAGGTGCAGGAGTAGGCCATTCGGCCCGTCGAGCCTGCACCGCCATTCAATATGATCATGGCTGATCATCCAACTCAGTATCCTGTACCTGCCTTCTCTCCATACCCCCTGATCCCTTTACCCACAAGGGCCACATCTAACTCCCTCTTAAATATAGCCAATGAACTGGCCTCAACTACCTTCTGTGGCAGAAAATTCCAGAGACTCACCACTCTCTGTGTGAAAAATAGACAGGCAAGGGCCAAGCGCGGGGCAGGTGGGACTAATGTAGAAGGGGTATCTCGGTTGGCATGAGCAAGTTGGGCCGAAGGGCCTGGTACCATGCTGAATGAATCTATAAAACTATAGGGGGCAGATATTTAATCCAGTTATGTCAAGCATACAGGTCACTTTGATGAACTCCTCAAATGTTTAATGTTTCTCTGTCATGCTCCATAGTTATAATGTAATTATTATCTGATTATAATGAAAGTCATAAAATGTAGAGTCACGGACGTTCCACAAGATTGAGGGCACAGGGCCAAATAATTGCCCCTCTCAATGTTAATACTTTAGGTATATAATGTTAATTAAAAAAAAACATTTTCCCGTTAAGAATTTTAAACTCTTCAATTAAGGATCACTACCTTCCACCTCATTGGATTAAGGTACCTTGATAAGATACTATTAAGGGCATCGTTAAAGCAATACCAGCCTTGCACTATTTCAGTTCAGTTTAGTTTATTGTCACGTGTACCGAGGTACAGTGAAAAGCTTTTGTTGCGTGCTGTCCAGTCAGCAGAAAGACAATACGTGATTACAATCGAGCCATTTACAATGTACAGATACATGATAAGGGAATAATGTTCCATGCAAGGCAAAGTCAGCAAAGTCCGATCAAAGATAGTCCAAAGGGTCACCAAAGAGGTAGATAGTGGTTCAGGACTTCTCTCTGGTTGTGCTAGGATGGTTCAGTTGCCTGATAACAGCTGGGGAGGATACTGTCCCTGAATCTGGAGGTGTGCGTTTTCACACTTCTGTACCTTTAGCCCGATGGGAGAGGGGAGACGAGGGAGTGGCCAGGGTGCGACTCGTCCTTGATGATGCTGCTGGCCTTGCCGATGCAGCGTGAGGTGTAGATGGAGTCAATGGAAAGGAAGGTAGTAGTCACCATGACCATGGGTGGGTCACCTAAAAATAAACATAATCTCTTAAAAATAGTCCCTTACTGTGAATGAATACAACTTTATTGCCCCATGTGACAAGTCACAGTGATATTCTTTGCTTTGCTTATACCCAAGGTATGCAAAGAGTCGCTACATAAAGGGCGTCAACAGAGTTACGAAATTCTCCTTTTTTTTTACACAAACCAGTTTTAATACATTCCATTTTGTGGTCCCCCATAGTGCTCAGTGGCCCCCTCCACCCCTCCCTCTATCTCTGCCTTAAATATATCCACTGACTTTGCCTCCACAGCCGTCTGTGTCATAAGATTCCACAATAGACAATAGACAATAGGTGCAGGAGTAGGGCATTCGGCCCTTCGAGCCAGCACCGCCATTCAACGTGATCATGGCTGATCATCCACAATCAGTACCCCGTTCCTGCCTTCTCCCCATATCCCTTGACTCCGCTATCTTTAAGAGCCCTATCTAGCTCTCTCTTGAAAGTATCCAGAGAACCGGCCTCCACCGCCCTCTGAGGCAGAGAATTGCACAGGCTCACCACTCTCTGTGTTAAAAAGTGTTTCCTCATCTCCGTTCTAAATGGCTTACCCATTATTCACCGATTCACCGCCCTCTGACTAAAGATCGGCCATGATTGAATGGCGGAGTAGACTTGATGGGCCGAATGGCATAATTCTGCTCCTATCACTTGTGAACTTGTAAGTCATTGACACAGAAAATCAGAACTTTTTTTTTACGCTTCGCTGGAGTCTCAATCTCTTTTGCTGAATCTCAAAAATCATCTATATATTGTTTAAAATGCTCCAGGGATCTACAATGTAATTGAGATGTACCATTAAGATTCTAGCATCACTGGGCCAATATACACTTATGGTTAGTGTCTCCAAAGATTCATCTAGGAAATTAAATTAAATTCTCTTGGCAAATTTAATTAATTCTGAGCTGAGCTTCAGTGGGTAATTAAGCGTCAACAAAGGATTGTAACAATTTCAGTTGGGAAATATCTTTGAGACATGCGCAAAAGTAAGTTCCAGGCAATAATTCAGTGTGAAGAACTTGTAGAGGGCATGGTGGAGCAGTGGTAGAGTCAGAGACCCGGGTTCGATCCTGACCAAGGGTGCTGTCTGACAATAGACAATAGACAATAGACAATAGGTACAGGAGTAGGCCATTTGGCCCTTCGAGTTCAATGTGATCATGGCTAATCATCCCCAATCAGTACCCCGTTCCTGCCTTCTCGCCATATCCAGTGACTCCGCAATTTTTAAGAGCCTTATCTAGCTCTTGAAAGCATCCAGAGAACCTGCCTCCATCGCCCTCTGAGGCAGAGAATTCCACAGACGTGGTCTGTACAGAGTTTGTACGTTCTCCCCGTGACCTGCGTGGGTTTTCTCCGGGAGCTCTGGTTTCCTCCCACGCTCCAAAGACGTGCAGGTTTGTAGGTTAATTGGCTTTGGTTAAAATAAAAAGGTCAACTGTCCCTAGTGTGTGCAGGATAGTGCTAGTGTGCGGGGGTCGCTGGTCGGCGCGGACTCGGTGGGCCGAAGGGCCTGTTTCCGCGCTGTATCTCTAAACTAGATTAAACTCATGTGTGTAATCTGCACAGCATTCTGCAGTGATGGTGTCAATGAACAGTATAAACTTGTTGAACTAGAAGTCCAGAAATGCCAAGGAAACCAACACGTTTCAACCATAGCTTGCATTATAACATGCATTCTTATCTTGTTTGCATCTTTTTTGACAAGTGCATAAAGGTTATCTCTCCCAGTTTAAGGCAACATTTGGACACTGAATTAATTGTCACCACTCTATAAGAGTCTGTGATTTTGTTACGTTTAGATTTGCGGCTTGCATTGAGGTTAGCGTGTATGATTGCCAAAATGTCTGCAGGCTGTATCTGTGACATAAAAGATACATTGTAATTGAAAGCCATTACATTAATCTTTACAGCAATAATCATAAGTGATAGGAGCAGAATTTAGGCCATTCGGCCCATCAAGTCTATACCATCCAATCGTGGCTGATCTATCTCTCCCTCCTTAACCCCCTTGACATGGGGGTTTTAAGGAGATTTTTCCCTTAATTTTTGGCCCCAGATTCCCTTGATTTTTGGCCTTCTCCCCATAACCCCTGACACCCGAATTAATCAAGAGTCTATCTATCTATGCCTTAAAAATATCCACTGACTTGGCCTCCGCTGTCTTCTGTGGCAAAGAATTCCACAGGTTCACCACCCTCTGAGTAAAGAAATCCCTCCTCATCTCCTTCCTAAAGGAACATCCTCTAATTCTGAAGCTATGGCCTCTGGTCCCAGACTCTCCCACTAGTGGAAACATCCTCTCCACATCCACTCCTTAAGTCATCTCCTTAAATCCATTGATTATGGAGATAAATTCACACATTCCCAGCTGGGCTACTGCACTCGAATGATGCGTGGGTCACTAATATGACACTATAGAACAATGATAACATTACATATTGGTTATGAAATCATATAAATAACATCATAATTTCTGAATTCCTCCAGTCCAGGTGGAATAAATTAGAATAAAACTGCTTCACTTTTGGGAAGTGAATTTAAATCCAGCCAGATTTTGGTTTAGGGTTTATCAATGTCATGTGTACTGAGGGACAGTGCAAAAGCTTTGCTATTCAATTTGATCAGGTAATGAATGATCATTAAGTCCAGAACTTTGACACATAGAAACATAGAAAATAGGTGCAGGAGGAGGCCATTCGGCTCTACGAGCCAGCACCGCCATTCATTGTGATCATGGCTGATCGTCCCCAATCAATAACCCGTGCCTGCCTTCTCCCCATATCCCTTGATTCCACCAGCCCCTGGAGCTCTATCTAACTCTCTTAAATCCATCCAGGGACTTGGCCTCCACTGCCCTCTGTGGCAGGGAATTCCACAAATTCACAACTCTCTGGGTGAAAAAGTTTTTTCTCACAGTCTTAAATGGCCTCCCCTTTATTCTAGGACTGTGGCCCCCTGGTTCTGGACTCGCCCAACATTGGGAACATTTTTCCTGCATCTAGCTTGTCCAGTCCTTTTATAATTTTATATGTTTCTATAAGATATCCCCTCATCCTTCTAAACTCCAGTGAATACAAGCCTAGTCTTTTCAATCTTTCCTCATATGACAGTCCCGCCATCGCAGGTATCAATCTCGTGAAAGAAAGGTAACTTTGATGGCAGGGGACAAGAAAAACGTTTTAACCCAGAGAGTTGTCAATTTGTGTAACTCTCCGCCTCAGAAGGCAGTGGAGGCCAATTCTCTGGATGTTTTCAAGTGAGAGTTCGATATAGCTCTTAGGGCTAACGGAATCAAGGGATCTGGAGAGGGCAGGAACGGGTTACTGATTAGGGATGATCAGCTATGATCATATTGAATGGCGGTGCTGGCTCAATGGGCCGAATATCCTACTCCAGCACCCATTTTCTATGTTTCTAAGTTAATATTAAACCTAAATACAATCAAGTCAAAGTCAAGTACAATAGGTAGAGCAAAGGGGAAGATACAGAGTGCAGAATATAGTTCTCAACATTGTAGCGCATCAGTTCCAGAGACAAAGTCCAATGTCCGCAATGGGGTAGAGGTGAATCGGACAGTACCCTAGCTTATGGAAGGACCGTTCAGAAGCCTGATAACAGAGGGGAAGTAGCTGTTCCAGTTTTGCAAAGACTTGTAAGAGAAATATATTCTATTGATGCAGAATTGAGAGATCTAAAGTGAAAATATTTAAGTAGGCTTGGACTCAAAAAACTCAGGCAGCATCTCTGGAGAGAAGGAATGTGTGACATTTCGGGTCGAGGTCCGAAGAAGGGTCTCGACCTGAAACATCACCCATTCCTTCTCTCCAGAGATATTGCCTTTCCCGCTGAGTTACTCCAGCATTCTGTGTCGACACAGATACAATCAGTTCAAAGCCAAGTGCAACAGATAGAACAGAGATACAGATTGCAGTTCTTCAGACTGGTTGGGGATAGGGGAATCGAGAGATCTAGCCATGATGGAGAGAGATCTGGCAGCGTCTCTGGAGAGAAGGAATTGGTCGAGTTGACTTAACTTCTTTTGGTTTTGGATCCGTAGCACAAATTCTGACCCAAATACGGGATTATGAAATAACAACCTTGTTCCAAGGTAGCAACGGCTAAAGTGAGAGGTGGAATTTCTCCGAAGTTGTTAAAAGGGGTGACTTTCTGGAGTTGAATTAAGAATCTGTAAAATCTCTGCCTTAAAAATATCCATTGACTTGGCCTCCACAGTCATCCATCCTGCATAGTTGACCCCTCCAATGACCCATGACAAAATTGATTTGCTTGAGCAGCTTACAACTTGGTGGTATAAATGTGGAATTCTTCAATTTTAGGTGATTTCCACTATCAATCCCCACCCCACCTCCCTTGCCAGCTTCCTCCACCCTCGTTGTTCAACTAGTTCCACAGTTCCCCACATGAGATCACATCTTTTCACTAGAAAAGAGACAAGGAGGAATTTCTTCAGTCAGAGGGTGGTGAATCTGTTGAATTCATTGCCACAGACGGCTGTGGAGGCCAACTCAATGGGTATTTCTAAGGCGGAGCTTGATAGATTCTTGATTAGTACGGGGTGTCTGGGGTTATGGGGAGAAGCCAGGAGAATGGGGTTGGGAGGGAAAGATAGATCAGCCGTGATTGAATGGGCGGTGTAGACTTAAGGGGCAAAAGGGACCGAGATGAGAAAAACATTTTTCACACAGAGAGTGGTGAATCTCTGGAATTCTCTGCCACAGAGGGTAGTTGAGGCCAGTTCATTGGCTATATTTAAGAGGGAGTTAGATGTGGCCCTTGTGGCTAAAGGGATCAGGGGGTATGGAGAGAAGGCAGGTACAGGATACTGAGTTGGATGATCAGCCATGATCATATTGAATGGCGGTGCAGGCTCAAAGTGCCGAAGGGCCTACTCCTGCACCTATTTTCTATGTTTCTATGTTTCTAAATCTTTTCCTATCATTTATTAACTTCCCTAGCCAACCTACCAGGGCACTACCCTGCCTGAAATTACCTGTTGCTGGCCCCGATTTTTTTCTAGTCTTGTCTCGTCTCCAGCTTGCTCCCCCCCCCCTCACCCTCCTCCCCCACCCCTTACTTGAAGAAAGAGTCTGACCCAAAACATCACCTATTCACTTTTCTCCAGAGATGCTGCCTGACCCGCTGAGTTACACCAGGGATTTGTGTTCATCTTTGGTACCAACCAGTATCTGCATTTCTGTGTTTCCACGTCTTGACTTGGGAACTGGATGTCACTGCATTCATTGCATACATGTGCCAAAAAAGAAATAAATAATAAATACCATCCCCTGTAGTTTGTCCTGGAACTTGCTGCAATCTTAATGATGCATCTCATTAATTTATTCACAGTATTCAAAATCTTAAACCGTAGGAAAATGAAGGCTACAAACTTTGGAGATCAGAGTGTAGTGTAAATGTAATGAGGGTTAAAGATATCGGCTATCAGATAACAGCAGACAGTAATGCATTCCAAGTTTGTTCACTCATATTCAAAACATGCTTGAAGTTCAAAGGTAATGCTTAATGCCTTTGTTATTGATTTTAAAGCATATTTGATTATGTAAAACTGCAATGCTTTGTATTGTACATATATTTTAATGCATGCGTCATGCTCTTTGTCTTTGACACACGAATGCATTGAACTGCATAAAATCCTGCATGTTTGCATCTTGGATTTGGAAACAAAAAGGGCTGTACTGTGAGATGATTTAATGCTGTCAATACAAGACTTGGTGGTGGCTCACAATTGTGACGTTGATTCAAAAGTCTTATTCCAAAGACGAGCACGTGATCAAGCCTGGCTTTTCCCCCTCATTAACGAAGGAATGCTGCTATGTCAAGCCCAGGCTCCATCTGCTCGCTCGGGTAGATGGATCCCATATGAGAGCTTGGGGAAATCTCACTGACATTTGAACAAATGCTCCTGCCTTACCCTGCATCATAATAGCCCTGTCCCACGGTACGAGTTCATTCCAAGAGCTCTCCCGAGTTTAAAAAAAATAAATCTCGGGGTAAGCACGGAGAATGAACGTAGCGGGTACGTCGGAGCTCGGGGACGCCTCTTAGCGGCTCGTAACGCTATCGGCAGGTACTCGGGAAGACTCGCTAATGGCAGGTAAGCACGGGAAGACTCGCGAAGATTTTTCAACATGTTGAAAAATGTCCACGAGAGCCCCGAGTACCGACGAGCGGTCATTACCGTAAATCTCCGCGTTCGAATCAGGGCAAACTCGGGAGAGCTCTTGGAATGAACTCGTATCGTGGGACAGGGATTTAACAGAGATGATATATTTTTGTTATGTGCGGGATCTTCCGCGTGCAAGTTGGCTGCCTGATTTCCCCCCCATTACAACATTTGGCGGCACGGTGGCGCAGCAGGTAGAGCTGCTGCCTCACAGCGCCAGAGACACGGATCGGATCCTGACCTCGGGTGCTATCTGCGTGTGTGTGTGTGGAGTTTGCACGTTCTCCCTGCGACCGCGTGGGTTTCCGGTCTCCCCCACTTCCCAAAGACGTGTGCGTGTGTAGGCTAATTGGCCCTCTGTAAATTGCCCCTTAGTGTGTAGGGAGCGGACGAGAGAGTGGGATGATGCAGAACTAGTGGTAAACGGGCGAATGTTGGTTGGCATAGATTCAGTGGGCTGATGGGCCTGTTTCCTTGTGGTACCTCTAAAAAATAAAAACACACTGGCATTTTAAAGCATATTATGTGCAAAGTGCTTCTGGGATGTCTTGCAACCACGAAATATGTTTTGTAGATGCAAGACCCCCTTTAATTAAACGCCCGCTATATTCAAACATCACGGGAAGCGTTTTCACATTCTATTGGGAATATCAAAGTATTGGCCAGACCAAAATTTGACCTTGACTGTCCACACGGAGAGACAGACCGACTGAGATTCTGCAGTCAGGAATTTACCAACTCTTCATTTTTAGAGGGATCATGATTTTTGACATTTTTATGCCGTAAACGTTCCTGAGATTATATTTTCCCAGTTCTCAACTGAGTTGTAAAATTTATATGGTAACATTACTTGTTACAGGCTGGTATCAATGTTCTCCGCCCAAATATTATTTTAAACGGGTCGATGCTAAAATGCTATCGAAGCAACTTCATGCCGTCTTGTGGCATGTTGGTACCCGTCAAGATGACTCTTTCCCTCCTAACCCCATTCTCCTGCCTTCTCCCCATAACCCCTGACGCCCGTAATAATCAAGAATCAATCTGTCTCTGCCTTAAAAGTATTCATTGCCTCCTGTGGCAAAGAATTCCACAGATTCACCACCCTCTGACTAAGGAAATTCCTCCTCATCTCCTTCCTAAAAAAACATCCTTTAATTCAGAAGCTATGACCTCTAGTCCTAGACTCCCCCACTAATGGAAGCATCCTCTCCACATCCACTCAATCCAAGCCTTTCACTATTCTAGTGATCTCAGAGCAGTCCAGATAAATTTGGTGAAGAACAGAATATAATGTAGTGTTGACCACACTGTGTGACACAATACATGACCTTTTTTCACTACAGGATATTTACCCAATTGTATTACACAATGTACTTCATAATGCTAACCACATACGATGTTATACCATTTTAAGATATGATTTTACATTGTGAAAACCACACAATATTACGTGGTATTCACCACAAAGTGTTGAAACGTATTGAAATTAATCATGTATGATCTCCTTTGCTCAGTCCACCTTGGCCTACATGGTCGGCAAACATATTAACTCCCACGCCCATTCCCATTCCCACACTCACCTTTCTGTCCTGGGCCTCCTCCACTGTCAGAGTGAGGCCCAGCGCAAATTGGAGGAACAGCACCCCATATTTAGCTCAGGCAGCTTACAACCCAGAGGTATGAATATTGATTTCTCAAACTTCAAGTAACCTTTGCATTCCTCCCCTCCCCGTCCCGCTCCCCACCCTAGTTGTCCCGCTAGTTTCACTGTTCGTATCCCTATGTTATCACCTCTTCCGCAGCCAACACTGGACCATTGTGGGCTCCACCATTCCCCGAGTCATCGGTGCCGGCTCTGATTTGTTCTGTACCACCTCGTACCTCTGGCTTTCCTCTCCCCTGAATCTCGGTCTGAAGAAGGGTCTCGACCCGCAACATCACCTATTCCTCTTCTCCGGAGATGCTGCCTGACTCGCTGAGTTACTCCAGCATTTAGTGTCTATCTTCAGTGTCAGCCAGCACCTGCAGTTCCTTCCTACATTGCTTGATATAGTTGCCTGGTATAACATCACGTGGTATGTATGTTATAGTAAGAACACTGTGGTTTGTGCCGTAATAGTCATAAGCAAGCATGTCAATACTTTGGTATTTACAGTAATATGCAATGTGAATTTTGTTCCAAAGTGTGCAGAAAGGCGTTAGACAAATATTGTTATTAGCCTACTCCTGCACCTATTTTCTATGTTTCTATGTTTCTATGTTTCTGCGTGATAAATTGTACACGATGTAATGAAACACATGTTATACTGTTATAGGGCATGTTCAAGTTCAAATTCAAGTTTATTTGTCACATGCACCATGAGGTGCAGTGGAATGAATTTACCATGCATCACTTAATCTTGCAGGCTTTACCACACCTTTCATTCTACGATGTTGCATCATATCTGCAACGATAGACGCAAAGTGCAGGAATAAGTCAACGGGTCAAGCAGCATCCCGGGAGAAAATTGGCCAAGCAACCCTTCTTCAGATACGAAACGTCACTTATCCATTTTCTCCAGATTTGCTGGCTGACTCATTGAGTTACTCCTGCCCACCCTGTGTCCATCTTTGGTGGAAACCAACATCTGCTATTCCTTTTTGTTAAATGCAACATTGTGTAACATTTTGCATGGCCACCATGGTGCGTCACATGCTATTGCCATTGTTATTTGGGTTGGTAACAGCATGGAATCAGGCCATTGGGCCCACTCCCACCAGCCCATCAGTATTAATCTCATCTTCTCTCACTGCCCATTGAAATGCTTACCTGGTCATTTTGAAAATGCAGTAATTGACTCCAATTCAATCTCTAGCTCTCTGTGGCAGTGCATTCAAGGTACACATCACCATCTGGCTGGAAACGTTCCCCCTCAGACCTCCTGTATATCCCCCACCCCTTACCCTAAAACCATGTTCTCCAGTTTTATCTACCTCTGATGTGGGGCGAAAAGTTTCCTGAAGTCTCCCCTATCTTTACCTTCGATCATATCCCATCATAATATCTCCCCCCCGCCCCCCCCCCCATCCCACCTCACCCTTTATATTACTTGGTGAAAAGCATACTTTGGTCCATCCTGCTTTTGTTATAAGACATGCCACACCCCACAGAGCACTGTACATTCCACAATAGATCACAGTGTGGGGGCACTCTGCACTTTTAGTCGACTTAGTTGACACAAATCGAAATCTTTCATCATACACGGGAATTTTACAAATCACCCGGGAATCCATGAAGTTAAGTTTCCTTCATGTGGCTCTGCAGAATTAGGCCATTCGGCCCATCAAGTCTATTCCAACATTCAATCGTGGCTGATCTATCTGTCCCTCCTAACCCCATTCCCCTGCCTTCTCCCCATAATCCCTGACACCCGTACTAATCAAAGCTTTATCTATCTCTGCCTAAAAAATATCCACTGACTTGGCCTCCACAGCCTTCTGTGGCAAATAATTCCATAGATTCATTGCCCTCTGACTAAAGACATTTCTCCTCATCTCCTTCCCAATCATCTCGTCACCTCATTGCGTCCTTTAATTCTAAGACTATGACCTCTAGCCCTAGACTCTCCCACCAGTGGGAACATACTCTCCACATCCACTCCGTCCGAGCATTTCACTATTCTGTATGTTTCAATGAGGTTCCCCCTCAATCTTCTAAACTCCAGCGAGTACAGGCCCAGTGACGATAAACGCTCACCATAGGTCAACCTACTCATTCCTGGGATCATTCTTGTAAACCTCCTCAGGAGCCAGCATGTCCTTCCTCAGATACGGTGCCCAAAATTGCTCACAATATTCCTAATGCCTCCAGACCAGCACTCAGTATTACATCCCTGTTTTTGTATACAAGCCCCCTTGAAATAAATGCTAGCATTGCCCTAATCCCCTTCTTCTCCATACCCCCTTCACAACACGATTACTTATCCAAGCTGGGAAAACCTTTGCATAAATTTGTAAGAGTAAAGATCATCATAGATCAAGCATTTAGAAAGATAGAGTGAGGCCCAATGCTCAAACTGAAGGAACACCTCCTCATATTTCGCTTGGGCAGCTTACAACCCAGCGGTATGTTAGATTGGCTTCCCGAACTTCAAGTAACCCTTGCTTTCCCTCTCTCTCCATCCCTCCCCCATCCTAGTTGTGTTGTCCACCTGATTCAATATTACTGATTGTATGCCGTGTTGTCCAGCTCCCCTCAGCTAACATTCCCTTTACAGCATCTGCTTTGATCCGGCATTTTCACACCTTACCCTTCCATACCTCCACACCCCCTCACCCCTGACATCAGTCTGAACAAGGGTCTCGACCTGAAACGTCACCCATTCCTTCTCGTCAGAGATGCTGCCTGAGCCGCTGAGTTACTCCAGCATTTTAGACATTAGACAATAGGTGCAGGAGTAGGCCATTTGGTCCTTCGAGCCAGCACCGCCATTCAATGTGATCATGGCTCATCATCTCCAATCAGTACCCCGTTCCTGCCTTCTCCCCATATCCCCTGACTCCGCTATTTTTAAGAGCCCTGTCTAGCTCTCTCTTGAAGATAAAGATATATTACTGAGTTCAGCTAGCTAAAACCACAGCCCTTACTTCAAGAAAGTACTTGTAAGCTTCCTACTGCCTCTCTGTTTGTTGGGATCTAGGAGTTGCAAGGTTATACCACAATATGTACAAGAATGCCAATTAATTTGACTAATAGGGCAATTAGCTTTCTGAAGTGCTACGAACTGCCTGATTCAAGAGTTAGTTCGATGGTGCTTTATTGTTACATGTACTGAGGGACAGCGAAATTATTTTTTTTGCATTCACTTCAGGAGAACTCACTCCACATATGCACCATCAAACTTAAGCACAAGTGTGTAAGAATTTGGGTCAGGCTTAGATATTTAGATGGATCCCAGCTTGAGATCAGCAGGAATAAACTCAACTTGCTTCACTTAGAGAAGGTTCATTGACACTTTAGGATGGAGGTGATGGTTGGGAAGGTCTCGCCAGGAACTGTTCCTGAGCGCCATAGCCTGCAGCAAAGTCCACGGTGAAATGTATGAGTGCATTGGCACTATTTTCCTCCCCACAGCATATACACGTTTCCGTATAGCAAGGAAGCCCGACACTGCCCGAGGGAACTTCAGCTGGTTTGTGAGCATCCTTGTTGAGGTAGGTATCGAGCCCAGGGAACCACATTTACACTTGTGGCTTCCAGGTAATGCTCCCACTCGCTGTCCTCTCATGACTTAGTGTTGTCCTAACAGCTATTTACTGAGCCTCGAACACCTAGAATTTTTTGTAGGGATCCCATTAAAATAATTTTCAATACTCCTCTTGACTAAAGGACACAAGGTGCAGGAGCAACTCAGGAGGTGTGGCAGCATCTCTGGAGAACATGGAAAGGTCACGTTTCAGGTCAGGATAGCATCTTGACCCTTGGTCATGAAACGTCACCCATCTATGCTCTCCAGAGATGCTGTCTGACCTGCTGAGTACTCCAGCACTTTGTGTCCATTTGTGTATTAACCAGCATCTGCAGTTCTTTGTTTCTATATACTACAAAGCCTTGTCATGGACCAACGTTATTCATCGTCAATTGCTAACTTTCCAGACTCCCGTCCAAAACTCCAGAAAGAAAAATGCCAAACATGCCTTGAGGATGATTAAACAACATTTAATTCAGGTGCAAGCTATCTTCCCCGAATATTAGCTTTTTGATCATCACCAATCCACCTCAAGTTTCCAAGGAGAACCCTTCAAAGCATTCCTTGGAACTGCGAAACACGAAAGAAACACGTTGGACACATTGCAAATAAGCTTGAGATGTTTCATTGGTGTCACTGTTTTGATGACAAACAACGTGAAACATCGGAGAACACTTTCATCTAAGTGCGATCTTCAAAAAATCTGTGGTCCAACTCGCTTCCAAAATCTTCCCTCAACGCAAATGTACAGTAGCTGGGGCAACGAACCGTGAGGTTTTCAATCAGGAACGTCTTGAGTGTTAATATTATACTAGGGAGTATATGGTGCATGGTCACATTGATCGGGGCAATCACTGAGAACGGGGAATGATATGAAGAACGTCATGCCAACAGTAACTAGAAACAGTGCAGTTGTTATTTCCACAAAGTATTGACACTCCAAAATTATCCTTGATATCGCCCACACGTTACAATGAAGGCATAAATGGGAGAATTGACAATCTTATCAATCCATATGATCTTGGAATTCAAGTACATACCCATGATAATATCTAAATAGGAAATATCTAATAACTTGCAGGCTCACATTATGGTTACAAGAACAATTGTAAATGTTGAATCTATTGAATAGTTTGCTGTTTGAAAGGCACAACTTTCCTGAATATATGTTTAATGAGAAAGGAACAGCCTGATCTCAGTTGTAAAATATTAGGCAACTGAAAATCCATAAAGGCCCTAAATTATTATCCAATTTAGATACTAAATTATTTTTCAAAGCATTGAGTAAAATGAAGACCTTTGGATAGAAATAATTCATTGCTCGCATGTTTCACCTCCACTATCAGAGCCCTATATGATATTTTAAAGGCACCAGACATGAACTCAAAATTTCTTAAGCAATTTAGATATTTAATGACGGAATTTAAAAATAAATGAATCTATTGATGTATTAATTTGATTTTCTTGTCCCAACAGAAGCGTGTATGATTGAGGATGTCAACAAAGTACATATTAAAAACACGTCGTTTTGTAATTCTGCCTTTCCCAACTTCACGATGGTGAATTACACCAGGCCCATAAACAAAACCTTCGTCAGTGGCAGTGAAGAATACTTCAAGTAAGTGGGAAGTTTCATTTGGAAAGACTAAAGGGCCTGTCCCACATGCCGATTTTTTTCGGTGACTGCCGGCGTCATATCTGTGTCGCCAAAACATTTTGAACATTTCAAAACCCAGCGGCGACAAAAAAACAGTTGCAACACTTGAAAAAACACCGCGTGCCGTACGTCAGTACCTGGAGTATTGTGTGCAGTTTTGGTCCCCTAATTTGAGGAAGGACATTCTTACTATTGAGGGAGTTCTGCGTAAGTTTACAAGGTTAATTCCCGGGATGGCGGGATTGTCATATGCTGATAGAATGGAGCAGCTGGGCTTGTACACTCTGGAGTTTAGAAGGATGGGAGGATATCTCATTGAAACATATAAGATTGTTAAGGGCTTAGAAACATAGAAACATAGAAATTAGGTGCAGGAGTAGGCCATTCGGCCCTTTGAGCCTGCACCGCCATTCAATATGATCATGGCTTGGACACACCAGAGGCAGGAAACATGTTCCCGATGTTGGGGGAGTCCAGAACCAGGGGCCACAGTTTAAGAATAAGGAGTAAGCCATTTAGAACGGAGACGAGGAAACACTTTTTCTCACAGAGAGTTGTGAGTCTGTGGAATTCTCTGCCTCAGAGGGCGGTGGAGGCCGGTTCTCTGAATGCTTTCAAGAGAGAGCTAGATAGGGCTCTTAAAGATAGTGGAGTCAGGGGATATGGGGAGAAGGCAGGAACAGGGTATTGATTGGGGATGATCAGCCATGATCACATTGAATGGTGGTGCTGGTTCGAAGGGCCGAATGGCCTCCTCCTGCACATATTGTCTATTGTCTAAACTCTGCCCCCCTCATTTTAAAGCGATTCCTCTGGTAATTGACATTTCCACCCTGGGAAAAAATGTTCCGCCTGCCTTTCCTATCTGTGCCTCTGCAAAATTTTATATACTTCTCTCAGGCCTTCCCCCAATATCATATAGTGATCTGATAAAAATGCGAGCAATGAATTATTTCATTCCAAAGGACTTCATTTTACTCAATACATTGAAAAATAATTTACCTAATTTGGATAATAATTTAGGGCCTTTTGTGGGATTTTCTGTTGCCTTATACTTTACAACTGAGATCAGGCTGAGTTCCTTTCTCATTAAACATATATTCAGGTTCCAGGGAAAACCATTTCATTTTTTCCAACCTCTCCTGGCTGATACTTTATTGACCAAGCGCAGGCAAGTGGGACTAGGACTAGGGCGAGTCGGACCGAAGGGCCTGTTTCCACACTGTATTAATCTATGATTATCTATTACTGTAATCCATGCCTTCTAGTAAACCTCTTCTGCATGCTTGCCAAAGCCTTCACGCCCTTCACCTTGAACCCATGTCCTCTGGTCCTCGATTCCCCTACTCTGGGCAAGAGACTGTGTGCATCTACCCGATCTATTCCTCTCATGAGTTTACACACATGATCACCTGACATTTATACTCAATGCCCTGAAAGATGAAGACCAACATATCATACTCCTTCATTATCACTCTATCCACTTGCGTTGCCACTTTCTTGGGAGCTAAGGGTCTCCAAGATCCCTCTCGACATCAATACTATCTTGCCAGTAATTGTTCACTTTTACCTTCTATTTAGCCTCAAAGTGCAACATTTCAAGTCTAGAGTGTTTTATTGTCATGTGTCCTAGATGGGACAATGAAATTCTTACTTGCTGCAGCACAATAGAATATGTAAACATAATACAGAACAGGAGATAAAAGTTCAGTGTGTCTATATACCATAGACCATATATATATATATATATATATATACACAATAAATAAACAGATACAGTGTAAGTAAGTAAGTACGTTTATTGGCCAAGTATTCACATACAAGGAATTTGCCTTTGTGCTCTGCCCACAAGTAACAACATGACATACAGTGACAGTTACGAATTACGAAAACACAACACATTAATAATAATAAAACATCAATGATAAAACACCATTGATCACCAGTGCAATAGTAATAATAGACTATTATTGTTCAGAGCATGTTTGATGTTGTATTTAATAGCCTGATGGCTGTGGGGCTTTCTCTACCCATTTCTGAAGCTGATCAAGGTCCCACTCTAGTTCTTTGTAGCCTCTTCTTTCTCTGTAATACCACCTGGTTTAGTGTCACCTGTGACCTTACTAATTATGTGTAGGAAAGAACGCATATCCCTTCAAAGGGACGCTGGTTTAAATCGAAGATAGACACAAAATGCTGGAGTAACTCAGCGGGACAGGCAGCATCTATGGAGAGAAGGAATAGGTGACGTTTCAGGTCGAGACCCTACTTCAGATGAGTTCAAGAAAGAACTGCAGATGCTGGAAAAATTGTAAGTAGGCAAAAATGCTGGAGAAACTCAGCGGGTGAGACAGCATCTATGGAGCGAAGGAAATAGGTGACGTTTCGGGTCGAGATTCCTTCGCTCCATAGATGCTGACTCACCCGCTGAGTTTCTCCAGCATTTTTGGCTACCACTCTATCCAGCCATCTTGGGAAGCAATGTTTCCCCATTTTCCACTCAGAGAATGAAGATTTCCTGCACAGCGTGTGTTGTCCAGGCTACACTGAGCAAGGCTATTATGGTCGCTGCTATTTTCTCCACAGGTACTTTGTGCTGCAAATATCTGATGGGATTGAACATCCCGGGAAAATCCGATGGGAGTTAGCGTTGACCCTGTTACTGGCCTGGATCATCGTTTATTTATCCCTGGCAAAGGGCATCAAATCATCGGGAAAGGTGGGTCTCAGCGTGCCTTCTGTTCCCGCGTGTGGCTTCACCGTGACCTTTGGGAATATTTATTTTTTCCTCGGTAGACAAAAATGCCTGAGGAACTCAGCGAGTGAGGCAGCATCTATGGAGTGAAGGAATAGGTGACGTTTCGGGTCGAGACCCTTCTTCAGACTGATGTGAGGGTGGGGGGCGGGAAGAAGAAAGGAAGAGGCGGAGACAGTGGGCTGTGGGGGAGCTGGGAAGGGGAGGGGAAAGAGGGAGAAAACAAGGACTACCTGAAATTGGAGAAGTCAATGTTCGTACCGCTGGGGTGTAAACTGCCCAAGCAAAATATGAGGTGCTGCTCCTCCAATTTGCGGTGGGACTCACTCTGGCCATGGAGGAGGCCCAGGACAGAAAGGTCGGATTCGGAATGGGAGGGGGAGTTGAAGTGCTGAGCCACCGGGAGATCGGGTTAGTTATTTCGAACCGTGTGGAGATGGTTGCCCACCTCTTTGCAGAGTGTGGATTCGCAAAGAGAGTGTGGAGAGATCTGCAAGGGTCTCTGTCACAGTTTATCCCGAACAGCTCCGTCACAGAGGACTCTGTGATTTACGGACTGTTCCCAGGAACGCATTCAGAGACTGACATCGAGTGCTGCTGGAGGGTCATCAACTCGGTGAAAGACGCTCTTTGGTCTGCCCGAGCGTTGTTCACCGCCCAGCGGAGCGGGATGTCCGTCGGGGAATGTTGCCGACTGGCCCGCTGCAGACTGCAGGAGTACGTGCTGGGGGACGCACTGAAGCTCGGTGCAGCCAGCGCCAAGGCTCGGTGGGGGAGGACCACAGTCTGGGGTCCTTCCACTGCTGGACATGGGGGGCAGGGTGTGGTGGAGAAGCCCCTCAAAATAGGGGAAGGGATTCCATGCCAGTGGGCCACATGAGTGGCAAGGGTGGGGGGTTAAATTTGGGATTTGGGGGCAAACTGTATTGAATGCATGTATAGCCTCCGAGAATGTCGGATGGAGTTTTGTAAGGATCATGTATGTTATATATTTATTTCTCGAACAAAGTATATTTTGAAATTAAAATTTTCTTTTTTTTTTTAATTGCGAACTGAGCGGAGACTCAGTACTTTTCCCCTCGGGGCTGTTTGCATTCTCCTGCATGTCCTGTCTTCTGCTTACAGGTTGTCTACTTCACGGCCACCTTCCCTTACGTGGTCCTTGTCATCCTCCTGATCCGTGGGATCACTCTGCCCGGTGCTGGAGACGGGATCTGGTATTTCATTACCCCCAACTGGGAGAAGCTTAAAGACGCCAAGGTGGGCAAGTGCGTTGATTTATGGGGTGGGAGGGCGGGCATGGTGGCGCAGCGGTAGAGTTGCCGCCTTGTAGCGCTTGCAGCGCCGGAGACCCGGGTTCGATCCTGACCATGGGTGCTTGTCTGTACACAATCTCTACGTTCTCCCCGTGACCTGCGCGGGTTTTCTCCGACATCTTCGGTTTCCTACCATAGTCTAAAGACGTACAGGTTTGTAGGTTAATTGGCTTGGTATAATTATAAATTAAAAATAAGGATAGTGATAGTGTGCGTGGATCGCTGGTCATGCGGACTCGGTGGGCCAAAGGGCCTGTTCCCGCGCGACATCTCTAAACGAAACTAAAAAATACTAATAGCTACCAATGAATTATAACTGGTATGGAAGCTTGGAATGAATCGTTCAATGGGCATTTATTATCACTTGTAAAATTATGTTATTTTGCTTTCAGTTCAGTAAAGTATTGTACTGTCTTTCTGCTGACTGGTTAGCACGCAACAAAAGCTTTTCACTGTACCTCGGTACACGTGACAATAAGTGGGGGGAAAGATTTAATAGGTACCTGAGGGGTAATTATTTCACACAAAGGGTGGTGGGTGTATGGTACGAGCTGCCAGAGGAGGTAGTTGAGGCAGGGACTATCGCAACGTTTAAGAAACATTTAGACAGGTACATGGATGGGACAGGCTTAGAGGGATTGGGCCAAACGTGGGCAGGTGGGACTAGTGCAGATGGGGCATGTCAGTCAACGTAGGCAAGTTCGGCCGAAGGGCCTGTTTGTGTGCTGTATGACTCTAGATAGACACAAATTGCTGGAGTAACTCATCGGGACAGGCAGAATCTCTGGAGAAAAGGAATGGGTGACTTTTCGGGTCGAGGCCATTCTTAAGGCTGTCTCGACCCGAAACGTCACCCATTCCTTCTCTCCAGAGACGCTGCCTGTTCCGCTGAGTTACTCCAGCATTTCGTGTCGATCTTTGGTTTAAACCAGCACCTGCAGTTCCTTCCTACGCATTTTGTTTCTATGACTATTATATATAATAGTCTGGGGCCAAACATTTTTTTCTGACTTCCAAATGAACATGCAATATAACAAGTAACCACACGAGGGCAACCTCCAGCAGCATATTGTTTGCTGAGCCCAAAATTCCACTTCCACAGTAACTAATAGATTATTTTTTCACAAACCAAGCTTTTCCATTTAGGAATGAAATTATTGAAAGGACTGGAACCCTCTTGAGAAAACAGAAATAGGTAAATGGAAGAAAATCTACATCGGAACAGCTTTAGCACCAAACTGTACTGTTTCCAAAATGAGAATTCTTGCATTTCCTGGTTTGTGTCAATAAGTAACTCTGAAGGGGCTGTCCCACTTGGCGATTTTTTCGGCCACATGTCAGTGTCGCCAAAAGATTTTGAACATTTCAAAATCCAGCGGCGACAAAAAAAATGTTGCAACACATGAAAACAAAAACGGCGCGGGTCAACACGTCATCACGCCGCAAATTGTTCGGTGACCTGATACGTCAGACAATGGTGCCGGCAGTCGCCCAAAAAAATCGCCAAGTGGGACAGGCCCTTTAGGTTTAATAACCTCTGCTGCCATCTAGTGGGGTTTTCCACCAGACCATGGTTGAGCATTAGTGGGTGTTAGGCAGTGGAGGCCAATTCGCTGGATGTTTTCAAGAGAGAGTTAGATTTAGCTCTTGGGGCTAACGGAATCAAGGGATATGGGGGGAAAACAAGCAGGAACGGGGTACTGATTGGGGATGATCAGCTATGATCATATTGAATGGCGCTGCTGGCTCGAAGGGCCGAATGGCCTACTCCTGCACCTATTTTCTAGGTTTCTATGTTAAACTGGAAATAAATAAATGGGTCTAAAACAGTTCATTGTAAACATAAAACAGTGCAATATGTAAAACAATGATGCATGAATTTAGACTTTAGAGATCCAGCGCAGAAACAGGCCCTTCGGCCCACCGAGTCTGTGCCGACCAGCGATCACCCTATACACTAGCACTATCCTACACACACTAGAGACTTAGTTAGTTTGTTGTCACCTGTACCGTGGTACAGTGAAAAGCTTTTTTGTTGCGTGTTATCCAGTCAGCAGAAAGACAATACATGATTACAATCGAGCCGTCCACGGTGTACAGATACAGGACAAAGGGAATAATGTTTAGTGCAAGAGAAAGTCTGATTAATGATAGTCTGAAGGTTGATGGGAGGTCAGGACCGCTCTCTAGTTTGTGGTAGGATCATTCAGTTGCCTGATAACAGCTGGGTAGAAACTGTCCCTGAATCTGGAGCATTTAGGAAGGAACTGCAGATGCTGGAAAATCGAAGGTAGACAAAAATGCTGGAGAAACTCAGCGGGTGCGGCAGCATCTATGGAGCGAAAGAAATAGGCAACGTTTCGGCCCGAAACGCTGCCTATTTCCTTCGCTCCATAGATGCTGCTGCACCCGCTGAGTTTCTCCAGCTTTTTTGTGCAAATTCTTGTTTATCCTGTGTTCAACTGTTGGAGGTATTTACAACAAAAGTCGGCTTAATATTTGGCCTCAATGTCTTTTCCTATCTTATTCTTGCTGCATCTATATAACCATATAATAACTATATAACAATTACAGCACGGAAACAGGCCATCTCGACCCTTCTAGTCCGTGCCGAACACGTATTCTCCCCTAGTC
The DNA here is from genome assembly GCF_010909765.2 of Amblyraja radiata. NCBI lineage: Eukaryota > Metazoa > Chordata > Chondrichthyes > Rajiformes > Rajidae > Amblyraja > Amblyraja radiata. The sequence continues at coordinate 4,465,191 of NC_045975.1, read as the reverse complement.
CCATATACCTGCGCTCAGACCATAACCCTCCATTCCTTTCCCGTCCATATAACTATCCAATTTATTTTTAAATGATAAAAACGAACCTGCCTCCACCACCTTCACTGGAAGCTCATTCCACACAGCCACCACTCTCTGAGTAAAGAAGTTCCCCCTCATGTTACCCCTAAACTTCTGTCCCTTAATTCTCAAGTCATGTCCCCTTGTTTGAATCTTCCCTACTCTCAGTGGGAAAAGCTTATCCACGTCAACTCTGTCTATCCCTCTCATCATTTTAAAGACCTCTATCAAGTCCCCCCTTAACCTTCTGCGCTCCAAAGAATAAAGCCCTAACTTGTTCAACCTTTCTCTGTAACTTAGTTGCTGAAACCCAGGCAACATTCTAGTAAATCTCCTCTGTACTCTCTCTATTTTGTTGACATCCTTCCTATAATTAGGCGACCAAAATTGTACACCATACTCCAGAATTGGCCTCACCAATGCCTTGTACAATTTTAACACTACATCCCAACTTCTATACTCAATGCTCTGATTTATAAAGGCCAGCACACCAAATGTTTATAGGCCAGCACACCATAAAGGCCAGCACACCACACTATATGACCAATTCAATATGAAATTCATCATGTTGGACTGACATTCAGATTCACAGTAGCTGGTTCACGAGTCATTGTCCACAAGGGATCCCTGTGAACTTATTAAAACATAGCCTGAAACTTGCCCATGGAGCTTGTTGTCAAGGTGTTTTAGTTTAGTTTAGAGATACAGTGTGGAAACAGGCCCTTCGGCCCATCGAGCCCGGGACGACCAGCGATCCCCCCCGTACACTCAAGGGCCTGTCCCACTTGCCGATTTTTTTGGCGACTGCCGGCGTCATATCAGTGTCGCCAAAAGATTTTGAACATTTCAAAATCCAGCGGCGACAAAGAAAATGTTGCGACACTTGAAATAACACAGCGCGTCAAACGTCGTCACGCCGCGTCACGCCGTGAATTATTCGGTGACCTGATACGTCAGTCAATGATGCCGGCTGTCGCCGAAAAAATCGCCAAGTAAGACAGGCCCTTAACACTCTCCTGCACATACACACTAGGACCAATATTACATTTATACCAAGCCATTTAATCTACAAACCTGCACGTCTTTGGAGTGTGGGAGGAAACATGATCAGCCGTGATCACAATGAATGGCGGTGCAGGCTCGAAGGGCCGAATGGCCTCCTCCTGCACCTATTTTCTATGTTTCTATGTTTCTATGAAACGGAAGATCTCGTAGAAAACCTACGCAGGTCACGGGGGGAACGTGCAAACTCCGTGCAGACAGCACCCGTAGTCGGGATGGAACCCGGGTCTCTGGCGCTGTGAGGCAGCAGCTCTACCCGCTGCGCTGCCGTGCCGCCCATAATGTGTCTACTCCAATATACAGTGAAACATCGGGGGGGCGTCTGACAATTGAAAGAGGGTCTTGAGGATGTGGGTTGCTCCTACAATGGAGGTCGAGCTTAAGTCGTATTTTCTTTACATTTGTGCACACAAGGTGTGGAAGGATGCCGCTACGCAGATCTTTTTTTCGCTCTCGGCGGCTTGGGGAGGATTGATAACACTCTCCTCGTACAATAAATTCCACAACAATATATACAGGTAAGGGGGAGAATCCCACCGGCCTTTCCTCGCGTCAGGGGCTGAGGATAAGAGAGAGAGTGCGAGAATGAGTGGGGGCTGCCGGCATTTATTTCAAGAGGACTAGAATACTAAATACAATAGACCACAAAAAACAGGGATGTAACGCTGAGGCGCTGGTCAGACCACATTTGGAATACTGTGTAAGATGGAACTGCAGATGCTGGTGTAAATCGAAGGTAGACACAAAATGCTGGAGTAACTCAGCGGGACAGGCGGCATCTCTGGAGAGAAGGAATGGGCGACGTTTCGGGTCGAGACCCTTCTTCAAACTGATGTCAGGGGAGGGGGCGGGACAAAGGTAGAATGTAGGCGGAGACAGTAAGACTGGTGGGTGCTCAGTTTGCAGAAGGGTCTCGACCTGAAACGCTGCCTATTTCCTTCGCTCCATTGATGCTGCCTCACCCGCTGAGTTTCTCCAGCAATTTTGTCTACCTTCGATTCTCCAGCATCTGCAGTTCCTTCTTGAACAAGACTAGTGGGAGAACTGGGAAGGGGGAGGGGATGGAGAGAGAAAGCAAGGGCTACCAGAAGTTAGAGAAGTCAACGTTCATACCGCTGGGGCAACTCACCCGCTGAGTTACTCCAGCATTTTGTCTCTACCTTTGGAGTGCTGTGAACAGTTTTGGGAACCACATCTGAGGAAGGATGTGCTGGCTCTGGAGAGGGTCCAGAGGAGGTTTACAAGAATCATCTCCCAGGAATGAGTGGGTTAACCTACGATGAGCGTTTGGCGATACTGGGCCTGTACTCGCTGGAGTTTAGAAGGTTGGTGTGGGGGGAACCTCATTGAAACATACAGAATAATGAAAGGTACACAAAATTGCTGGGGAAACTCAGCGGGTGCAGCAGCATCTATGGAGCGAAGGAAATAGGCGACGTTTCGGGCCGAAACCCTTCTTCAGACTCTATGAAATAATGAAAGGCTTGGATAGAGTGGATGTGGTGAGGATGTTTCCACTAATGGGAGAGTCTAGGACCAGAGCGCACAGCCTCAGAATTAAAGGACGTTCCTGTAGAAAGGTGGAAGAGGAGGAAGATCTTTAGCCAGAGGGTGGTGAATCTGTGGGATTCATTGCCACAGAGGGCTGTGGAGGCCACATCAGTGGATATTTTTAAGGCTGAGATTGGCATATTCCTGATTAGTGCGGGTGTAGGGGTTACGGGGAGAAGGCAGGTGAATGGTGTTGAGATCAGCCATGATTGAATGGCGGAGTAGACTTGATGGGCCGAATGGCCTAATTCTATTCCTATCCCTTAAGACCATATGACCTTTAAGGGACTATTGGAGAGGTACATGGGTATGGATGGATGTGGATGATATGCAGGTAGATATGTGTTGGTCTTGGCATCATGTTCAGCACTGACATTGTTGGGCCGAAGGGCCTGTTGTTGTACTGTACTGTTCGATGCTCGATGTTCCATTGACTCCCTTTTGCCTTCCCTGCAGGGACACTCTGCTAGTGACCTGCGCCAACAGCTTCACAAGTGTCTTTGCAGGCTTTGTCATCTTCTCCGTCATAGGATTCATGGCTAAGGAACTGAAGGTCCCCATCACTGAGGTCGCAGATGAAGGTGATGTTAAATATTAACGCCGCTAATACTTTCTCAATAGGCAATAGACAATAGATGCAGGTGTAGGCCATTCGGCCCTTCGAGCCAGCACCGCCATTCAATGTGATCATGGCTGATCATCCCCAATCAGTACCCTGTTCCTGCCTTCTCCCCATATCCCTTCACTCCGCTATCTTTAAGAGCCCTATCTAGCTCTCTCTTGAAAGTATCCAGAGAACCGGCCTCCACCGCCTTCTGAGGCAGAGAATTCCACAGATTCACCACTCTCTGTGTGAAAAAGTGTTTCCTCGGCTCCGTTCTAAATGGCTTACCCCTTATTCTTAAACTGTGGCCCCTGGTTCTGGACTCCGCCAACATCAGGAACATGTTTCCTGCCTCTAGCGTGTCCAAACCCTTAATAATCTTATATGTTTCAATGAGATACCCTCTCATCCTTCTAAACTCCAGAGTGTACAAGCCCAGCTGCTCCATTCTCTCAGCATATGACAGTCCCGCCATCCCGGGAATTAACCTTGTGAACCTACGCTGGGCTCCCTCAATAGCAAGAATGTCCTTCCTCAAATTTGGGGACCAAAACTGCACACAATACTCCAGGTATGGTCTCACTAGGGCCCTGTACATCTGCAGAAGGAGCTCCATTTTGTTTGAGTGTGCCAATGCCTTCTAGTTTGTGAAGGCAATTGTTTGCCTGGCTGCTGATCCTGCAAACCCTAACATCAAAGAGTCAGTCCCCAGGCTGAAGGGGACTATTGTGTTAATGATGTCATCGTCAAATTGTTATAGAACCAGGTAACTATTGTAGCTAGGGTACACAAAACGCTGGAGATACTCAGCGGGTGCAGCAGTATCTATGGAGCGAAGGAAATAGGCAACGTTTCGGGCCGAAACCCTTCTTCAGACTGATCTGAAGAAGCGTTTTGTCCCGAAACGTAGCCCATTTCCTTCCATAGATGCTGCCGCACCCGCTGAGTATCTCCAGCAATTTTGTCTAACCCTTTGATGTCTATCCATGACCGGACTTTGCTGGCTTCACCTTGCACTAAGTCAGGGGTTCCCAACCTTTTTCATCCCGTTTACACCCTGGCAACTTTAATAGCACACATAACAATGTTATTTCACTTATTTATGAACAACTAACGATGAACAGATACCGGTATACCAGAACCAAACACAGTCAGTCAATGAGAAAAAATATGTACAAATCCAGAATTAACACATTTACCCCCTGGGTAGGCGACATTAACCCCAGGTTGGGAACCCTTGATCTGAACCATGCACAGCCATGCATGAGTATAGATAATTCTAATTATCATGGGCCATAGAGGGGAATGGTGCCCTTTAATGCCCATTGTCCACTACAGGTTTAATGTAGTTTATTGTCACCTGTACCGAGGTACAGTGAAAAGGTTTCTGTCGCGTCTTATAAGTAAGCCAGGATCTCAGTAAAGAGATGTTCGCTCATATTTAGTTTAAGGGGCTGTCCCACTTGGGCAACCTAATTGGCGAGTTTAGAAGAGTTTGAAAAAAATGACATGTTGAAGACCAGCTTCGACCTCCTTCCACTATGTTGAAGACCAGCTTCAACTAGCTACGACTAACTTCGGGAAAATTGGACACCGAATAGTGGAGAGTGATGACGACCTCCTTCGATCTCCTTCGATCTCCTTCGATCTCCTTCGACTATGATGAAGACTATCTACGACCACCTTCGACTGCCCTCAATTACATACGACTTACATGCCGACCTACTGCGACCTACTACGACTAATTCTACGAGTAAAAAAAGTATTGATTTTTTCCATGGCGACCTTTTTTTACTCGCGGGCATATTTTAACATTTTGAAAAAACCACCGCGACCTAGCTGAGGCCTCGAGTACGCGGAGACCACTCTCGAGCGTGAAGGAGAGTTACGAAGACCTCCTACAACCTCGTGTCGACCATGCTGCGAGTATGAGGGCCGAGGGCAAACTCGCCAGAACTCGCGGATTAGGTCGCCCAAGTGGGACAGCCCCTTTGGTTCTAGTTCTAGTTTTACAGACACAGCCTGGAAATGGGACCTTCGGCCCACCGAGTCCATGCCTACCATCACCCCCGTAACACAGGTTCTACCCGACACACTAGGGTGAAATTTTCAGAAGCCATTTAATTCGTAAATTTGAATTTCACTGTACCTTAATTGGTACATGTGACAATAAACTGATCTTGAATCCTTGAAACCTTATTGCCAATGGTCTGCTATAACTGAGTGAGGGATTATGCCCCTGTCCCACTTAGGAAACCTGAACGGAAACCTCTGGAGACTTTGCGCCCCACCCAAGGTTTCCGTGCGGTTCCCGGAGGTTGCAGGTGGTTGCCGGAGGTTGCAGGTAGTGGAAGCAGGTAGGAAGACTGACAAAAACCTCCGGGAACCGCACGGAAACCTAGGGTGGGGCGCAAAGTCTCCAGAGGTTTCCGTTCAGGTTTCCTAAGTGGGACAGGGGCTTTAAGACAACCACCTAGTGGTCATTGTGTGAAACAGCGAGTTGCTTTCAAATCCAAAATTATTTTTGACAGCTAAAAATGTATTTATATTACTGCAAACTATTCAATGATTTAATGATGCGATGATTTAATGATATAATAATGTCATGCTTACTGAATTAATGATTCAATGATTGCATGATTTGTAACAAGAAGAGTTGAGTATCAGAACAAGGAGGTCCTTCTGCAGATGTACAGGGCCCTAGTGAGACCACACCTAGAGTATTGTGCACAGTTTTGGTCTCCATATTTGAGGAGGACATTCTTGCTATTGAGGGAGTGCAGCGTAGGTTCACCAGGTTAATTCCCGGGATGGCGGGACTGTCATATGCTGAGAGAATGGAGCGGTTGGGCTTGTATACTCTGGAATTTAGAAGGATGAGAGGGTATCTTATTGAAACATATAAGATTATTAAGGGTTTGGACACGCTAGAGGCAGGAAACATGTTCCTGATGTTGGGGGAGTCCAGAACCAGGGGCCACAGTTTAAGAATAAGAGGTAAGCCATTTAGAACGGAGATGAGGAAACACTTTTTCACACAGAGAGTTGTGAGTATGTGGAATTCTCTGCCTCAGAGTGCGGTGGAGGCCGGTTCTCAGGATACTTTCAAGAGAGAGCTAGATAGGGCTCTTAAAGATAGCGGAGGCAGGGGATATGGGGAGAAGGCAGGAACAGGGGTACTGATTGGGGATGATCAGCCATGATCACATTGAATGGCGGTGCTGGCTCGAAGTGTCAAGTGGCCTACTCCTGTGTCTATTGTCTATGTCATGATTTCATAATTTAATGATGCGATGATTCAATTCAATGATTCCATGATACTTTATTGTCACATGTACCTACGTACGGCACCAATGCTTTGTTCTTGTGTGCAGAATAGTAAAATCATTATATGGGAATTAAAGAACAACCAGGATTGAATGGAGGTGTCGACTTGATGGGCCGAATGGCCTAATTCTGCACCTAGAACTTGTGACCTCATGAATTGTAATCTTATCTTGCTGTGGATGATGCAGGGAGACACGGTCAGAGTGTATAAAACTTTGAGATGTGTAAAAAACTTCATAGGATCATAAGTTTAAGAAGGAACTGCAGATGCTGGAAAATCGAAGGTAGACAAAAATGCTGGAGAAACTCAGCGGGTAAGGCAGCATCTACAGAGTGAAGGACTTCGCTTGGGCAGTCCACACCCCAGCGGTATGAACATTGACTTCTGAAATTGGAGAAGTCAATGTTCATACCGCTGGGGTGTAAACTGCCTAAGTGAAATCCTTCGCTCCATAGATGCTGCCTCACCCACTGAGTTTCTCCAGCATTTTTGTCTGCCTTCATAGGATCATAAGATCATGTGATAGGTGCAGAATTAGGCCATTCGGCCCATCAAGCCTACTCCGCCATTCAATCATGGCTGATCTATCTCTCCCTCCTAACCCCATTCTCCTGCCTTCTCCCCACTGACTTGACCTCCTCGGCCTTCTGTGGCAAAGAATTCCATAGATTCACCACCCTCTGATTCAAGAAATCCCTCCTCATCTCCTTCCTAAAAGAGCGTCCTTTAATTCCGAGGCTGCGACCTCTAGTCCTGGACTCTCCCACTGGTGGAAACATCCTCTCCACATCCACTCTATCCAGGCCTTTCACTATTCTGTACGTTTCAATGAGGTCCATGCTTATTCTTCTAAACTCCAGCGAGTACAGGGACCAGTGCCGACAAACGCTCTGTAGACAGGGTAGAAAAAAATTATAATCAAAAACATTTTATGGACTCATGACGTGTGAAAGACGGATTGAAGTCCTGCTGGCTCCCAGGCTCTGGAACTCCCTTCCCCAACTGATCCACAATTCCGTGTCCCTCACCATCTTCCAGTCCCGCCTCAAGACCCATCTCTTCACCTCTGCCTATCCTTAGCCCCACGTCCCCCTCCCTTTTCATCTGTGCATTAATTGCCTCATATTGTGTTTTGTATTGAATTCTGTCTTTACTTTGTGTACTAGTCATGTCTCTACTATTTATTTCATTCCTCTTACATGTTTTTCCTCTACATGCTCAATTTTTGTAAGGTGTCCTTGAGACTCTTGAAAGGCGCCCATAAATAAAATGTATTATTATTATTATTTTGCTTTATGGATGTTATTCTTTATATGTTACAGGTCCGGGCATTGCGTTTGTGGTATATCCGGAGGCCTTAACCAGACTTCCTCTGTCTCCGTTCTGGGCGATCATATTCTTCCTCATGCTGCTCACACTCGGACTGGACACGATGGTAACTCAGCTCCACATTAAACTCTTGGAGTAGTTCCACTTACTCTGGCTGTGTTGCTCCATGCTGTCTGAGATTAGGTGCTGACATTCAGTGGGGACATCAGTTGCGTTAGTTTCACAAACACCCTGCTCTCGAAGCACCACTTAGACTGGTTGTTAGAATAATTACCCTACTTTAGTGATTAGTTTCCAAGTTTTAAAGTGGCCTCTATTTTCTATGCGTGCGTGCACCACAGCGAGAGGCAGGATAACCAACAAATATATTCCTGTCATGTTTCTATTTCTCATCTTCTATTTTTCATCTTCAATTTCTAACAAGTACCAATTCTCGACCATCCTTCAGCGCTATTAGTGCTATAAAGGGCATCACAGTGGCGCAGCGGTAGAGTTGCTGCCTCACAGCGCTAGAGACCCGGGTTCCATCCTGACTACGGGCGCTGTCTGTACGCAGTTTGTACATTCTCCCCGTGACCTGCGTGGGTTTTCTCCGAGATTAGTTCAGTTTATTAGTACATCGCACAGACAGCACCGATAGTCAGGATCGAACCCGGGCCTCTGGAGCTGTAAGGCAGACGCTCCAAAGACGTACAGGTTAGTTGGGTTGGTGTCAATGTGAAAAAAACTATTTGTGCAGGATAGTGTTAAGGGCCTGTCCCACTTGGTCGTCATTTACGTGACATCATTTACGCGTCACGACGCACGTGTTGTGACGTGCACGTGATGCGCGCTTGCCGTGCATTACGCGCGCACGGTGCGTGGTGACGTAGGCAGTGACGCGTGGCCGCGCGGTGCCCCAGGATTTTAGGGTTTCACAAAACATTCAAGCGCCACCTGCGTGACGTGCAAATGACGCCCAGGTGGGACAGCCCCTTTAGTGTGTGGGGATCGCTGGTCGGCACGGACCCAGTGGGCTGAAGGGCTTATTTCCGCGCTGTATCTCTAAACTAATTAGACAAAACCATAGCTTCTCATTTTTGTTTTTGATTTGGAGAGTTTACAGAGATTACACTTTATTATAAACTCACCCTTGTGTGCCACAGACCCAACAAGGACCCTTTTGTGAAGGGAATATGAAGTAGAGATTCTCTGATGTGTTCCCCTCCCTTCATCGATGGCACCCTGGTGCGCGGACAGGAAGAAGGGTCTCGACCCAAAACGTCACCCATTCCTTCTCTCTAGAGATGCTGCCTGACCCGCTGAGTTACAATAGACAATAGACAATAGGTGCAGGAGTAGGCCATTCGGCCCGTCGACCCAGCACCACCATTCAATGTGATCATGGCTGATCATCCCCAATCAGTACCCCGTTCCTGCCTTCTCCCCATATCCCCTGACTCCGCTATCTTTAAGAGCCCTATCTAGCTCTCTCTTGAAAGTATCCAGAGAACCTGCCTCCACCGCCCTCTGAGGCAGAGAATTCCAGAGACTCACGACTTTCTGTGTGAAAAAGTGTTTCCTCGTCTCCGTTCTAAATGGTTTACCCCTTATTCTTAAACTGTGGCCCCTGGTTCTGGACTCCCCCAACATCAGGAACACAGAGCAAGTATGGTGTGAAAAGGACAGATGAAAGCAGACAATGATCAAGGAAATGTGCAGTGGTAGAAGATAGATGCTGGAGTAACAGCGGGACAGGCAGCAACTCTGGAGAGAAGGACGGAAAAGATGCTGTCTGAGCCGCTAAGTTACTCCAGCATCTTTGTCTCTTTGTTCAGTGCAAGCCAGCATCTGCAGTTCCTTCCCACACACAGTACAATGAAGATCAGTTGAAATATGTTGTCATATGTTGTCAAGATTGTTAAGGGCTTGGACACGCAAGAGGCAGGAAACATGTTCCTGTTGGGGGAGTCCTGTTGGGGGGGAGTCCAGAACCAGGGGCCACACACACAGTTTAAGAATAAGGAGTAAGCCATTTAGAACGGAGACGAGGAAACACTTTTTCTCACAGTGAGTGGCGAGTCTGCGGAATTCTCTGCCTCAGAGGGCGGTGGAGGCAGGTTCTCTGGATACTTTCAAGAGAGAGCTAGATAGGGCTCTTAAAAATAGCGGAGTCAGGGGACATGGGGAGAAGGCAGGAACGGGGTACTGACTGGGGATGATCAGCCATGATCACATTGAATGGCAGTGCTGGCTCGAAGGGCCGAATAGCCTCCTCCTGCACCTGTTGTCTATTGACGGGAAAGAAGCTGTCTGTCAGCTAAGTTACTCCAGCATCTTTGTGCCTTTGTTCGATGTAAATAAGCATCTGCAGTTCCTTCCCACACACGGTGCATATGAAGATCAGTTGAAATATGTTGTCAGTGTCAGTAGTAATGATGGAGTTGAATAATTCCAGTCGGGATCAAGGGGCTTTCTATCATCTTGCGTATAATTGACCCATGTTTTTTCTAATCAATTTTAAGTTTGCAACCATCGAGACGATTGTGACTTCAGTCGTGGACGAGTTCCCTGGATATCTCCGGCCAAAGAAACCGCTGTTTACCTTAGCTTGCTGCGGAGTGTTCTTCATCATGGGGATCCCTATGATAACTCAGGTGAGATATCCTTCCATCTTCAACCAATGATGTTCAAGTCGTCAAGTCAAGTTTATTTGTCACATATACACATACAAGATGTGTGTTGAAATGAAAGTGGCAATGCCTGTGGGATTGTGCAACAACTACAGAACAACAGAACAGAACGGAGCAGAACTAGTATTTACATTTTAGAAAACAAAAGGACACAACAGTAAATTATTCCCTGGTGAGATAGGAGTTTACAGTCCTAATTGCCTGTGGGAAGAAATTCCGTCTCTCCCTCTCTGTTTTCGCAGCGTGACAGCTGAGGCGCTTGCTTGACTGTAGCAGCTGGAACAATCCGTTGCTGGGGTGGTATGGGGTCCTTTGTTTAAGAAGGAACTGCAGATGCTGGAAAATCGAAGGTAGACAAAAGTGCTGGAGAAACTCAGCGGGTGCAGCAGCATCTATGGAGCGAAGGAAATAGGCAACGTTTTGGGCCGAAACCCTTCTTCAGTCCTTCATTATCTTGCTGACTCTGGATCTGCACCTCCTGGTGTATAGTTCCTGCTGGGGGGCGAGTGTGGTTCCCATAGTGCGTTCGGCCGAAACCACTACTCTCTGCAGAGCCTTCCTGTCCTGGGCAGAGCTGTTCCTGAACCAGATCGTGATGTTACCGGACAAGATGCTTTCTACAGCCCCAGAGTAGAAGTACCGAAGGATCCTCGGGGAGACTCTGAATTTTCTCAGCTGCCTGAGGTGGTAAAGGCGCAGTCTGCCGCCACGCTGCATCCCCGGCACTGCTCAACGTGTGGGAAGGAACAGCAGATGCTGGTTTACACTGAAGGCAGACACAAAATGCTGGAGTAACTCCCTGGTCAGATTTTGCTGAACACCTCCGCTCAGTCCGCCTAAACCTACCTGATCTCCCGGTTGCCAAACACTTTAACTCCCCCCTCCCGTTCCCACACTGACCTTTCTGTCCTGGGCCTCCTCCACTGTCAGAGTGAGGCCCAGCGCAAATTGGAGGAATTTAGCACCTCATATTTCACTAGGGCAGCTTACAGCCCAGCGGTATGAACATTGACTTCTCTAACTCTACGCAACCCTTGCTTTCCCTCTTTCTCCGACCAATCTGAGGTGGAGGCCGGTTCTCTGGATACTTTCAAGAGAGAGCTAGATAGGGCTCTTAAAGACAGCGGAGTCAGGGGTTATGGGGAGAAGGCAGGAACGGGGTACTGATTGGGGATGATCAGCCATGATCACTGTGAATGGTGCTGCTGGACCGACAGGCCGAATGGCCTCTACACCTGCACCTGTTGTCTGTTGTCTATTGTCTAAAAAGGATGGGTCGGGACCCTTCTTAAGCCTGAAACATCACCCATCCTTTTTTCCCCAGAGATGCTGCCCGACTCGCTGAGATACTCCAGCACTTTGTGTCTTCAGTTGAGTACAGTTGTCGGTACCGGTATCTGGCTGTGGCGGGAATCGCTGGTGGGCGCGGACAGGGTGGGCCGAGGGGCCTGTTTGCCGCACTGTATCTCTAAAACAAACATCAGAAACACTCCCAAATAGACACGTGCATTTGAAATGTTATCCTGTACATTTGAGCCACCCGACAAACAATTCACCTCCGAGGAGTTGGAGCCCAGAAGGTCATGAACCTTATGATGCCAAAGGTCATGGGGCACACATGTCTTCCACTGCCAGAAGAAACTGAAGCTTTGGGGGAAAGTGCTGACCTTACTGAGAAACTAGGAATATGTTGCTCAGGGATTTAACAATAAGATGGCTATAAAAAGATCGACACTGTCGTATTGATGTGCTGTCTGACAGCCTTATTTTCCATTGGTCAGCACCCTGCAGATTGGATCAGGGATGACCCCTCCATTGATTGTGGTATTTTTGTTTGTGTTCATTGGGAGGTACACGCAGTCATTCTTGCCCCGTGTCAAACCTACACCTCACAAGGGGTTAGAGGCTGCAGGAGAAAGATGGAAAGGCCATTTGTGGTATTCGACCTAACGGGCCATTTATTCAAACCGGTGCCCACATCGGGAGACCAGTCAAAGCTGATCTCCTGACCGAGACTTTGGTACAGCTTTTAGATTCAAGATTCAAGATTCAAGAGAGTTTATTGTCATGTGTCCCTGATAGGACAATGAAATTCTTGCTTTGCTTCAGAACAACAGAATATAGTAGGCATGAATATAGAACAGATCAGTGTGTCCATATACCATTGTATAAATATATACGCACATCAATAAATAAAACAGATAAAGTGCAAATAAACAGATTATTGGCTATTAATGTTCAAAGTTTTGTTCGAGCCAAGTTTAATAGCCTGGTGGCTGTGGTGAAGTAGCTATTCCTGAACCTGGTCGTTGCAGTCTTCAGGCTCCTGTACCTTCTACCTGAAGGTAGCAGGGAGATGAGTGTGTGGCCAGGATGGTGTGGGTCCTTGATGATACTGCCAGCTTTTTTGAGGCAGCGACTGCGATAGATCCCCTCGATGGAAGGAAGGTCAGAGCCGATGATGGACTGGGCAGTGTTTACTACTTTTTGTAGTCTTTTCCTCTCCAGGGCGCTCAAGTTGCCGAACCAAGCCACGATGCAACCGGTCAGCATGCTCTCTACTGTGCACCTGTAGAAGTTAGAGAGAGTCCTCCTTGATCTCAGGAAGTAGAGGCGCTGATGTGCTTTCTTAATAATTGCATCAGTGTTCTGGGACCAGGAAAGATCTTTTACATTGTCAGATGAGCAGAGGTCATCTTCAGATCAGTTTATTGTCACGTGCTTTCCCCTTCACCTTGAATCTACGTCCTCTGGTCCTCGATTCCCCTACTCTGGGCAAGAGGCTCCGTGCATCTACCCAATCTATTCCTCTCATGATTCCACACATGTTATCAAGTATGTTTAAAGCAAAGCGTGCCATAGACCCAGGTTCGATCCTGACTACGGGTGTTGTGTGTGTGGAGTTTGTCCGCCTTCCCTGTGACCACATCATTTTCTCTTGGTGCTCCGGTTTCCTCCCACATCCCAAAAGGGTTTTGTAGGTTATTTGGCCTCTGTAAATTAGTGTGTGGGATAGAACTTGTCCATTGGTGATCAATGGTCGGTGTGGGTTTGATGGGCCGAAGGGCCTGTTTCCACATTGTATGTCTAAACTCAACTAAACAAAGTTTAGGTTTTAGTTAAACAGGAAATGAAAGATTATGAGGATCAGACAGGAAAGTCAGATCAGTTTAGTTTATTGTCACGTGTACCGAGGTACAGTGAAAAGCTTTTGTTGCGTGCTAACCAGTCAGCGGAAAGACAATACATGATTACAATCGAGCCATTTACAGTGTACAGATACATGACAAGGGAATAACGTTCAGTGCAAGGTAAAGCCAGCAAAGTCCGATCAAAGATAGTCCGAGGGTCACCAGTGAGGTAGATACTAGTTCAGGACTGCTCTTTGGTTGTGGTAGAATGGTTCAGTTGCCCGATAACAGCTGAGGAAGAAACTGTCCCTGAATCTGGAGGAGTGCGTTTTCACATTTCTGTACCTTTTTGAGCAAACTGGAAAGGCCAGGCGGAGTTAGTGTTCGAAGTATCGGGAGATTTATTCAAACCGATGCGTACACCAGGAGACCAGTCAAAGCTGATCTCCTGAGCATGACTTTGGTACAACTTTTACATTCTCAGATGACAGGATTACACAGAAAACCGTCTAGGCTTTCTTGGACTAGAGTTTATAGCCTCGGAATCTAGGACTAGAGGTCTTAGCCTCAGAATTAATGGACGTTCCATCAGGAAGGAGATGAGGAGGAATTTTTGAAATTAGAATCTGGTGGTGAATCTGTGGAATCTGTGAATCTTCCCAGCTGGTATCAGGCAACTGAACCATCCTACCACAACCAGAGAGCAGTGCTGAACTACTGTCTACCTCCTTGGAGACCCTTGGACTATCCTTGATCGGGCTTTGCTGCCTTTACCTTGCACGAAACGCTATTCCCTGATCATGTATCTACACACTGTAAATGGCTCGATTGTAATCATGTATTGTCTTTCCACTGACTGGACAGCACGCAACAAAAGCTTTTCACTGTACCTCGGTACACGTGACAATAAACTAAACTGAACCAGTATCTGTAGTTCCTTCCGACACACTTTTCCTCGGATTATTCAGGTATTGTACCTTTCCCGTGCATGTACAGTGGGCATTGGGTGGCACGGTGGCGCAGCGGTAGAGTGGCTGCCTTACAGCGCTGGGGACCAGAGTTCGATCCCGACTACGGGTGCTGTCTGTACGGAGTTCGTCTGTTCTCCCCCTAACCACTTGGGATTTCTCCGAGATCTTCGGTTTCCTCCCGCACTCCAAAGACGTGCAGGTTTGTAGATGAATTGGTTTGGTGTAAATGTAAAATGTCCCCAGTGGGTGTGGGATGGTGCTAGTGTGCGGGGATCGCACTGATATCGTGCTGATGGGACGAATGGCCTTTTTTCGTGCTGTATCTCTGAACTAAACTACTCACGACTGTTTTATTTCTGTGATACTAGAGTGGGATTTACATGTTGCAACTCGTGGACACCTACGCAGCTTCCTACTCCCTAGTCATCATTGCAATCTTTGAACTGGTCGGAGTCTCATACATATACGGTAAGACCGCACTATTTAATCGACCCTTTGGTGTAATTGTTTAAAATATTAACTACTCGAGATCAATATTTTGTGCCACCCACTGCCATAAGGTCATAAAGTGATAGGTGCAGAATTAGGCCATTCGGCCCATCGAGTCTGCTCCTTCACTCAATCATGGCTGATCTATCTCTCCCATTCTCCTGCCCCCATTCTCCTGCCTTCTCCCCATAGCTCCTGACACCCGTACTATTGAAGAACCTATCTATCTCTGCTTTAAAATTCTCTACTGACTTGGCCTCCACAGCCTGTATCATGGAATTCCACAGATTCACCACCCTCTGACTAAAGAAATTCCACCCCATCTTCCTAAAGGAACGTCCTTTAATTCTGAGGCTACGACCTCTAGTCCTAGACTCTCCCACCAGTGGAAACTCCCAAGTTCAAGTTCAAGTGAGTTTATTGTCATGTGTCCCTGTATAGGACAATGAAATTCTTGCTTTGCTTAAGCACACAGAAAATAGTAGGCATTTACTACAAAACAGATAAATGTGTCCATATACCATGATATAAATATATACACACATGAATAAATAAACTGGTAAAGTGCAAATAACAGAAAGTGGTTGCTAATAATCAGAGTGTTGTCCGAGCCAGGTTTAATAGCCTGATGGCTGAGGGGAAGTAGCTATTCCTGAACCTGGTTGTTGCAGTCTTCAGGCTCCTGTACCTTCTACCTGAAGGTAGCAGGGAGATGAGTGTGTGGCCAGGATGGTGTGGGTCTTTGATGATACTGACAGCCTTTTTGAGGCAGCGACTGCGATAAATCCCCTCGATGGAAGGAAGGTCAGAGCCGATGTTGTCAATATTTGTATCAATCTGTTGGCGCAAGGATAATTGAATGAACATGATATCATTGCGTAATGCAGTAAAAATCAATTCACCGTTTTGCTGAGTTTTTTTCCCCTTACTCAGTGTGACTGGCAGCTCCTAAGATGCTGGATAATCAGTTGCGTTGATTGCTTTCTTGATCATATTGTGCGTTATTAAAAAAAGCAGCATTTAAAAGCGCGATTACAGCATGTAGCCCCAGCTAATTCCTCCTTTGCTGTTTTAACGTAATAATTGCCACAGAATGACCCACGCATTTCCAACGTAATCCTCTGGCTGCGGCAAAGTGGTTTTGACATTTGACAGCTGATTGCAGAAATCGCAGCGTGCACAATTTACCAGTCGTGGGGAAATTATGGTGTCACTTTCAACCCACCTCGTGCTGTGGCTGAGAAGCTTCTGTGAGGGTTTGCTGGTCTTGACCGCTGGAAAGACACAGGCACTCTCGCACGGCGAGAAACAGGGCATTTAACCCAGTGTTGGTGCAGAAACATAGACAATAGGTGCAGGAGGAGGCCATTCGGCCCTTCGAGCCTGCACCGCCATTCAATATGACCATGGCTGATCATCCAACTCAGTAGCCTGTACCTGCCTTCTCTCCATACCCCCTGATACCTTTAGCCACAAGGGCCACATCTAACTCCCTCTTAAATATAGCCAATGAACTGGCCTCAACTACCTTCTGTGGCAGAGAATTGAGAATGTGTAGTCTTTGATGACGGCTATTTCTGCTACTCCATGATAGGTGTGAGCAGTGCAGACTGTTGCTGGGAGACGTGGCAGGTATCCAGGTAACAGATAGAGAACTGGGCAAGACTCCAATGACACCGTTTTAATGAGCCCTGCAGTAAAATAGATCGATGCAAAAACTAGGAACTGCAGATGCTGGTTTGCAAAAGAAGGTCACGCAGAGTGCTGGAGTAACTACAGCAAGCCAGACAGCTTCCCTGGAGAACCAGGATAGGTGACGTCTCGGATCAGGACCCTTCTCCAGACTGATAATGTCATGTGGTGACACAAGTAAACTGCAGCTCCTGGCATCTTAATTAAAAAAAAACAAAGTGCTGGAGTAACTCAGCAGGTGAGGCAGCATCTGTGGATAGAATGGACAGATGACATCCTGAACCGAAGCGTCACCCGTCTATTCCCTCCACAGATGCTGCCTGACCTGCTGAGTTGCTCCAGCAGTTTGTGTTGCCGTCGTGCACACATCTTTGACAAAGGCCAATGAATTGCTGCACAATCAGGGAATGGCTGGCAATAGAAATATAGAAACATAGACAATAGGTGCAGGAGGAGGCCATTCGGCCCTTCGAGCCTGCACCGCCATTCGATATGATCATGGCTGATCATCCAACTCAGTATCCCATCCCTGCCTTCTCTCCATACCCCCGATCCCTTTAGCCACAAGAGCCACATCTAACTCCCTCTTAAATATAGCCAATGAACTGTGGCCTCAACTACCTTCTGTGGCAGAGAATTCCACAGATTCACCACTCTCTGTGTGAAAAATGTTTTTCTCATCTCGGTCCTAAAAGACTTCCCTCTTATCCTTAAACTGTGACCCCTAGTTCTGGACTTCCCCAACATCGGGAATAATCTTCCTGCATCTAGCCTGTCCAACCCCTTAAGAATTTTGTAAGTTTCTATAAGATCCCCCCTCAATCTTCTAAATTCTAGCGAGTACAAGCCGAGTCTATCCAGTCTTTCTTCATATGAAAGTCCTGCCATCCCAGGAATCAGTCTGGTGAACCTTCTCTGTACTCCCTCTATGGCAAGAATGTCTTTCCTCAGATTCGGAGACCAAAACTGTACGCAATACTCCAGGTGTGGTCTCACCAAGACCCTGTACAACTGCAGTAGAACCTCCCTGCTCCTATAGCTCGGACGTTTCCTGTAGGACTAGCCTGCAGGAGTAGACACCCAATATAAGTGGACAGAGTAAGCTGGGCACCACTCCGTTACCCACTACAGGCACAATACACTTCCTTTCATGTTAGTATTCTTCAAGGATAAAGTTGATCCATCAGAAAGCTCAGATACTACAACCTCCATGGCTGACCTGATGTAGATTCAGGGCAACGCAGTCAAGTATTTCCAAACACTCTCTCCTTACTTTGGTTATTTATATTGCCAAAAACAGTGAAATGTTAAGGTCACAAGGTCATAAGTGATAGGAGTAAAATAAGGCCACTCGGCCCATCTCTCCCATCCCGGTCTTTCCTTCTCTTCCCCGTTCCCGTCCGGCAGAAGGTACAGAAGCTTGAAAGCGCGCACCACCAGACTCAGGAACAGCTTCTTCCCCTCTGTTATCAGGCTTCTGAATGGTCATGTCATAAGCTAGGGTACTGTCCGATTCACCTCTACCCCATTGCGGACATTGGACTTTGTCTCTGGAACTGATGCGCTTCAATGCTGAGAACTATATTCTGCACTCTGTATCTTCCCCTTTGCTCTACCTATTGTACTGAGTTTGACTTGGTCGTATCGATGTACGGCATTGTCTGACCTGATAATGTTTTTTGCTCGGTACATCACAAACCCAAACCTAAAACTCACTCTAAACCTTAAACCCCTGTCCCACGGTACGAGTTCATTCCAAGAGCTCTCCCGAGTTTGCCCTGATTCGAACTGGGAGATTTACGGTAATGGCCGCTCGTCGGTACTCGGGGCTCTCGTGGACATTTTTCAACATGTTGAAAAATCTTCACGAGTCTTCCCGTGCTTACCTGCCGTTAGCGAGTCTTCCTGAGTACCTGCCGTTAGCGTTACGGATGTCCCCGAGCTCCGACGTACCCACTACGTTCATTCTCCGTGCTTACCACGAGTTTGATTTTTTTTAAACTCGGGAGAGCTCTTGCAAAAAGAACTCGTACCGTGGGACAGGGCTATAACCTGCTCAACATTATGAAGTAGCAAGATATACAGTACTTCGCTCCGCCACAGTGTGGCGATCTTTCTGCAGGAAGGAAAAGGTACAGAAGTGACCAATATACTGGGAGTACAACAAGCTGACATTTTCAGACATACCCTCGAATATTTAAACAGGACGTTGCAATCTGTAATAAACTCGCCTTATGTTACAAGTAAATTATTCTTTTTTTTTTTTAAAGAAAGCCAGACACGGGTAGTAAAATTCTGAAATTGATTTACATTCGAGATATGGGAAAATAACTCAGCGTTATTGTAGACCAATTGTTATTGCAAGAGCTATTGTTCCTGGAACAGGATATTTATATCTCAGGGCATTAAATATTATTTGGATTTATATCAAAGCGAATGAAAAATTGCAAAGATTTGAATTTAAATCCAGTCAAGGCTTCTGAAAGATGAAGAGGAAAATAATTATATTTTCAGCCCCGAGTCTAGGAAGCTCAAATTACATTTGCAGTGAATATATTGACCAACAATAGTGGGACTGGAAGCACAAAGATCTTGCTTGTCATTCACTCACCCAAATGTTTAGTCGATGGTTATTTGTCTATTTGCTCAATTCATATCTCCCCGAGAGAACGATGTTACAACCGCATACATGGATGATGTGTTTTGTGTAGGAAAGAACTGCAGATGTCGGTTTACACCGAGGATAGACACAAAATGCTGGAGTGACTCATCGGGACAGGCAGCATCTCCGGAGAGAATGGATAAATGGCGCCAAAAATCCTGACCCCTCTTAAGACAGACACAATAGACAATAGACAATAGGTGCAGGAGTAGGCCATTTGGCCCTTCGAGCCAGTCAATGTGATCATGGCTGATCATCCCCAATCAGTACCCCGTTCCTGCCTTCTCCCCATATCCCCTGACTCCGCAATTTTTAAGAGCCCTATCTAGCTCTCTCTTGAAAGCACGAAATGCTGGAGTAACTCAGCGGGACAGGCAGCCATCTCTGGATAGAGGGAATGGGTGACGTTTCGGGTCGAGACCCTTCTTCAGACTGAGAGTTGGGGGAGAGGAAGACACAGAGATAAGGAACGGTAAAGTGTGTGAAAACAAGCCGTCAAAAGAGATGAGTTTCAATGAAAATGTAGGATGGATCATTGCTAGCTCGGAGAAGGTGACAACAAAGCAAACAGAGATAAAATGTAATCAAGGACAGTCAGGCTGGTTGGATAGATGAGGAGGGGAAGGGGAGGGTGCAGATTTTCCACTCCACTTGGAAAATATACCCAATAGGATATCGCTGGAGGAGTAATGCATTCTTCTTCGTTATGCTTGAAAATGTAACAAGCATAGACAATTAGGATGAGGGGGGACCTCAATGAAACTTACCGAATAGTGAAAGGCCTGGATAGAGTGGATGTGGAGAGGATGTTTCCACTAGTGGAAGAATCTAGGATAAGATGTCATAGCCTCAGAATAAAAGGGCGTACCTTTAGAAAGGAGATGAGGAGGAGATTTCTTTAGTCCGAGGGTGGTGAATCTGTGGAATTCTTTGCCACAGAAGGCTGTGGATGCCAAGTCAATGGGTATTTTTAAGGCAGAGATAGATAGATTCTTGATTAGTGTGGGTGACAAGGGGTTATGGGGAGAAGGCAGGAGAATGGGGTTGAGAGGGAAAGATAGATCAGCCATGATTGAATGGCGGAGTAGACTTGATGGGCCGAAAGGGCTAATTCTGCCCCGATCACATGACGTTATGGAAGCAAAGGTTCTTCAGTGAAGAAAGGTCTCGACCCGAAACCGTCACCCATTCCTTCTATCCAGATGGGCTGAATGGCCTAATTCTGCTCCGAGAACTCGTGAACTTACAGAAAGGCAGAGAAAACTTATATTCCACTTGTATTTGATAACATCACTCTGTTAGAGTCACGTTAGGCATATTCCTTACGAATACAAATTTAGTTTAGTTTAGTTTAGAGATACAGTGCGGAAACAGGCCCTTCGGCCCACGCTAACACTGCCCTACACACACTAGTGCCAATTTACAATTTTACAGAATCCAATTAGCCTTCAAATCTATACCTCTTTGGAGTGTGTGAAGAAACCAGGGCACGTTCTCCTTGTGACCGCGTGGGTTTTCTCCGGGTGCTCCTCTTTCCTTCCACACTCTCAAAGACAAAGAGGATTGTTGGTTAGATACAAAATGCTGGTGTAACTCAGCGGGACAGGCAGCACCTCTGCAGAGAAGAAATGAGTGACGTTTAGGCTCAAGACCCTTCCTCAGACCCAAAACGTCACCCATTCCTTCTCTCCAGAGGTGCCGCCTGTCCCGCTGAGTTACTCCAGCATTTTGTGTCCATCTTCGGTGTAAACCAGCACCTGCAGTTCCTAATCTACACAGGATTGTAGGTCAATTGGCTTTGGTAAAAAAATAGTAAATTGTCGCTTTTAGTGAGTAGGATGGTGTGGGTGTGCGTACGGGGGGATCGCTGGTCGGCGCGGACACGGTGGACCGAAGGGCCTGTTTCCGCGCTGTATCTCTAAGGTCTAAAGAGTTGCTTTTACTCAGTTTGAAATTAGCCCAGAGCAAGTGCAATGCGGGAATAATTTGACATTGGCTCTTGGAGTTGTCCTTGCATCAAACAGCCAATGCTTGACAGATTCTGGTTTGATCGAGGGTTACACAATCTATGCTCCATTTGGAAACTGAGAGTCAACCGTGGTCAGCACAGCTATTTAGTTTCAGCGCATTTAAGTTTCAATTGCTTGCAGGCGTACAGTCTTTATCTGAATAAAGCTGTCTCCTTAAGCCCCTGTCCCACTGTACGATGTGATTCAAGAGTTCTCCCGAGTTTTCCCCTGATTCGAACTTGGAGAATTTCCGTAGCGGGTCCGTAGGAGTTCGTGGATGTCACGTAGCGGCTCGTACGAGTAAAAAGTAACAATTTTTTTAATCACGAGTATTTTTTTACTGGTGGACATTTTTTCCATGGATGAAAAAACTTCACGAGTTTACCGGATTTCCCGAGTACCTACCGTTAGCGTTACGAGCCGCTACGGGACATCCATGAACTCCTACGGACCAGCTACGGACATTCTCCGAGTTCGGATCAGGGGAAAACTCGGGAGAACTCTTGAATTACTTCGTACAGTGGGACAGGGACTTTAGTATGCACTCAGAGGGCCGGAAGGCTGTATCTCTAAACTAAACTAATAGATTGAAACCTAAGAGTTGTTTGGACAAATCTATTTAAAACTTTCCTTGAACTGCTTCCCCTTTGATCCCTCAGTTTCACACCTCACCCTTCCATATCTCTGCGTCTCTCTCTCCCCTGACCTGAAACGCCAGGGTTCTCGACCTGAAACGTCACCCATTCCTTCTCTGCTGTGATGCTGCCTGTGCCACTGAGTTACTCCGGCATTTTTTGTCTGTTTTCAAGAGAGAGTTACTGTAGGTTTAGCTCTTGGGGCTAAAGGAATCAAGGGATATGGGGGGAAAAGCAGGAACGTGGTACTGAATCTGGATGATCAGCCACAGTGCTGGCTCGTATGGGCTGAATGGCCTACTCCTGCACCTATTTACTATGTTTCTATGCGTCTGTCCTTATTATAATGGCAATCGAGAGCTGTAGCTGAATATGGAAATGTCATGGCAGGCAATTATACTAATCACTTCCCTCATTCAAAGGACAGTGGTTAATGCTGTGTTTTTTGTGCTAACAGGATTGAAACGATTTTGTGAAGACATCGAGATGATGATTGGATTTCAACCCAACTACTTCTGGAGGATTTGCTGGGCATTTTTCACTCCTACGATTCTTACAGTACGTACCTCCACTTCAAAGAGTCCAATACGTTTCATTATCCAATGTGAATATATACACTAATAAATAACGCATATTCCATTAAACTTTTTGAATGCGATGCGGAAGTGTACAATATTGGGGCGGCACGCTGGCGCAGCGGTAGAGTTGCTGCCTCCCAGCACCAGAGACCCGGCTTCGATCTTGACCGCGGGTGCTGTCTGTGTGGAGTTTGCACGTTCTCCCCGTGACCGCGCTAGTTTCCTCCGGTTTCCTCCCACATTCCAAAGACTTGGAAAAATTGTAGATTCATTGGGTTCTGCAAATTGTCTCTGGGGTGTAGGATAGAACTCGTGTACAGGTGAACATTGGTCAGCATAGACTATATGGGCCGAACGGCCTGTTTCCGTGCTGCATCTCTAAACTAAACTAATATATTGAAACATGGGAGCTGTTTGTACAAATCTGATTGCAGTTGCATGGTGATGAGTTGGCTAATCATAGCAATGAATCATTACCTACAGCTGCACAGCAGGGTCAGATGTAACCCCAGGCCAGGAATGAGTGGGTTAACCTATGATGAGCATTTGTCGGCACTGGGCCTGTACTCGCTGGAGTTTAGAAGAATGAGGGGGGGGGACCTCATTGAAACATACAGAACAGCGAAAGTCCTGGATAGAGTGGATGTGGAGAGGATGTTTCCACTGGTGGGAGAGTCGAGGGCTAGAAGTCTTCGCCTCAGAATTAAAGAATGTTCTTTGAGGAACGAGATTAGGAGAAATATATTCAGTCAGAGGGTGGTGAATCTGTGGAATTCTTTGCCACAGACGGCTGTGGAGGCCAAGTCAGTGGATATTTTTAAGGCAGAGATGGATAGATTCTTGATTAGTACGGGTGTCAGAGGTTATGGGGAGAAGGCAGGAGAATGGGGTTGGGAGGGCGAGATAGATCAGCCGTGACTGAATGGCGGAGTAGACTTGATGGGCCGAATGGCCTAATTCTACTCCGATCACTTATTATCTTATAATACAAACAAGTCCCAAGGATGGAGAGGTTTGGGTACCAAGGCCACGGATAGCTGTTTCTCCCATTCTTGGGACCTATTTGCTGCTGGCAATTTTTTTTTTCTTTTCAATCCTTTGACTTTTCAAGACAGTTCAAAAACTCTTTAATAGGATAAGATGCCCAAGGAACAGGGGCATCACAGTGGCGCAACTGGTAGAGATACGACACGATAGAACTTTATTTATCCCAGGAAGGAAATTGGTCGGCCACCAGTCATAAAACACAACAAGATACATGGAACATGACATTAAAGTGACAAGTGGAAAGGATTGGGGATGTGCAAAGATTGTGGAAGGGGGGGGGAGTCCGTCACAGTCTACCCCACGACAGAAGGGGGAGGAGTTGTACAGTTTGATAGCCACAGGGAAGAAGGATCTCCTGTGGCATTCTGTGCTGTGTTTTGGTGGAACCAGTCTGTTGCTGAAGGTGCTCCTCGGTGCTGACGTTGACCATTGTGTCAATAGACAATAGGTGCAGGAGTAGGCTATTCGGCCCTTCGAGCCAGCACCGCCATTCAATGTGATCATGGCTGATCATCCCCAATCAGTACCCCGTTCCTGCCTTCTCCCCATATCCCCTGACTCCGCTATCTTTAAGAGCCCTCTCTAGCTCTCTCTTGAAAGCATCCAGAGAACCGGCCTCCACCGCCCTCTGAGGCAGAGAATTCCACAGACTCACAACTCTCTGTGAGAAAAAGTGTTTCCTCGTCTCCGTTCTAAATGGCCGACCCCTTATTCTTTAACTGTGAAATGGAGGGGGTGAGGTAGAGCCACTGCCTCACAGCGCCAGAGACCCGGGTTCGATCCTGGCCTCGGGGTGCTGTCTGTGTGGAATTTGCATGTTCTTCCCTGTGACTGCGTGGGTTTCCTCTGGATGCTCCGGTTTCCTCCCACATCCTGAATTGGCCGCGGTAACATTGCCCGCGAGTGTGCAAGGGGTCGATGAGAAAATAGGCGTAGACTTTGGACTTTAGAGATATAGCGCGGAAACAGGCCCTTCGGTACATCATATCCGCGCTGACCAGCGATAACCCCATAGACTAACCCACACACACTAGGGACACTTTTACAACTTACCAAGGCCAATTAACCTACAAACCTGCATGTCTTTGGAGTGTGGGAGGAAACCAGAGCACCCGGAGAAAACTCTCACAGACAGGATCGAACACGGGTCTCTGGCGCTGCAAGGCAGCAACTCTACCGCTGCGCCACTGTGCCGGCCCTAGAGTGCATGGGTGATGGATGGTCAGCATGGACTTGGTGGGCCGAAGAGCCTGTTTCCATGCTGTACCTCCAAGCACTCAATAGTCAGGGGTCACGGTCTCAGGTTCAGCTGCACAGACTCCAGTTGTTGCTTGCAGACCCTTCTGGCCAACTGGGTATTCGTGGCAATAGGACCTTCAGGAGTCACAAAAGGTCAGCATGATAGACACAAAAAGCTGGAGTAGCTAAGCGGGATAGGCAGCATCTGTGGAGAGAAGGAATGGGCGACGTTTCGGGTCAAGACTGAAGAAGGGACTCCACCCAAAACGTCACCCATTCCTTCTCTCCAGAGATGCTGCCTGATCCGCTGAGTTACTCCAGCTTCTTGTGTCTATCTTCGGTTGAAACCAGCATCTGCAGTTCCTTCACACACAAAGGTAAGTATGACTTCTGTGAGAGGCTGATGCAAGACGCTGATCAAACCCAACCTGCCTCGATATTTCCAGCACAGGATGTTCCATTAGCTGCTGCTACCAGCACAGAGAAATGTCACAAAGCACGACAAGGAAACATATTCGGACAGAAATTCGCAGTGAGACAAAGAACAGAATGTTCAGCCAGTTGTCCCAACACCTAATCAATGATGTAGGCTTTAAATAGCATCCAAAAGGGAAACATTGTGAATTGTAAACTTCAGGATAAGAGAGGCACGGTGGTGCAGCGGTAGAGTTGCTGCCTCACAGAGCCAGAGACCCCGGCTGGATTCTGACCGCGTGCTGTCTGTACGGAGTTTGCACGTTCTCCTCGCGACCTGCGTGGGTTTCCTCCGGGTGCTCCGGTTTCCTCCCACGCTCCAAAGACGCACGGGTTTGTATATTAATTGGCTAGGTATCAATGTAAAATCATCCCAAGTGTGTGTGTGTTGGGTAGTGTTAATGTGGTGGGCGCGGGCTCGGTGGGCTGCAGGTCCTGTTTCTGCGCTGTATCTCTAAACTAGACGTTACCTTCAATAAAATAAATCTCTGCAGTTGCTACCTTGAGCAGATGCGTGAAAAATGTAATTGGCTCCATTTGGGAACTGCAAGCAGACATTTTCACACCTGCTAGTTCCTCTCTTATGGATACACAGTTTAGGAAATGTTCTTAAGACCATGAACATTGATTCATTGCTTGTTCTATTGTGGCATCATTGATGTTGTTTTAGGTGGCGTGGAGGAACGGTATGACCGCTTTCTTCATGAGATATGGAGATAATAATAAGTAAAAAAAAAGGGTTATGGCCCCTGTCCGACTTAGGTGATTTTTTAGGCGACTACAGGCGACTAGGCTGTCGTCACATGGTTGCCGGGGTGTCGCCTGTATGGTCATGAGTCGTCTCCTCGGTCTCCCAAAGAGTCGTAGCGTCTTTCTGGTCGCCTCTGGATTTTCAACACGTTGAAATTTTTTCGGAGAGAGTCGGCGACAGTGGGTTTGACGCCAATGAGCGTAGCTTGACTTCTCCTGACGCAGGCGCTGTCGTAGGTTGTCGCCAGGTGACATAGGTTGTCGCTGGTGCTGACTCTGTTTTTTATTTGTTGTTAAAGTAATTTTTTTTTTAAATTTTTTTTTTAGATGTTTTTATTAAGGACAGTGCATATTTATAAACATTTGCATGCAATACGCAAGATTATAGCTATAGGCTAATTTCCATCTGTAGTCCCTCTGGTAAACCAGGTTAACACATCACAACACATTCAATCCATAAGAAAATAATCAAAACAAAAGACAAAACAAAAAACATAACAAAACAGACAATAAAGTTAAAAAGTAACAATAAAAGACTGCCAGATGATTATATTACGGTTGAATATGAATACAGGTTTGATTTTCCAGTAACCATTTTTTGAGTTGTTTTGTAAATGAGGTGATGGTTGGCAGATCCCGTATGAAGCAGGGGATCGCGTTCCAGGTATGCGACGCTCTATAGGAAAATACTGTCTGGCCAAATACACTTTTCTTAAACGGGACAACACAATCACCCCTGGAAGCTGCTCTTGTCGACCTATTTATGTTCTTCTTTATAAATTCTTTTAACGTGGAAGGGGGGTCCAGTCGCTGGTTTTTCGGCGTCCTGCCGCGACTATGACAGTCGCCCAAAAATAGCCTAAGTGGGACAGGCCCTTTAGTGTCTTTTACCAAGCAATTCGAGGGAGGAAACATCAAAAGGATTTTTTAATGTGTGTGACTTGTGCCCATTGTTTTATTAACGTGTGCTTTGAATGGTAAATGTGGCAGCAGTTATATGAGAAGGGGTTATGGGGAGAAGGCAGGAGAATGGGGTCGAGAGGGAAAGATAGATCAGCCATGATTGAATGGTGGATTGAATAGACTCGATGGGCCGAATGGTCCCCGATATTCAGCTCCGAGAACTTATGACGATATTACCATTGTGTAAGTAGTGGAAACAAACAACTGCGGATGCTGGTTAAGGCACAAAAGGACACGTTTGTGTTTTGTGAATTGTGTTGTTTAATGGTTTTATATTCTTTGACTGAAAAAAAGTACCCGAGCGTGATACAAGATTAACCTGGCCACAGCCAAGTGTTTTGTTTTTCACCATTGGCCATATATACTCAAGGGTGGCACTGAACAGCTTAAAGCCAGGAGATTGTAGACAATAGACAATAGGTGCAGGAGTAGGCCATTTGGCCCTTCGAGCCAGCACCGCCATTCAATGTGATCAGGGCTGATCATCCCCAATCAGTACCCCGTTCCTGCCTTCTCCCCATATCCCCTGACTCTGCTATTTTTAAGAGCCCTATCTAGCTCTCTCTTGAAAGTATCCAGAGAACCTGCCTCCACCGCCCTCTGAGGCAGAGAATTCCACAGACTCACAACTCTCTGTGAGAAAAAGTGTTTCCTCGTCTCCGTTCTAAATGGCTTACCCCTTATTCTTAAACTGTGGGCCCTGGTTCTCAACTCCCCCAACACCGGGAACATGTTTCCTGCCTCTAGCGTGTCCAAGCCCTGAACAATCTTATATGTTTCAATGAGATATCCTCTCATCCTTCCAAACTCCAGAGTGTACAAGCCCAGCTGCTCCATTCTCTCAGCATATGACAGTCCCGCTATCCCGGGAATTAGCCATGTAAACCTACGCTGCACTCCCTCAATAGCAAGAATGTCCTTCCTCATTAGTCCGGGTGTCAGGGGTTACGGGGAGAAGGCAGGAGAATGGGGTTGAGAGAGAAAGATAGATCAGCCATGGTCGATTGGGGGAATGATTTATGTCGACACAAAAAGCTGGAGTAACTCAGCGGGACAGGCAGCTTGTCTGGAGGGAAGGAATGTGTGACGTTTCGGGTCTGAGGAAGGGTCTCAAACCTACAATCCTCTTCGTCGTTAGAGTGTGGAAGGAAACCGGAGCACCCGGAGAAACCCCATGCGGTCGCGGGGAGAAGACGCTCCGGTTTCATCGCACACTCCAAAGACGTTGACGTTTGAAGGTTGGATTGGGTGACGTTTCGGGCCGAGACCCTTCTTCAGACACTTGAAGTTGTGAACTTGTGAACTGGTGAAAACCTGCTCTGTTTCATTTCCCAGTTCATCCTCTGCTTCAGCTTCTATCAGTGGGAGCCGCTGACATATGAGACCTACAAGTACCCGGCCTGGTCCATGGTGATGGGGTGGCTAATGCTGGCTTCTTCCGTCATATGGATCCCCATCATGTTCGTCATTAAAATGCACCTGGCACCTGGGAGCTTTATAGAGGTGAGTTGCTTGGAATCTAACGTTGAACGTACAGGCCCACTACCGACGGCACGGTGGCGCAGCGGTAGAGTTGCTGCCTTGCAGCGCTTATAGCGCCAGAGACCCGGGTTCGATCCCGACTTTGCACGTTCTCCCCGTGACCTGCGTGGGTTTTCTCCGAGAGTGCTTCGGTTTTCTCCCACTCTCCCAAAGACGTACAGGTTTGTAAGTTAATTGGCTTGTTATAAATGTAAAATTATACTACAGCTTTTTTGTGCCTATAGCCACCATTTCAGCGTCCATCTTCTGTGATGTATCGAATTTAATCCATAGTACTGGTCACCATGTGATACATAGATACATAGAAAATAGGTGCAGGAGTAGGCCATTCGGCCCTTCGAGCCTGCACCGCCATTCAATATGATCATGGCTGATCATCCAACTTAGTATCCCGTACCTGCCTTCTCTCCATACCCCCTGATCCCTTTAGCCACAAGGGCCACATCTAACTCCCTCTTAAATATAGCCAATGAACTGGCCTCAACTACCCTCTGTGGCAGAGAGTTCCAGAGATTCACCACTCTCTGTGTGAAAAAGTTTCTTCTCATCTCGGTCCTAAAGGATTTCCCCCTTATCCTTAAGCTGTGACCCCTTGTCCTGGACTTCCCCAACATCGGGAACAATCTTCCTGCATCTAGCCTGTCCAACCCCATAAGAATTTTGTACATTTCTATAAGATCCCCTCTCAATCTCCTAAATTCTAGCGAGTATAAGCCGAGTCTATCCAGTCTTTCTTCATATGAACCTTCTCTGTACTCCCTCTATGGCTATAATGTCCTTCCTCAGATTTGGAGACCAAAACTGTACGCAATACTCCAGGTGTGGTCTCACCAAGACCCTGTGCAACTGCAGTAGAACCTCCCTGCTCCTATACTCAAATCCTTTTGCTATGAAAGCTAACATACCATCATGATAGGAAAGATGTTGTCAAGCTTGAGTGGGCTCGGAGCAGCAGAGACTGAAACTGAGACTGAACTGAAACTGTGCAGGAAGGAACTGCAGGTGCTGGTTTAAATCGAAGGGAGACACAAAACGCTGGAGTAACTCAGCGGGACAGGCAGCATCTCTGGAGAGAAGGAATGGAAAAGTTTCGGGTCGAGACCCTTCTTTAGACTGATGTACAGAGGTACAGAGATAAAATGTAGTCTGAGACTGTAAGACTGGTGGGAGAACTGGGAAGGGGGAGGGGATGGAGAGAGAGGAAAAGCAAGGGCTACTTGAAGTTAGAGAAGTCAATGTTCATACCGCTGGGGTGTAAGCTGCCCCAGCGAATATGAGGTAGACAAAAATGCTGGAGAAACTCAGCGGGTGAGGCAGCATCCATAGATGCTGCCTCACCCGCTGAGTTTCTCCAGCATTTTGTCTACCTTTGATTTTCCAGCATCTGCAGTTCCTTCTTAAACAGGCAAAACATGAGGTGCTGTTCCTCCAATTTGCGCTGGGCCTCAATCTGACAGGTCTGAACTGAAACTTGTTTGCTAAGATGGTAATGATCTGATCAAAGATCCTATAGCGGAGCAAGATAGACCACTCTTTCTAAATGCAATGGGCTGACGCGTAGTACGGAGCAGAACGTGGGCCTTTTTTTCATCCATTTCAGTAACCCGATCCCACCCGACCCGACTCACAGTGTAATCAACGTTGCGGAGGAACAGTTTGTGTTAATAAATTATAATTCTGAAAATGAGGAGAAGATTTTTACCAAAGAACTTTTATTTTTACGAGGATGTTTCCGTAACCGGCTTCCGTCTCCGCACTAGTTATCCTACGGGATCTTTGGTGCGGAGACGGAAGCCGGTTACGGAAATGGGGCCGAAAATTACCCATGAATCTCAAGTTCAAGTTCAAGTTCAAGTGAGTTTATTGTCACGTGTCCCTGATAGGACACTGAAATTCTTGCTTTGCTTCAGCACAACAGAACATAGTAGGCATTGACTACAAAACAGATCAATGTGTCCATATACTATAATATAAATATATACACACATGAATAAATAAAATGATAAAGTGCAAAATCTACCCATGACCGTACTACGTCTTATCGTCGAGTGGTCTATCTGGCTGGCAACCGCAAGGTAGCCGGTTCGAATCCCGCTTGGAGTGCATACTGTCGTTGTGTCCTTGGGCAAGACACTTCACCCACCTTTGCCTGTGTGTGAATGTGTGTGAGTGATTGGTGGTGGTCGGAGGGGCCGTAGGCGCAGATTGGCAGCCACGCTTCCGTCAGTCTGCCCCAGGGCAGCTGTGGCTACAGAAGTAGCTTACCACCACCGAGTGTGACTGAGGAGTGAATGAATAATGCGATGTAAAGCGCCTTGAGTATTAGAAAGGCGCTATATAAATCCCATCCATTATTATTATTATTATTATTATTATTATCTTCCTCGCTGTAGGATCTTTGGATCTAATGTTTCTACTTTCGTTCTGAACTTGTGCTTTGTGTGTTTTGCAGAGACTGAAATTGGTGTGCAGTCCTCAGCCAGACTGGGGCCCCTTTTTAACGCAGCACCGTGGGGAGCGCTACAAGCACATGATGGACCCTCTGGGAACATCTTCGCTGGGACTCAAGTTGCCTCGCAAAGAAATCGAATTAGGATCTCAGTTCTAGTATTGCCGATTACTCTGTATAAATGTACGAGCTGAGCGTATTTCCATCTCCCTTCTCTCCTGTTTTCAAATCTCCCCCTCCCATGTCCCTCTCAAGTGCATCGACACTCTGGTTGATGGGGTTCTCCCCCAATTTCCCATTCCCAATCCCCCTCTATCCATTTAGAGCCCTTCTCGTTTGTCTTCTCCTTCCGCCTCTCTTGGCCAACTGTCTTCCCCATTCCCACCCGGAGCGAGCTAGTTCTGATCCTTAGATTATCCGCCTTGCCCGTTACCATTGATTCCCCATCCCTCTCTCCGGGCCACCCCCCACACTAACTCAAGCGCTTCCTCTCGAAAATATGTCCTGTGGTTTGTGCCTATCCTTCCTCCCCAACCTCCTAGATCATCTCTTACTTGATCAGCAGCTGAGGAAGACAAGTAGGTGTGCAATTCTCTCTCGTTCCTCAACGGACGTGTTGGGGTTCAACGGCAAGTTCTCTCACCCTCCGCAATACCAACCTGGGCAATTTGGCCAGACTGTACATTCTGAGATATAATGACTAGGTGTCCATACTTCTAACAATAGAGCAGTGTTCTTTAGTGCGTGTTAGTGATGTGAAGTCCCTTTAAATATCTTATTGAAAATTAAAAAAACGTAAAAGATGGTGAGCATAGCAGTAGTTTAACAAAAGAAAACTGTCTTATATATTAAAAAAAAAAGTTTAGTCTTAAATTTACAGTAGTTGACTTTCGGGGAATTTTTTTGGCTCAATATTCCTGTCTCTCTGTGTGTTTCGTGTTACAAGGGTCTCAGGTAGTGTTTCTGTTGCTCTTTAGATATGATTCCAATTCTAATAGATTACTAATTCTCTCAATGTCAGTGATTTCCATTGTAATCTTGAACCCATTGAAGTCCATTTCTATATTTGATTCCCCTGGAATCTGTGGAAACACGACTTATTATTTAAGCAGCCACTGCATCTTGAGATTTATCGATCTCTCTCTCCTCTCTCTCTCTCCTCTCTCTCTCTCTCTCTCCTCTCTCTCCCTCCTCTCTCTCCCCCCTCTCTCTCCCTTTCTCTCTCTCTTTCCCTCCTCTCTCTCTCTCTCTCTCTCTCTCTCCTCCTCTCTCTCGCTCCTCTCTCCCTCTCTATCTCTCCTTCTCTCTCTCACCTCTCTCTCTCTCCTCTCTCTCCCTCTCTCACCCCCTCTCTCTCTCTCTCTCTCTCTCCTTTCTCCCTCCTTTCTCACTCTCCCTCTCCTCTCCCTCTCTCTCTCTCTCTCTCTCTCTATCTCTTTCCCTCCTACTCTCCCTTTCTCTCTCTCTCTCTCCCTCTTCTCTGTCCCCCCCCCCTCTCTCTCTCTCCCCCTCCTCTCTCATTTCTCCCTCTCTCTCCCTCCTTCTCTCCCTCCTTCTCTCCCTCCTTCTCTCCCTCCTTCTCTCCCTCCTTCTATCCCTCCTCTCTCTCTCTCTCTATATATATATACATCTGCCCCACTGAATTGGAGCACCTTACTGCTGACTGCAATGTTATTCCCCCCTCCTCCTGATGTTGTCCTTCTATAAGCCATCCTAAGGCAGTGGGTACCAAAGATGGGTCTGTCTCTCTGTTGACTGAGTGAAGGGAAGGTTGTATGAAGCTGCCGAACTACTTTTTGTAAATTAAGTTTACACGTTGACCATTGGCCTTACTGATGGATTCCAATATCAGATATACAAGGTGTATTTGATGAAACGTATATATATATACACAGATATAAAAATAAAAATAAGGTGTAATTCGCCATATATATGTCGCTTGTATGTATAATATCGAGTGTCTGTGGGCACTTTAAGTGGACTTACCTCTGCGCAGGTTATTCCCTAATTACTTAACGTGATTCTAATGCATTGTATATCGGGTACGACTGCCTATGGATACAGATGTACCTCAGATCAGGTCACCACCGCCACAGAATGACCGCGCATACCTACACACACTCACTCATCTAAGTTAAACGTGAGCGTTTCATGGTCTGTACTCGCCGGTTATCTTGCATAAGCAATGTGCATGACTCATTTAAAAAAATCACCATTCTTGAGGCCCTACCTCAAATTTTGTATTTATGTGTAAAAAAAAACCGCATTATATATATATATATATAATAATAAATATATATATTTGCCTATATGATATTCACAAGAGATAACCCTATCATGTAAACTCTTAAGGAACAAAAAAAAGGAAATAAATGTGTTTTAAATGTTACAATGTTGGCGTAATCCATGAAGGGCCGTCGGTGTGGTGATATCTTCCCTGCCCGGCGCCGTTATATCAACACTCACGCCGCGGGCCATCACACTGAAATGTGCAGTCTTCCTGGTTCTCCAAAATATTCCAAATGGAATTTAAACTGGAGGTGGTGGAGGGAGGACTTAAGCCAGAAAGGGATTTTTGGGAAGAAAGGGCTACCTTAAATGTAGTTGCATCTGGCTGGGTAACTATGGTAGGGACCATGCTTTGTGGGAGAAATATCGGTGGGGAAATCGCGGTTCCACTGCACGTTTTGTTCGCACCGAGGAGCAGGAATCCTGTCCGTCTTTTTCCCCCAGCCCAGGTCTAATCCTGCCTCTTAAACAGCCGAGGATTTTTTTTCTTCTCCCCACCCCTCCAGCGCTGGGTGTATGTGTGTGTTATCACAAGGTGAAAATACCAAATGCGTGCTGCACGCCTCGCCTCCGCGCTCCTCACGCCGGCCAAGGGGGTTCTCTCCGCCCGTGTGTCTCGCCATTTCCCCGGCGATGAGATTGCGTGATTCGAGCCTCGACATCCACCTCCCCCCCATCTCTCCGCCCTGGGTGGACTGGCCCTTGGAGAAGCGTCCGAGCCCTGGCAGCAGCAGCAGCAGCAGCAACAGCTACAGCTACAGCGCGAACAAGTCTCTCGCCAGTCTCGTCTCTCCGCTCGCCAAGTTTGCGCACGGTATCTGAGCCGGCTGGATATCGTGGTGGCAATCAGCTATCTGATCGTGCAACACACACAAAAACACACACACACACACACAAACATGCTGCAAATGGATGTAATTCCAGTCATTCTGGCTTTCGTACTCTCCGCTAAATCAGGTAAGATTGTCGTTAAATTCTTGCATGGAATTCTCTATTTCTCTCTATCTCTCTCTCTCGGGCAGGTACAGTTTGACTGCAGACTGACTGAAGGCACAAGACGCGGGAGTAACTCAGCGGGACGGGCAGCATCTCGGGATAGAAGGAATTGAGGTGGCGTTTCGGGTCGAGACCCTTCTCCAGACCCCCTAAACGCCACCCGTTCCTTCTCTCCAGAGATGCCGCCCGTCCCGCCGAGTTGCTCCAGCGTTTTGTGTCCACCTTCGGTTCAAGCCGCCACCTGCAGCCCCTTCCTGTACAGTTTGCCTGTTTAACTTGCATGCTATCTGGCTTTAGATTACGCCCTGCCTGAGACCTCTCCAGGGCGAAGGCACACGTGCATTAAAGCTCAAGCTGGTGAGATTTTAAGTGCATTCTTCAAGAAGCCCTTGACTCCGGCTGCGGGTTGATATTTAAAGCCCAAACGCGAGCACCCATTTATTTCCCCGCTGCTCATCCTCGGTGCTAAATATTGTACCATCGCCCGGGCCAGTAGTCTGTGCGGTTTTGGTGGCATTTTCGACTCGACTGTGGTTTGCAAGCGAGTTTTTAATAACAGTCTCGTCTGGCTAGCGACCACTTTCCCACTTCTCAATGGACTCTCATGATATCACCGTATTAATTTTAGCACAAATGCATTTAAAAGAGAAAAAAAAGCGGCGCTGGCCGCGTGTGTTCCCTCCACTCGCAGACTATTTGTACCTCCCTCCGTTTTACTGCTTAAAATATGAATTTCACTCCGATCGCCGGTGCTTGGGGTAATTAACATGGACATTCGCGAACTAGGGTGATTGGAGTCGGTCAGATCCACCTGTCTGCAAACACACACACACACACACACACACACACACACACACACACACACACACACACACACACACACACACACACGTGTGTCTACGTGAACTCGGCCGGAATAAAGTCACCCTAATGCGACACCTCGCTTTCTCAATCCACCCCCGGAAAGGTTCAGGTTTTTTGTTTTACAGTGTCAGGCTGCAAACAATCGCTCTCTGCTTCCCTGGTTAACAAGCCCAGTTCACTCAATATCGTTGTCTTCATTGGAGAAACCACACCGCGTACTTCAGCCCCACTGTTAAAATACCTGAACACACACAGACACTAGACACTCATAGACACACACACTCACACAATAGACTCTCATAGACACACGCACACACACACTAGACACTCATAGACACACACACACAGACACAGACACTCACAGACACTCATAGACACACACACACTCACTCTCACACACACCATTTCACTCAGTCTCTCACATTCTCACACACTCACACACATACTCACAATCTCTCTCTCTCACACAGACACATCACTCATAGACACACACATCGACACCGACACATATATACACACACCTTCACATACACTTACATTCTCACAGATACACCGCCTCACACATACTCTCTCACACAGACATATGGACACAGACACTCAGAGACACACGTCGACACCGACACACTCACACACCATCTCACACACACACACATCGACACCGAGACGCAGCCACATATACACACACTCTGACATTCTCGCACACACTTTACCGCACACACTCTCAAACACACGCTGTCTCACTCTCACACACACTCTATCGCACATACTCTCTCTCTCTCTCTCTCTCTCTCTCTCTCTCTCTCTCTCTCTCTCTCTCCCTCACACACACATTCTCTCTTTCTCTCTCTCACACAAACACACACGGGGGCGCCGGATTGTTGAGTTATGCGATTTTAAAGCGGCCCCGTTAACAAATTTGAAGCCACATTTCCACCGCGTTTAGAATGGTAACATTCCACTGGTTTCCCGTTTACTGATACAAAACGCTGGAGCAACTCAGCCGGGTCGGGCAGCATCTCTGGGGAAAAGGAATAGTTGATGTGTCGGGTCCAGACCCTTCTTCTGACACGTAACCTATCCCCTTCCTCCAGAGATGCCCCCGGACCCGCTGAGTTACTCCAGCACTCTGTGTCTTATCTTCGGTGTAAACAAGCATCTGCAGTTCAAGTCCTGCACGGTTTCCCCGTTGTTTGTTTAATGTGTCGGTTGCAACCCGGTGCGTTCACACCGACTACAGATTTCAAAACAGCCCGCTCTCCGAAAAGCACCAACAAAAAATTCATTGACAAAAGCAACGAGCGATTGCAAACCGACTCTCAGCAACGCGACTTAAGGGCCTGTCCCACTTGGGCGTCATTTGCGCGTCACGCAGATGGCGCGCGAAGATTTTGTACATGTTTGGCGTCTCCTCATGTGTCAAGAGTGAAGAGTGTGGGGAGGAACTGCAGATGCTGGTTTACACCGAAACTAGACACAAAATGCTGGAGTAACTCAGCGGGCCAGGCAGGCAGCATCTCTGGAGAGAAGGAATGGGTGACGTTTCCTGATCGAGACCCTTCTTCAGACCACGACCCGAAACGTCACCCATTCCTTCTCTCCAGAGATGCTGCCTGCCTGCCTGTCCCGCTGAGTCACTCCAGCATTGTGTGTCTATCTTCAGAGCCAAGAGTGTTTTCTTGTCATATGTCCCAGATAGAACAATGAAATTCTTCACTTGCTGCAGCACAACAGAATATATGTTAGACAATAGACAATAGGTGCAGGAGTGGGCCATTCGGCCCTTCGAGCCAGCATTGATTCAATGTGATCATGGCTGATCATTCCCAATCAGTATCCCGTTCCTGCCTTCTCCCCATATCCCCTCACTCCGCTATTTTTAAGAGCCCTATCTAGCTCTCTCTTGAAAGTATCCAGAGAACCTGCCTCCACTGCCCTCTGAGGCAGAGAATTCCACAGACTCACCACTCTCTGTGAGAAAAAGTGTTTCCTCTTCTCCGTTCTAAATGGCTTACTCCTTATTCTTAAACTGTGTCCCCTGGTTCTGGACTCCCCCAACATCGGGAACACGTTTCCTGCCTCTAGCGTGTCCAAACCCTTAACAATCTTATATGTTTCAATGAGAGGCCCTCTCATCCTTCTAAACTCCAGAGTGTACAAGCCCAGCTGCTCCATTCTCTCAGCGTAAGCATAGTACACTGTAAACAATATAATAAACGAGGAAAAAAAGTTCAGTGTGTGTCTACACAAACTAACATATTCACGCACACACACACACACACACACACACACACACATACACACACACACACACACACACACACACACACACACACACACACACACACACACACACGTATAAAAGCACTCACAACGTTGCTGGAGTAACTCAGCGGGTCGGATAGCATCATGCCTTTTTTTTCTCCAGAGATGCTGCCTGTCTGTCCTGCTGAGTTACTCCAGCTTTTTTGTGTGTGTCTAACTTCGGTGTAAACCAGCATCTGCAGTTCCTTCCCACACATACTCACAAGAACTCACAGGCTAATACTTTGGGGGCATGAGGTAGCTGAGAATGAAGTTGTTCTGGCTTGTGGCGTGTGAGCGTTTAGTTAAAGACTGTTTTATTTCTATAGTCTTAGGGTTTGGAGTGGACCCTGACTTGCAAATCGATGTCACCCGAGAGCTGGATCTCGCTAATACGACGACTGGAGTTGCTCAGGTACCGGGGTTATATAATAACAGCAAAGCATATTTGTTTCAAGGTAAATAGGACCAAGATATCAATAATTTTTCTTTCACCTACTAGCGTTCTCACCGCCATTCATGCAACCCATTCATGCAATTTAAGAATAAGGGGTAAGCCATTTAGAACGATGAAACACTTTTTCTCACAGAGAGTGGTGAGTCTGTGGAATTCTCTGCCTCAGAGGGCGGTGGAGGCAGTTTCTCTGGGTACTTTCAAGAGAGAGCTAGATAGAAACATAGAAACATAGAAAATAGGTGCAGAAGTAGGCCATTCGGCCCTTCGAGCCTGCACCGCCATCAATATGATCATGGCTGATCATCCATTCAGTATCCTGTAGGGCTCTTAAATATAGCGGAGTCAGTGAGATATGGGGAGAAGGCAGGAATGGGGTACTGATTGTGGATGATCAGCCATGATCACATTGAATGGCGGTGCTGGCTTGAAGGGCCGAATGGCCTATTCCTGCACCTATTGTCTATTGTCTAACCCGACTCGCTTGTGTTCCCCTTGTCTGTCACTAAGTAATCGACCCCTGTTTTACTGCCCGTTCGAGCAAAACACAAGGCGCTGGAGTGACTCAGCGGGACAGGCAACATGTGCAGAAGGGTCCTGACCCATTCCTTCTCTCCAGAGGTGCTGCCTGTCCACGCTGAGTTACTCCAGCATTTTTTATGTCTACCTTCTGTGTAAACCAGCGTCTGCAGTTCCCACCTGCAGCGTCTGTAGAGAAGGCGGACACAAAGTGCTGGAGTAACTCAGAGGGTCAGGTAAGCATCTCTGGAGGGAAGGAACGGGTGACGTTTCGGGAAAGCGTCAGGGGAGAGGGAAACTAGAGATCAGGATGGCGATCGAGAGGGACACAGAACAAAGAAATGAAAGATGTTCAAGCAAGCTGTCTGAAGAAGGGTCTCGACCCGAAACGTCACCCATTCCTTCTCTCCAGAGATGCTGCCTGCCCCGCTGAGTTACTCCAGCATTTTGTGTCTGTCTACAATTGAAGCCAGCATCTGCAGTTCCTTCCTACACAAAGCATCTGTAGAAACCTGTATTGGGAGGAACCACAGATGCAGTTTTGAACCAAAGACACACAGATAGGACAGGTGCATGGCTCGGACAGGTTCATGGATAGGACAGGTGCATGGCTAGGACAGGTGCATGGCTAGGACAGGTGCACGGCTAGGACAGGTGCGCGGATAGGACAGGTGCATGGCTAGGACAGGTGCGCGGATAGGACAGGTGCGCGGATAGGACAGGTGCGCGGATAGGACAGGTGCGTGGCTAGGACAGGTTGCATGGATAGGCAGGTGCATGGATAGGACAGTGCATGGCTAGGACAGGTGCAAGGCTAGACAGGTGTGCGCGGAT
This sequence comes from Amblyraja radiata, assembly GCF_010909765.2. Classification (NCBI taxonomy): domain Eukaryota; kingdom Metazoa; phylum Chordata; class Chondrichthyes; order Rajiformes; family Rajidae; genus Amblyraja; species Amblyraja radiata. The sequence goes on along the minus strand of NC_045975.1, from coordinate 4,425,697 downwards.
AGGACAGGTGCATGGCTAGGACAGGTGCATGGCTAGGACAGGTGCGCGGATAGGACAGGTGCGCGGATAGGACAGGTGCGCGGATAGGACAGGTGCGCGGATAGGACAGGCTTGTAAGGATATGGACCAAATGCTGGCAGGTGGGACTAGTGTAGCAGGGGCATGTGGCCGGTGTGGGCAAGTTGGGCCAAAGGGCCTGTTGCCACACTGCATCACTCTATGGCTCTATGACACAGAAAGCTGGAGTAACTCAGCGGGTCAGGCAGCATCTCTGGAGAAAAAGGATGGGTGGCCTTTCGGTCGGGACTTCAGACCCAAAACGTCACCTATTCAATCCCCCTCTCTCCAGAGTTGCTGCCTGACCCGCTGAGTTACTCCAGCGCTTCCTGCCTGTCTTCAGTGTAAACCAGCATCAGCAGTTCCTTCTTACGCAGGGGGTGGGTGGATGCAGGTGAGGGGGGGAGGAGATTAAATGGCAGGTGAGTGGAGTAAGTGACAAAGGCTGAAGGTGACAAGAAGACATACAGGTGTCAGATGAGGAGGGGGGAGTTCAAATGTAAAGCTGGAATGAGGATATAGTTGGGAAGAGAAAGGGAGAGTATACAAGGGAATTGAGGGACTCGGGATGACAGTGCTAGGTTAATAAACAGAAATATACACACAGGTAGACACAAAATGCTGGAGTAACTCAGCGGGACGGGCAGCATCTCTGGAGAGAAGGAATGGGTGAGGTTTTGGGTCGAGACCCTTCTTCAGACTGATTGGAGAACGAAGGGTGGCGGAGAAATAGAGGGATAGGGAAAGAGGATATTTCCACTAGTGGGAGAGTCTAGGACCAGAGGTCACAGCCTCAGAATTAAAGGATGTTTCTTTAGGAAGGGGTTGAGGAGGAATTTCTTTCGTCAGAGGGTGGTGAATCTGTGGAATTCTTTGCCACAGACGGCTGTGGAGGCCACAAGTCAGTGGACATTTTTTTTAAGGCAGAGATAGATAGATTCCTGATTAGTGCAGGTGTCAGGGGTTATGGGGAGAAGGCAGGAGAATGGGGTTAGGAGGGAGAGATAGATCAGCCATGATTGAATGGCAGAGTAGAATTGATGGGCCGCATGGCCTTATTCTGCTCCTATCACCTATGACCTTATGGAAGCAAAGGTTCTTCAGACTGAAGAAGGGTCTCGACCCGAAACGTCACCCATTCCTTCTCTCCAGAGATGCTGCCTGTCCCGCTGAGTTACTCCAGCACTTTGTGTCTATCTCTGGTATAAACCAACACCTGCAGTTCCTTGTTTCTACACACCAGACACGGGTACATTGGCGACTGGGAGAGGGACTGTCTGCCGGCAGAGCTAGTTGGTGGTCACGGATGAAGCCTCTATAATGAATTCTTTCAAATTCTCCATATTTTATTCATGACTTTTGTCATGTTACACTGAAGCAAACAAAGGCCAGAGTCTTCTCCTTTTTATATTTAAAATAAATCCCCCGCTAAATCCCCCGGGAGTGAAGAATTAGAGCTTGCATGTGATGCTGAGGAGTCTTTGGCACTAGGGGAGGTTCCTGAGGCTGCCACCCTCAACACCTCACTCTCTGGAGAGGGGTGATTAACTACCCGACTGATTAGCTGGGAATATTCCGTCTGCCCCCCAGTGGGTGGGAACCTTCCCCCTTCCCCTCTCCCCCTCCCCCTCTAACCCCATCCCCTCCCTCTCCCCTCTCCCCTTCCCCTCTTCTCTTTCCTCCCCTCTCCCTTCCCCCTTTCTCCCTCCCTCTTTCCCCTCTCCCCCCTCCCCCTCTACCTCCCCCTCTACCTCTCCCCCTTCCCTTCTCTTTCCTCCCCTCTCCCTTCACCCTTTCCCCTCTCCTCACCCGTCTCCCTCCCCTTCCACATTCCCCACCCCTCTCCTCTCATTTACTCTTTCCCAAGTGCCTTCTCCCACCTCTCCCTCTCCTTCCTTCTCCGGGTTTTCTCCATGTGCTCTGGTTACCTCCCGCACTCCTGTCTCCTCCCCTTCCTTAACCCTCTAGCTGTCTCCTCCCACCCTCCCATCCGCCTGCCCTCGGGCTCCTCCTCCTCCTCCCCTTTTCCTTCTTCTTCCCCCCCCCACCCCCCATCAGTCTGAAGAAGGGTTTTGGCCCGAAACGTTGCCTATTTCCTTCGCTCCATAGATGCTGCTGCACCCGCTGAGTTTCCCCAGCAATTTTGTGTACCTCCAAAGACATACAGTTTTGGAGGTTAATTGCCTTCTGTAAATTGTCCCTAGTGTTTGCAGGATAGAACGAGTGTACGAGGTGATCGCTGGTCGGCATGGACCCGCTGGGCCGAAGGGCCTGTTTCCACAATGTATCACTAAACTAAACTTAGTTGACTCGGTGGGGCGAAGGGTGTCTGAAGAAGGGTCTCGACCCATTCCTTCTCTCCAGAGATGCTGCCTCATCCGCTGAGTTACTAAGCTTCACGTGCAACATCATCGCGCTGCTTTGGATAAACCTAACATGACACGTTTAAGCATGTGAGCGCTAGATGCAATAAAAAGCTCCACACAAATCGCTTTTCAAGGGAACTCCTGATTTTCAAATTGAGGTAGACAAAAGTGCTGGAGAAACTCAGCGGGTGCAGCAGCATCTATGGAGCGAAGGAAATAGGCAACGTTTCGGGCCGAAACCCTTCTTCAAATTGAGGTGATACTTCCATTAAAATAGTTCTCAATATGGTGCCATTAATGACCAGACTTGGACAAGACAACACATGAAATTTCCTGAAGAAAGACACAGAGTGCTGGAGTAACTCAGCGGGTCAGGCAGCATCTCTGGAGAACACGGATAGGTGACGATAGGCAGATTCTTTGGACAAAAGCCGGGGATGAAAAGACACTGTTCGAGCCCGAGAGGATAAAGAGCTGCGAATTGTGAAGCTCGAGGATAGAAAAGTTGCCAATTGTGAAGCTGGAGGAAAGGAATGCAGGTGGAGGGGGAGGAGAAAACTGATGCAAGGTTATCCAGGAGGGGAGTTAGTGGTGGAGGCGTGGTGTGGGGGGAGGGGGTGTTTGATTGTTAGTTTAGTTAACTAGCATGTTCTCCAGAGATGCTGCCCGACCCGCTGAGTTACTCCAGCACTTTATGTCAAATGCTAAGAGAATGGAGCGGCTGGGCTTGTATACTCTGGAGTTTAGAAAGATGAGAGGAGATCTCATTGAAACATATAAATTTATTTAGGATTTGGACATGCTAGAGGCAGGAAACATGTTCCTGATGTTGGGGGAGTCCAGAACCAGGGGCCACAGTTTAAGAATAAGGGGTAAGCCATTTAGAACGGAGACGAGGAAACACTTTTTCACACAGAGAGATGTGAGTCTGTGGAATTCTCTGCCTCAGAGGGCGGTGGAGGCCGGTAATCTGGGTACTTTCAAGAGAGAGCTGGATATGGCTCTTAAAGATAGTGGAGTCAGGGGATATGGGGAGAAGGCAGGAACGGGGTACTGATTGGGGATGATCAGCCATGATCACATTGAATGGTGGTGCTGGCTCGAAGGGCCGAATGGCCTATTCCTGCACCTATTGTCTATTGTCTATGTCTTTCTCAGGGTGTCCAGCATCTGCAGCCTCCTGTGATTAAATCTCTACTCTAAATTTCCTGTATGTTTAAATGCTTTAACTGGGAGAGACAATTCATCGATTCATCTCATTCTACATTCCTGTTTTATAGATGTGTGCAAAAAGTCTTTGATGTAATGCTTTATACTCTATTGAGTTTGTTGACCTTTCACAAATGCATGCATGTATGGATGGATGTGCAAAAGTCTAACAAACAAGCATGTTGATACTTCCCGAACTGAGATGGTAAAATATAGAGTAAAGGGCCTGTCCCACTTAAGCGACCCTTTTAGGCGGCTGACAGGGACTAGTTTTAATGGAATACACCTACGACAACACCCTCGCCAACCTACGTCAGTAAAATCTGTTCCCACTGTCGCCAAAATGTTTTCAACATGTTGAAAATATTGCGGCAGTAACCTGTAGTTGCCCAAAAAATTGCCTAAGTGGGACAGGCCCCTATTTGCACGTACGTGCAGAAAGGCAATTTTTTGGGCGGATGCCACAAAATTTTCAACATGTTAAAAAATCTTCGGCGACAGTGGCGACAATTTTTGCTGTCGTAGGTCGTCGCCAGATGAATTGTAGGTGAATTCCTTTAACATTAGTCCCCGGCAGTCGCCTAAAGAGTCGTCAAAGTGGGACAGGCCCATGATGAGAGTCTTCCTTTATTGGTGTCTGGGAAATATCATGGCTGGAGATGATGTTGGAAGCTTGTGTGACGCGGGACTTGTTGTGACTAGTTGCGCTTGGCTTTCCTCAGATGTGGAGAGACGGATAGAGGCAACTCCACACATGACGAAGAAAATGATCCAACTGCTTCGAAACAAGAGCGAGTACACCGTTATAGCAACTATCCAACAGAAGGTTTTAACCTCGGGAGTCATCTTGTCCATCCACCAGTCTGATCTCAGGTAAAGTGATCCATACCGCATATGGGAAAAATATCAACTAATATTAACACTGTGGTGGGAAGGAACTGCAGAGGCTGGTTTACAGCAAAGATAGACACAAAAAACTGGAGTAACTCAGGGGGTCAGGCGGCATCTCTTGAGAAAAGGAATAGGTGATGTTTCGGGTCGAGACCCTTCTTCAGACCGAGAGACTCAACACTACCAGACATTTTTACATTTACACCAAGCCAATTCGCCCGCAAACCTGGATGTCTTTGGAGTGTGGGAGGAAACCAAAGAGCCCGGAGAAAACCCACGCAGGTCACAGGGATAGAAACATAGAAAATAGGTGCAGGAGTAGGCCATTCGGCCCTTCGAGCCAGCACCGCCATTCAATATGGTCATGGCTGATCATCCAACTCAGTATCCCATCCCTGCCTTCTCCCCATACCCCCTGATCCCTTTAGCCACAAGGGCCACATCTAACTCCCTCCTAAATATAGCCAATGAACTGGCCTCAACTACCTTCTGTGGCAGAGAATTCCACAGATTCACCACTTTCTGTGTAAAAAATGATTTTCTCATCTCGGTCCTAAAAGACTTCCCCCTTATCCTTAAACTGTGACCTCTAGTTCTGGACTTCCCCAACATCGGGAATAATCTTCCTGCATCTAGCTTGTCCAACCCCTTAAGAATTTTGTAAGTTTCTATAAGATCCCCCCTCAATCTTCTAAATTCTAGCGAGTACAAGCCAAGTTTATCCAGTCTTTATTCATATGAAAGTCCTGACATCCCAGGAATCAGTCTGGTGAACCTTCTCTGTACTCCCTCTATGGCAAGAATGTATTTCCTCAGATTAGGGGACCAGATTGGGAGGGATGAACGTACAAACTCCGTACAGACAGCACCCGTAGTTGGGATCGAACCTGGGTCTCTTGCGCTGTGAGGCAGCAGCTCTACCCTCTGCGCCACCCTGCCGCCCCATTTAGTTTATTGCCACCATTACGGAGGTGCAGTGAAAAGCTTTTGTTGTGTACTAACCAGTCAGTGGAAAGACTAAACTAAACTAAAATGCTGGGGTCAATAAAATTAATTCTTAACGGTGACATCCGAGGTGTATATTGAGATGAGAGTCAGCCTAGCAAGTAGGGTAAATGAGAGACCAATATTTTATACAACAGCTTATTATTTTTCCCTAGTTGACCCAAGAGTGCTTGTCGGCAATTATTACTAATTTTCCATTTTTTGCTTTTGTCATTCCTTGATGATGGCAAGAAATGAATTCATCCTTTATGTTCCGCTTGGCGCTGGATCTGCAGTGAACAGTATATAATTATGCAATTAACTTGGAATCATAATCTCTTGTCATTTGAACTGAATCCTTCACAGAGGTGCCTCAATAGATGTAATAATCTGTTTGTTAACAAAACATTGCAGAATAGTTCATGCGGCTAACGGAATCAAGGGATTTATGGGGGGAAAAGCAGTACTTCCCTAATATTATATTCATTTAACATTGCTTTTCTCAAGTTTGTAAGAGATAGGAGCAGAATCATGCCATTGGGTCCACTCCGCCATTAAATCATGGCTGATCTGTCTCTCCCTCTCAGCCCCATTCACCTGCCTTCTCCACGTAAGCCCAGATATCCGGTACTAGCCCACACAGAAACACTAACACTGCACCACCATGCCGCCCCCAACGATTGTTGGAATAGGAAATAGGGGCGGCCACGGTGGAGCAGTGGGTAGAGCTGCTGCCTCACAGCGCCAGAGACCCAGCGTCGATCCTGGCCAAGGGTGCTGTCTGTACGGAGTTTGTTCGTTCTCTCCGTGACCTGCGAGGGTTTTCTCCGGTTTCCTCCCACGCTCCAAAGACGTGCGGGTTTGTCGGTTAATTGGCTTTGTGAACTAGTATGCGGGCATCTTTGGTCGGTGCGCACTCAGTGGGCCCAATGGCCTGTTTCCGCGCTGTATCACTAAACTAAACAAATGAAATATTCTGTTAATAACTTTCCCTTTTATATTTGTACACCAATATACTTGATTGAAAAAATACATCTCTTGATGCTCCTCAACACATCATCAGTGATGTAACCTGGGGTCATCTGGTGTTTCGGGTCTCAGACACCCTCGCCCAGGCGACCCAGCGTGGTTGACCAGACCACGACTTGTGTTCAGGTGGCATTCGCTCCTCCCCATGGACCTCCTCTCCTGATCCAGAGCCATCTCGAGGCCTTCTCCGCTGCCTCTGTGGTGTTCTTGATGACTCTTCTCCTCGCCACTCCATTGATGCCCAGTGCACTCAAGGCTTTGTAGAGCGATTGCCCTGCAAAACCTCTGTAGCCAACCTCGATGGGCATACACCTTGCATTCCAGCCCTGCTTACGGCAGTCTATGACCAGCTCTTTGTACTTGGTCATCTTCCTCTCGTGGGCCTCCTCCAGACAGTCCTCCCACCGCACTGACAGTCCCAACAAGACGATGATAGTATAGCTGGCTATTCCTGACACGTTCTAAGCAGAAATGTATGCTGTGCATAAAGACTTTAGACAATAGGTGCAAGAGTAGGCCATTCGGCCCTTCAAGCCAGCATCGCCATTCAATGTGATCATGGCTGATCATGGAGTGAATATTCATTTTAATCTCAAAACCAGCTTCTGTTGCCTTAGGAGTTCTCATTTTGTCACTACACGACACTACGGAATCTTAACCTCCATTTCCAAGGGCGATGGATACCACAGTGGTGCAGCGGGTGGAGCTGCTGCCTTCCATCCCCATCAGCCTAATCCTCTGATGCAGTCTGTGAGGAGTTTGCATGTTCCATTCTGGATGTCCTCCAGAGCTTTGGTTTCCTGTCACATCCCAATGGCGTGTCAATTGGGCCGGTTATTGACGAATATAGATAAGCCCTAGCATGTACATGAATGACAGGAAAGGGGAGGTGAATGTGGGAAGAATTAAAAATGGGATTGGTGCGAATGCTTGCTGAATGCAAGCAGGGCTGATGGGCTGAAGGGCCTGTATCTAATCTGTAATGAAAGGATCAAATAGGAGCATCCTTGTTTACATTCATGGAAGCATAGCTCGAAATCGCATCCACACAAACCAATCTCTCTTCCATTGACTCCATTTATACCTCAAGGGCCTGTCCCACTTTCACGACCTAATTCACGACCTCTGCCGAGTTTGCCCTTGTCTCATACTCGCAGCATGGTCGAAGGTTGGATCGTGGGCAGGCCGTAATGCTAGTCTTAGGTATTCGTGGCATCAAGTAGGTCGGGGCGTTTTTTCCAACATGATTAAAAATGTCCACGAGTAAAAAAGGTTGTGAATTAGGTCGTGAAAGTGGGACAGGCCCTTTACACTGCCTCGGCAAGGCCAGCAGCATACTCAAGGACCAGTCTCACCCTGGCCACTCCCTCTTCTCCCCTCCAGGTCCAGAAGTGTGAAAACGCACACCTCCAGATTCAGGGACAGTTTCTTCCCAGCTGTTATCAGGCAACTGAACCATCCTACCACAACCAGAGAGCGGTCCTGAACTACTATCTACCTCATAGGGGACTCTCGTACTATTCTTGATCAGACTTTTCTGCCTTTACCATGCACTGAACGCTATTCCCTTATGTATCTACACACTGTAAATGGCTCGATTGTAACCATGTATTGTCTTTCCGCTGACTGGTTAGCACGCAACCAAAGCTTTTCACTGGACCTCGGTACACGTGACAATAAACTAAACTGAAACTGTACTGAAATCTTAAAAGACAAGGGTTGATTTTTGAAGGGAAAGAAAGGATTAGTTTTGATGTGGCATCCAATGATTTATTTCGCATCCGGACTGGAAGAGAATTTGATTCTTTGAATGCAGTCCGATACACAAATGCTTATTGATCACATTGAATGGCGGTGCTGGCTTGAAGGGCCGAATGGCCTACTCCTGCACCTATTGTCTATTGCCTACTGACATTGAGAAGGTACAAGGGAATGTTTCTTTGGGCGGCACGGTGGCGCAGCAGTAGAGTTGCTGCCTCACAGCACCGGAGACCCGGGTTCGATCCTGACTACGGGTGCTGTCTGTACGGAGTTTGTACGTTCTCCCCGTGACCTGCATGGGTTTTCTCCCACACGCCAAAGACGTACAGGTTCAAGGTTCAAGTTTCAAGGTTTGTTAAAAGGACCAGTCCCACTTGGCGATTTTTTTCGGCATCGTGTCGGCATCAGTGACTGACGTATCAGGTCACCGAAAAAACCGCGGCGTGATACGGCGTGACGACGTATTGACGCGTGGTGTCTCCTCAAGTGTCGCAACAGGAATCGCTGGTCGGCACGGGCTCGGTGGGCCGAAGGGCCTGTTTCACGCTGTATCTCTAAACTAAACAAAAAAAATCAGGTCCTTGAATCCTGGCAACAACCTCAGATATCTCTGCACCTTGCTCAAGTACTTATGGGCCTGTCCCACTTTGGCGACTTTTTAGGTGAATGCAGGAGACTGTGCGGTGGCCACATGTTCGCGGGTGGTTGCTGGGGAGTCGCCTTCATGGTCGCGAGGAGTTCCCGCATTCTGGGAACTAGTCGCGGCCTCATTATGGTCGCCGTGAATTTTTCAGCATGCTGAAAAATTAGCGGCGACTAGAATGAAGCCGCCATGGAGAGTAGCGAGAATTCTCGTGCCGTAGGTGGGTCGCCAGGAGGTCGAAGCTTCTCATAGGTTCTCGTAGGTTGAAAACCGGTGAATTTCATTGACTCATTGGGGGGAAAAAAAGGTAAGCAGTAGTTTTCAGAACCAAGGATAGCCGACCGGTAATGTTAAATGTCCGCCGAGCTTCACAGCCGTGTATCTCTGGCTTCTTAAAAGTTGTCTCCACTCCTCCTCCCCACTCTTCCCTCGCCCCCCCTCTTTTAAAGAACTTACCGTACACTGTGCTTTAGCCGTCTTGTTACAGCGCCAACCTTCCTGTTCATCGCGGTGTGTGTCTGTTTCACCTTGGCTTTGCAACGTGTGAATTTTTTAGACAGCGCCCCCCCCGCTTGCCCTGTCCCCCGCCTGCATAATGGGCTGGCGAAGGAGTGTGTGTGTGTGTGTGTGTGTGTGTGTGTGTGTGTGTGTGTGTGTGTGTGTGTGTGTGTGTGTGTGTGTGTGTGTGTGTGTGTGTGTGTGTGTGTGTGTGTGTGTGTGTGTGTGTGTGTGTGTGTGTGTGTGTGTGTGTGTGTGTGTGTGTGTGTGTGTGTGTGACTTGACATTTGCTGACAGTCCGCTGAAAAATCGCTGAAGTGGGACAGGCCCATGACATAGATCTAGCATGGACAAGTTGGGCTGAAGGGCCTCTTTCCATGCTGTATGACTCTGTGACTCCACAGGGAATTTGACACTGTTGCACGGAATGAACATATTGCATGAAATAATTTGCTTTTAAAGGAAAACCACGAAGAATTTTAATATTTATTAAATTTGATATTCAAAATTCATCGCCATGCTTGAACTTTCTACTCATGGGATCTGTGCCAGATGCTAGATTTTTAATTACATCAATAAATTATCTTCTAATTATGATTTACTCGTGTACAGTTTCAGACGCAGCAAGGATTAGGTCTTCATGCCAAACTTGACGTTGCATTGTGTGTATCTTGTCAGCTGATACTGCCGAGGAGACAGGAATAAATGGGAAGCTTGCAAATCCTTTAGACTTCATCAGAAGTAAAAATGCCAGATAATAATTTGTCAGAGCTGAAAGGAAGTGGTTGATCTCCTAATGAAAAGAACAAGACGAATATCAGGCATCAAGATATCTCTGGTTCCGAGATGATGTTAAGCTGGAAAGGGTGCAGAAAAGATTTCATGAGGATCTTGCATGTGCTATATATCAGCCATGATTGAATGGCGGAGTAGACTAGATGGGCTGAATGGCCTAACTCTGCCCTAGAACCTTGAGCAGGCTAGTGCTTTATTCCTGAGAACGCAGGGCTGAGGGGGTGATCATATAGAGATGTACAAGACCATGAGAGGAATAGATAGGGTGAATGCGCAGTCTTACACTCGGAGTATGGGGAATTTGAGAACCAGAGTACATAGGTTTAAGGTGAGAGAGGGGGAAGGTTTAATAGGAACCGGAGGGGCAATCTTTTTACTCAAAGGGTGTTGGTTGTATGGAATAAGCTGCCAGAGGAGGTAGTTGAGGCAAGGACTATTGCAACATTTAATAAACAGTTAGGTAGATACATGGATAGGATGGGTTTAGAGGAATATGGGACAAATAGACAATAGGTGCAGGAGTAGGCCATTTGGCCCTTCGGGCAGTTGTACAGGGCTCTGGTGAGACCACATCTGGAGTATTGTGTCCAGTTTTGGTCTCCTAATTTGAAGAAGGACATCCTTGTGATTGAGGCAGTGCAGCATAGGTTCACAAGATTGATCCCTGGGATGGCGGGACTGTCATATGAGGAAAGATTGAAAAGACTAGGCTTGTATTCACTGGAATTTAGAAGGATGAGGGGGTATCTTATAAAAAACATATAAAATTATAAAAGGACTGGACAAGCTAGATGCAGGAAAAATGTTCCCAATGTTGGGCGAGTCCAGAACCAGGGGGCCACAGTCTTAGAATAAAGGGGAAGCCATTTAAGACTGAGGTGAGAAAAAACTTTTTCACTCAGAGAGTTGTGAATTTGTGGAATTCCCTGCCACAGAGGGCAGTGGAGGCAAAAATTACTGGATGGATTTAAGAGAGAGTTAGATAAAGCTCTAGGGGCTAGTGGAGTCAAGGGATATGGGGAGAAGGCAGGCACGGGTTATTGATTGGGGACGATCAGCCATGATCACAACGAATGGCAGTGCTGACTCAAAGGGCTGAATGGCCTCCTCCTGCACCTATTTTCTATGTTTCTATGAGCCAGCACTGCCATTCAATGTGATCATGGCTGATCATCCACTACCAGTACCCCATTCCAGCCTTCTCCCCATATCCCCTGACTCCGCTATCTTTAAGAGCTCTCTCTAGCTCTCTCTTGGAAGCATCCAGAGAATTGGCCTCCACCGCAGCAGGTGGGACGAGTGTAGATGTGGCATGTTGGTCGGTGTGGGCAAGTTGGGCCGAAGGACCTGTTTGCTCATTTGTATGTCTATGACTCTATGACTATGCCACAATATAAACCACTTGGTTCCTTATCCATTCAGCTAATCGCATTGTGGTATGTTGCTCCCACACAAGAGATACCAACCCAGGGCAAGACCGCCCAGCACCAACTTGTAGTGTTGACTCCATCCCGATGGCGAATGTCTCTCTCTTCAGGCTGAATAGCAGCAGGCAAGGAATGCAAGGAAGACCAAGACACCTCTAGTCTGACCTTCCCATCAGCCACCCTCTGTGGTGTCTGTTAAAAGATTCATGGCTCGGCTTCAGTCGAGGAAACTCTATCTGATCTCGGATGAGATTGTTATCAGCCAGGATGGATGGATCACAGTGCTGCAATATCAGTGGAAGAGGAAGGGGAGGGGGAGATAGGGTGGCACAGTTGCTTGTAGGAGTTTGTACGCTCTCCCCGTGACCTGCATGGGTTTTCTCCGGGATCTCCCCCTTCCTCCCACACCCCAAAGACGTACAGATTTGTGGGCTAATTGGCTTGATGCCATTGTAAATTGTCCCTAGTATATGAAGGATAGTGTTAGTGCGCAGGGATCGATCGCTGGTTGGTGCGGACTCGGTGGGCCGAAGGGCCTGTTTCTACGCTGTACCTCTGAACTAATCTTGTCTCTCAAATCTTAACGACTGGATTTGAGCTCCGTCCATTGAATATGATGTCATTGCTCAATGGATATTTTTACAGTCCATTCAGTATGTCTATTGTTCTTGACATGAATTAAAAGAGTTTACAAGACTCCAGATTCAAGATTCAAGAGAGTTTATTGTCATGTGTCCCAGATAGGACAATGAAATTCTTGCTTTGCTTCAGCACACAGAACATAGTAGGCATGAATATAGAACTAATCAGTGTGTCCATATACCATTATACAATGCAGCTCTATAGGACTTTGGTTAGACTGCATTTAGAGTATTGGATAGGGTTCTGGTCAACCTATTGCAGGAAAGATGTGGACATACCCTGAGTTGCTGCCTGTCCCGCTGAGTTACTCCAGCATTGAGTGTCTACAATCACAACCATCTTTGCTTAAGGCAGTCGTGACTCATGGAGAGTTTCCACTTTGATCCCAATTGACTTCAGTTCGATGTATGTTACTGGTGTTCGATTAGTTGCTGTTTTTGGGGGCAAGGGTCGGTGCTTCCCACCACACCTCTGGAATTGATAGCTCATGCGAGTTGAGTTGAATCTGGGTTGTGATTAATATCGAGCTGAGTGGTCTTGGCAGCACTTTAAACAATCGTCAGTGGGCGGGTTGTCGGAGATTAAGTGTCATTTGATTATATACTTCCTGACTGCCGTTTTTCACTCACGGTGTTACGGATCAGGAGAACTGTTGGTGGAACATTGACATTCTCCGATATTAGGTAACCTCCAGCCACATCCCCTTTCTTGCAGATAGCTAGATAGATAGATCGATAAGATAGATAGATAGATAGATAGATAGATAGATAGATAGATAGATCGATAGATAGCATAGATAGATAGATAGATAGATAGATAGATAGATAGCTAGATAGATAGATAGATAGATAGATAGATAGATAAGATAGATAGGCTAGATCGATACGATAGATAGATAGATAGATAGGAAGAGAGGAGGAGAGATAGCATAGAGAGATATAGAGAGACGATATATAGATATAGATATATAGATAGGATATAGATATATATAATATATATTAGAAGGATGAGAGGAATCTTATTTAAAACATATAAGATTATTAAGGTTTGGATCACGTTAGAGGCAGGAAACATGGTCCCGATGTTGGGGGAGTCCAGAACCAGGGGCCACAGTTTAAGAATAAGGGGTAAGCCATTTAGAACGGAGACAAGGAAACACTTTTTCTCACAGAGAGTTGTGAGTCTGTGGAATTCTCTGCCTCAGAGGGCGGTGGAGGCAGGTTCTTTGGATACTTTCAAGAGCGAGCTAGATAGGGCTCTTAAAAATAGCAGAGTCAGTGGATATGGGGAGAAGGCAGGAACGGGGTACTGATTGTGGATGATCAGCCATGATCACATTGAATGGCGGTGTTGGCTCGAAGGGCCGAATGGCCTACTCCTGCACCTATTGTCTATTGTCTATAAAATAGCAAAAACGACAAAACCAATGCCCCCAAGTCTATGAAGTCGAGAGCTTATTTGGAGGTTGTCGTGCTTGGTAGCTTGATGGCTGTTGGGGAAGAAGCTGCTCCTGAACCTGGACGTTAGGGTTTTCAGGCTCCTGTACCTTCTTCCCGGTGGCAAGGGTGAACAGAGTGCCAGGAGAACTGAGGCAAGATCGGCCAGCAGAATAGTGGCGGGGCAACTTTGAGGCGCGGAGTGGCTTACTCCAGTCCTCTGACGTCCTTGCCTGTTTTAAGAGGCAGCCTAGTCCATGTGCATTGATGGATTCCTGGAGCATAAATAAATCATGTCGCCTGCAGGTGGAGAACGGTTCTCCTTTCTCTCCGCATGTGAAATGTACCTGCGTTCATTAGACAGAGAGGGGGAATGGAAATCTGAGGACACCGTTGATGAATATTGGTGATGATATTGCTAGACTCCTGGCTGGTTCACCATTGAGATAAATGAGAACCTATTTAGGTTCTGCTTCTTGGACAAGTGTCACGCTTCCCACAGCAGAGAAAACACAAAACATCCAGCAGCAGGTAGTTACATATGTTATTACTTTCATAAACCATGGCAATTCTTTTATTGATTTAGATTGTGTTAGAAAATGAACTGCCATTATCCAGCAGCATTGTGAATGGTGGAACTCATCAGCCTTTTATAATCATAGTGAGCGATCGATTTGTCTCGGTTTGTCAGTTTTGAACGCTTTAATTGAATATTAACCCGTTTTCCCTCACGTTCAAGTCTGCCGTTCAAGTGACGGTGATTGCATTAACAAGATAACAATGGTGGTGCTGGACCAGCGGTTGAGTTGCTGCCTTGAGACCCGGGTTCGATCCCGACTACGGGCGCTGTCTGTACAGATGCTGTCTGTACGTTCTCCCCGTGACCTGCGTGGGATTTCTCTGAGATCTTCAGTTTCCTCCCACGCTCCAAAGACGTACAGGGTTGTAGGTTAATTGGCTTGGTTATAAATGTAACATTGTCCCCAGTGTGGGTGGGATAGCGTTATGGGCCTGTCCCACTTACGCGACTTTTTCGGCGACTGCCGGCACCCGTCGTAGGTCGCTGAAAATGTTCAACATGTTGAAAATCCAGCGGCGACCAGAAAGACGCTACGACTCTTTGGGCGACTGAGGAGACGACTCACGACCGTACAGGCGACATGTCGCGGGGTGACGCCTGTATGGTCGTGAGTAGTCGCCCAAAGAGTCGCACCTTGTTCTGGTTGCCGCTGGATTTTCAACATGTTGAACATTTCCGGCGACCTGCTGCGACTATGACGGGTGCCGGCAAGTTGCCGAAAAAATTGCTTAATTAGGACAGGCCCATTAGTGTGCGGGGATCGCTGGTCGGTGCGGACTCGGTGGGCCAAAGGGCATGTTTCCGCGCTGAATCGCTGGAGTAAATCAGCAGGTCAGGCAACATCTCTGGAGAAAAGGAATAGATGACATTTTGGGTCAAGACCCTTCTTTAGACTGAGAGAAGCTGGCGGGAAACCAGAGATATACATGGTAAATAGACCAAAGATATTCAGAAAGCAACGTTCAAGCCCACAATGGGCTCCACCTTTCCTGTTCTCCAGAGATGTCGCCTGACCTGCTGAGTTACTCCAGCTTTTTAGTTTAGTTTACACACTAGGGACAATTTACATTTATACCAAACCAATCCACCTACAAACCTGCACGTCTTTGGTGTGTGGGAGGAAAGTGGAGATCTTGGAGAAAACCCACGCGGTCACGGGGAGAACGTGCAAACTCCGCACAGGCAGCGCCCGTAGTCAGGATCGAACCTGGGTCTCTGGCGCTCTTTGTGCCTAACTTCGGTGTTAACCTGTATCTGCAGCTCCTTCCTACACATAGTGAGTATTTGCTGGTATAAAGTAGATGCTGGATCCATTCTCAAGGGTTTTATCCACGATGAGCTTGTCGACAAGAGCAAAGTAACTTCAACACTCGTTACCAAAGGTGTTCAAATGTGAAGTGCGATTGGCAGTGGTGACTAGTGCAGAGCTGTGCATTTAATGCAACAAGTGTTTATAAATTCAAATAAGCTCCGAACTACATAGACTTGGCGGCATCAGTTTTGTCTTTTTGAACTATTGTTTGTTTATATGTGTGTGTGTGTGTGTATAGAAATGTGTGTATGCATATGTGTGTGTATGTGTGTGTATATATAGAAATGGTGTGTGTATGCATATGTGTGTGTGGCTGTATGTATGTGTGTATATATATATGTGTGTGTGCGTACATATATGTGTGTGTATATATGTGTGTGTATACATAAGTGTGTGTGTGTGCGTACATATATGTGTGTGTGTATATATGTGTGCGTGGGTATATACGTGTGTGTGCGCATATATATGAGTGTATGTGTGTGTGTGTGTGTATATATATGTGTGTGTATACATGTGTGTGTGTGTGTGTATATACATATGTGTGTGTATCTGTGTATGTGTATCTGTGTGTGTGTGTGTGTGTGTATCTGTCTGTGTATGTGTGTATATGTGTGTGTTTGTAGATGCAAAATGCTGGAGTAACTCAGCGGGTGAGGCAGCATTTCTGGAGAGAAGGAATGGGCAACATTTCAGGTCGAGACCCTTCTTCAAACTGATGTCAGGGGAGGGGGCAGGAGTGTGTGTGTGTGTGTGTGTGTGTGTGTGTGTGTAAGACTGAACATTTTCTCGATTATGGTATTGTTTACAGTGTACTATGTTTACACATTCTGTTGTGCTGCTGCGAGTAAGAATGTCATTGTTCTATCTGGAACATGTGACAATAAAACACTCTTGCGGCATCCCGTCAGGAATGGTATTTGTTACCAAGAACCTGAGGTGGTGACGCCACCCAAACAGTTCAGGCCACGGATTATTATAAGGAGGATTCACTGAAGCTCGGTGCAGCCAACGCCAAGGCGCTCGACCCCTGAAGTCGTCTCTGTGGGGAAAGTCCAACTAAAGGAAGAAAACTAATTTTGTCGTGTTAGCGAATTAGTGTTCAGAGCGGAAATATTCCTTGCATTGCATGTTGCAGTGAGCATTTCGCTGTGGGGTGCGAGAGACTTCCAGATAGACGTCTCTGTGTCTGAATCTCACAAGTCACGGGGTGGTGAACTTGTGGAATTCATGGCCACAGAAGGCTGTGGAGGCCAAGTCGGTGGATATCTTTAATGCGGAGATAGATAGATTCTTGATTAGTACAGGTGTCGGAGGCTATGGGGGAGAAGGCAGGGGAATGGGGTTCGGAGAGAGAGAGATAGAAATGGCGGAGTAGACTTGATGGGCCGAATGGCCTAATTTTTGCTCCTATCACTTATGAACGTGTGTATAGATACTACAATGGTTTACATATGCATATTTGCCACGCGGTGTACTTTGGCTGCAGGCTGTGTCTGTAGACAGTTACAGTGTAGTCCACCAGTTATATTCCCAATGCTCCTTCCCATGATAACTGATGACCCAATAGATATCTATATTTTATTCTCAGCCTCTGCTTCACATTATCTTTGCCCTACTTTCCTCTTTTGAATTATTGAGTTTGCTTTCATTTTCAGCTGTCAATTTTAAATTATTTCCAGTGTTCTCTGTGTAAAAGTTTCATCATTTAAAAAAAAATCTCTCACATGGAAAATGGTCTAGATTTTTTTTATGTGTGTCTCTCTCTGTCTGACCTGAATCTGTTCTCTCGCTGAGTGCTTTGTCGGCTGTAAGATTCCGGTGAAGCTGGTCCGTATCACCCCACTCCTTCGAGAATCGCCGCAGAGTTCAAATATAGAAGGGTGCATTCGGACGACAATCTGGAGGAAATATATTTGAGACAAAATAGGAGCAAGTGTCATAGAAACATAGAAAATAGGTGCAGGAGGAGGCCATTCGGCCCTTCGAACCAGCACCGCCATTCATTGTGATCATGGCTGATCATCCCCAATCAATAACCCGTGCCTGCCTTCTCCCCATATCCCTTGATTCCACTAGCCCCTAGAGCTCTATCTAACTCTCTCTTAAATCCATCCAGTGATTTGGCCTCCACTGCCCTCTGTGGCAGGGAGTTCCACAAATGCACAACTCTCTGGGTGAAAAGGTTTTTTCTCACCTCAGTCCTAAATGGCCTCCCCTTTATTCTAAGACTGTGTGGCCCCTGGTTCTGGACTCGCCCAACATTGGGAACATTTTTCCTCCATCTAGCCTGTCCAGTCGAGAGCGTTTTACTGTCATGTGTCCCGAAACGGAACAATGACGTTCGTTCTTGCAGCAGCATCACAGATATGTAAACATGCGTAGGAAAGAACTGCAGATGCTGGTTTAAATCGAAGGTAGACACAAAATGCTGGGGTAACTCAGCGGTTCAGGCAGCATCTCTGGAGAGAAGGAATGGGCGACGTTTTGGGTCAAGACCCTTCTTCAGTCTGAACGTTACCCATTTCTTCTCTCCAGGCAGGTAAAGATAGTACTGTCAAACCCATTCAGTATATACAAAAGGCACAGGCAAATTCATTTATGTTTAAGAAAGAACTGCAGATTCTGGAAAAATCGAAGGTAGTCAAAAATGCTGGAGAAACTCTGCGGGTGAGGCAGCATCTATGGAGCGAAGGAATAGGTGACGTTTCAGGTCGAGACCCTTCTTCAGACTGAGGGTCACCAATGAAGTAGATGTTAGTTTAGCATTGCTCTCTGGTTGTGGTAGGCAGGCAATAATAGTTCAAAAATAAAAAACAATGCCTCCAAGCCTATTTGGAGGTTGTGTTGAATAGCCTGGTTATCAGGAAGAAGCTGCTCCTGAACCTGGACGTTACAGTTTTCAGAAGCTGCTCCTGCACCTTCTTCTCTCCCGATGGCAGTGGTGAAATGAGAGCGTGGCCAGGGTGGTGTGGGTCTCTGATGACGCTGGCTGCCTTTTTGAGGCAGCGACTCCTGTAGATCCCTTCGATGGTGGGCAGATCGGGACCCATGATGGACCGGGCAGTGTTCGCCATTATTTGCAGTCTTGTTCGTTCCTGTGTAGTCGAGTTGCCGAACCAGGTCGTGATGTGACCAGTCCCTGCTGTTGAGGTCCAAGATAGTATTTGGTGAAATACCAAATCTCCTCAACTTTCCAAGGACATAGAGGCGTTGATGTGCTTTCTTTATGATTGCACCAGTGCACTGGGTCCAGGACAGGTCTTCAGAGATGTGCGCGCCCAGGACAATGAGGTTTTTAACCCTCTCCTCATCAACATGGGCAGGTTTGTGGGTCTTTGTCTTGCTTTGTGCCAAGTCCACATTCAGCTCCTTGGTCTTAGTGAAGTTTGATAGTCAAAGTCAAGCATAGAACAAATGCCTGAGCGCAAAAATGAATGAAGGAGATTAGCCTGGGGCGTTCAAACATGAGAGACGGAGCAGAGAGACAGAGGGCAGCAAACATACAGGTCAGCTGATCATGATGGCTATGCTAGAAACACGGAACTGCAGATGCTGGTTAGTACACAAACAAAACACAAAGTCATAAGGAATAGGAGTAGAATGAGGCCATTCGGCCCATCAAGTCAACTCCGCCATTCAATCATGGCTGATCTATCTCTCCCTCCTAACCCCATTCTCCTGCCTTCTCCCCGTAACCTCTGACACCCGCATTAATCAAGAATCTATCTGTCTCTGGCTCAAAAATATCCACTGACTTGGCCTCCACAGCCTTCTGTGGCACATAATTCCACAGATTCACCACAAAGTGCTGGAGTAATTCAGCAGGTCAGGCAGCATCTCTGGACAAGATGAATCGGCATGGTGGCGTAGCGGTAGAGCTATGGAGGGGGGAAGGCAGAGGAATGGGGTTTGAGAAGGAAAAATAGATCAGCCATGATCAAATGGAGGAGCAGACTCGATGGGCCGAATGGCCTCATTCTGCTCCTATGTCTTATGATGTTCTGAACCATATCAGCCTTAGCTTTCACATTGAATGGTGACACCCTAATTAATTTATCGTTACCATTGTAACTCTAATTGCAGCTGGATTCAAAGAGCTTGTCTCCATTTCTTCCCATATTTAGAGTTACTATAAACCATTAAAACACTCCTTTCCAAAAACAAAATAAAAATGATACGGAAATTTTTTTTTGGAATACAATATGTACTTTTGCCGTCGTACTGTATATTAAAAATACATTCAGGGAGATGATTTCTCTGCCTCTGTTTGAGGATAATCTTGCATCTTGTCACCAGTTGTAAGCAGGAATTCAGTGTGATTGAAAGGACTTGAAATATGAATGAATGAATGAATGAATAAGTTTTTTGTCCATGTATTCACATACAAGGAATTTGCCTTGGTGCTCCGCCCGCAAGTGACAACACAACATACAATGGCAGTTAGGAATGACACATAAAACATTAAACATTAATAATAGAACATTATCGATTAAACATGTGAATTAAATAAAATACCAGAACAAAAGGAGGCTACAGATGTTTGGTTATTGAGTAGAGCTACTACTCGTGGAAAAAAAGCTGTTTTCATGTCTGGCTGTGGCAGCTTTGACAGTCCGGAGTCGCCTTCCAGAGGGAAGTGATTCAAAGAGTTTGTGGCCAGGGTGAGAAATAAGTGCAGCGGTTTTATTCTCTTTAGGAAAGAAAGTTCAGAGGTCAGAAATTTCTTAAAGAACAATCTGTTTTTAGCTCCTCTTATTCCGCTTGGGTAGCTTACAACCCAAAGGCATGAATATTGAATTCTCCAATTTTAGGTCACTCTCATCTCACTTAAACGCTACCTTCTTTTTCCTGTGCCCCTCCTGGGCTCCTATCTATTTTCCCTTTCACCCCCCCTCCCCTCCCCTCCCCCTCTCTCCTCCCCCTCTTGCTCTTTCTGGCTTCACAATCCGAAACCAAAGATCCTATAGCGGAGCAAGATAGACCACTCCTGCTAAATGCAATGGGCTGACGTGTAGTACGCAACGGAACGGAACGTGGGCCTTTTTTTCATCCATTTCCATAACCGGACTCGACCCGACCCGACTCGCAGTGTAATCAACGTTGCGGGGGAACAGTTTGTGTTAATAAATTTAAATTCTGAAAATGAGGAGAAGATTTTTACCAAATAACTTTTATTTTTACAAGGATGTTTCCGTAACCGGCTTCCGTCTCCGCACTAGTATCCTACGGGATCTTTGGTGCGGAGACGGAAGCCAGTTATGGAAATAGGGCCTTAAATTACCCATGAATCTGCCCATGACCGTACCATGTCTATTTCGTCGAGTGGACTATCGTACTCGCTACAGGATCATTGTCCGCAACTGTTCAAACCGGTCTCACACCTTCTGTTCTTATCTCTGGCCTTTGTTGCAACCATCTGCCTATTACAGCCCCTCCTCGCCAGTGTCGACCTATTGCCTGCCGCGCTTTGTCCTGCCTCTCCCCTGTATCCCGTTCCCCACTACAATCAGTCTGAAGAAGAGTCAAGTGATCCCTGGAATGAGTGGGTTAACCTATGATGAGCGTTTGTCGGCACTGGGCCTGTACTCGCTGGAGTTTAGAAGAATGAGGGGGGGACCTCATTGAAACGTACAGAATAGTGAAAGGCCTGGATAGAGTGGATGTGGAGAGGATGTTTCCACTAGTGGGAGAGTCTAGGACCAGAGGTCATAGCCTCAGAATTAAAGGACGTTCTTTTGGGAAGGAGATGAGGAGAAATTTATTTAGTCAGAGGGTGGTGAATCTGTGGAATTCTTTGCTGTGGAGGCCAAGTCAGTGGATATTTTTAAGGCGGAGATAGATAGATTGGTGATTAGCACGAGTGTCAGAGGTCATGGGGAGAAGGCAGGAGAATGGGGTTAGGAGGGAGAGATATGACTGAATGGCGGAGTAGAATTGATGGGCCGAATGGCCTAATTCTGCTCCTATTCTTTATGACCTTATGAGTCAAGAATGTTTTATTGTCATGTGTCCCAGGTAGAACAATGAAATTCTTACTTGCAGCAGCACAACAGAATGTGTAAACATAGTACACTATAAACAATATAATATACGAGAGGAAAAAAAGTTGTGTGTGCATATTCATAGAAATCCACATATACGTGTGTGTATATACATACATATCTGGTATGCCAGAGACAGTATCTCTGGAGTATAGTCAGAGGTGACACTGCTAAATTAAATAGAGTGTCAGAAAGTATATGCGTGTACACAAATATATATGTGTGTATGTAAATACTGTACATACTGTACATACCTCTATACATGTACACATTTACACAAGCAAGGTCTTGTCCCCGAATATCCCCATCCATGTTCTCCTCAGATGCTGCCTGACCCGCTGAGTTACCCGCATAATCGCTGGTCGGCGCGGACCCGGTGGGTCGAAGGGCCTGTTTCCGCGCTGTATTTCTAAACTTTACACCAGCATCTGCAGTTCTTTGTTCCTACAAGCTGCTATAGTTGGTAACTTGGCGTGTGCCTTGTTTAATGTGTTAATGTTGTAATAAATACACTATGGATGTGATGCTTGAATGTTTACACTGGATTCCGCTGTTAAATGGTGTTGCCCTTGTTGCACACGTTGCAGGTATTTTGAACTGGAGAGCAGCGGCCAAAGAGATGAGATAAGATATCACTACAGTTTCAACGGGAGATCCCGGACTGAGGTGTTTCCGTATCGACTGGCCGACGGTCTGTGGCATCGCATTGCGCTCTCTGTCAGCGCCTCCCGCCTCTTGCTTCATGTGGATTGTAACAGGTAAGATCAGCGGTGCTGTTCGAAGGGCCGAATGGCCTACTCCTGCACCTATTGTCTATTGTCTATTGTCTACATCATGGCATCTGCAGCAAGAGGCGCATAGTTTACACGGTGCTAGGAATTCGACCTGGCGCTAAACTAAATCTTCTTCTTGCGTTTGGCGTGCACAGCCTAAAGTTGTAGGCCAAGGGTAGTCAACCAGGCCAGGACAGCATCAGTTACTGGGTGGATGACTTTGATGCCCCCAGGGAAAAGCCTCAATGGGCAGTCATTCACATGTTCCCAATGTTGGGGGAGTCCAGAACCAGGGGCCACTGTTTAAAGCCCCTGTCCCACTGTACGAGGTAATTCAAGAGTTCTCCCGAGTTTTCCCCTGATTCGAACTCGGAGAATGTCCTTAGCGGGTCCGTAGGAGTTCGTGGATGTCTCGTCTCGTCGCGGCTCGTACGAGTAAAAAGTAAACATTTTTTTCATCACGAGTATTTTTTTACTCGTGGACATTTTTTACATGGATGAAAAAACGTCACAAGATTACCGGATTTCCCAAGTACCTACCGTTAGCATTACGAGCCGCTACGGGACATCCACAAACTCCTCCGGACCCGCTACGGATATTCTCCGAGTTCGAATCCGGGGAAAACTTCCCCTGATTCGAGTCTATCTTCGGTTTAAACCAGCATCTGCAGTTCCTTCCTACACAGTGCAGACATGTTTGGTTTGAGAGCATTAACGTTAAGTGAACAGACTAAAAACAAAGTAAATTGGAAATCACAAGTTTAAGATTAATTCCCAATTGATAGCTCTAAATTGCTTGTATTGCAGCATAAGATTGTTGCAGGCAGCAGCAGAAATTCAATCTTTTTTTGGGTCTGAGGTGCAACTTGTTTTCATACATCTTAAATGTGCTCATTTGTCAATCTTCACCCATTTTTGATTTCAATCCGTGTTATTGAGTTCAATGAATCCGTTTTCTGTTATCAATGGTTGATTATTGTCCCAAAGGAAAGTGGGTTGCAACTCAAGATGATTCAATATTAATTCCAGGGATGGCGGGAGTGTCATATGCTGAGAGAATGGAACGGCTGGGCTTGTACACTCTGGAGTTTAGAAGGATGAGAGATGATTTTATTGAAACATGTAAGATTGTTACGGGTTTGGACATTTTAGAGGCAGGAAACATGTTCCCGATGTTGGGGGAGTCCCGAACCAGTGGCCACAGTTTAAGAATAAGGGGTAAGCCATTTAGAACGGAGACGAGGAAACACTTTTTCTCACAGAGAGTTGTGAGTCTGTGGAATTCTCTGCCTCCGAGGGCGGTGGAGGCCGGTTCTCTGGATACTTTCAAGAGAGAGCTAGATAGGGCTCTTAAAGATAGCGGAGTCAGGGGATATGGGGAGAAGGCAGGAACGGAGTACTGATTGGGGATGATCAGCCATGATCACATTAAATGGAGGTGCTGGCTCAAAGGGCCGAATGGCCTACTCCTGCACCTATTGTCTATTGTCTATAATATTCAACTCAGGTGGTGCATCGGTTGAGTTACTGCCTTACCGCACCAGAGATCCGGGTTCGATCCTTGCTACGGGTGCTGTCCTTAGAGCTTGTACTGTACATTCTCCCAATGACAGCGTGGGTTTTCTCTGGGTGCTCTGGTTTCCTCCCACATAACAAAGACGTGCAGGTTTGTAGGAGCCTTTGCTCCACCTATTGCACTGGGGTTTGACTTGATTGTATTGATGTGCAGCATTGTCTGATCAGCTTGGATGGTGTGCTAAACAAAGATTTTCACTGTACCTCGGTAAACGTGTCAATAATGAACCCAGACCTAAACCTATCCCACAATATGGCGTTGAAAAAATTTGTGATTAGAAATTTGTCTAGCACGGTGGCGCAGCAGTAGAGTTGCTGCCTTAAGGGCCTGTCCCACTTAATAATAATAATGGATGGGATTTATATAGCGCCTTTCTAATACTCAAGGCGCTTTACATCGCATTATTCATTCACTCCTCAGTCACACTCAGTGGTGGTAAGCTACTTCTGTAGCCACAGCTGCCCTGGGGCAGACTGACGGAAGCGTGGCTGCCAATCTGCGCCTATGGCCCCTCCGACCACCACCAATCACTCACACACATTCACACACATTCACACACAGGCAAAGGTGGGTGAAGTGTCTTGCCCAAGGACACAACGACAGTATGCACTCCAAGCGGGATTCGAACCGGCTACCTTCCGGTTGCCAGCCGAACACTTAGCCCATTGTGCCATCTGTCGTCCCAAAAACTTAGCCCATTGCGACATCTGTCGCTCCCACTTAGGCAACTACAGGCAACTAGGCTGTCGCCACATGGTCGCCGGGGTGTCGCCTGTATGGTCGTGAGTCGTCTCCTCAGTCGCCCAAAGAATCGTAGCGTTTTTCTGGTCGCCGCTGGATTTTGAAATGGTCAAACATTTTCGGCGCAGTGGGCTTGACGCCAATGAGCGTAGCTTGACTTTTCCTGACTTAGGTGCTATCGTAGGTTGTCGCCGGGTGCTGACTTCGGTGAATTCCATTGGCGACTACCTACGGCAACCGGCGACGGGTACTGGCGACTGAATTGTCTTAAGTTGTCTTCAGTTGTCGCCGACAGGGTCGAGCTTGTCGCGGGTGGACGTAGCTTGTCGTAGGTGTGGTCGTACGTGGACGTCCTAATGGGTCGCCGGTTGTCGGTAGCTTGACGTCGACTAGGTGGTGGTTTGTTGTCGACATTGTCGTGGGGGGGGGGGGTCCAGTCGCTGGTTTTTCGGCGACCTGCTACGACTATGACAGTCGCCGAAAAAAATCACCTAAGTGGTTCAGACCCTTTACAGTGCTTGCAGCGCCAGAGACCCGGGTTCGATACTGACTAAGGGTGCTGTCTGTACGGAGTTTGTACGTTCTCCCGGCTTTCTCAGAGAACTTCGATTTCCACCCACACTCCGTTGACGTACAGGTTCGTAGGTTAATTGGCTTGGTATGAGTGTAAAAATTGACCCTAGTTTAGGACAGTGTAAAGGACCTGTCCCACTGTACGAGGTAATTCAAGAGCACTCTCGAGTTTAAAAAAAAATCTAACTCGTGGTAAGCACGTAGAATGTAAATAGTGGGTACGTCGGAGCTCGGGACGTCTCTTAGCGGCTCGTAACACTAACAGCAGGTACTTGGGAAACGCATTAAGCTCGTGAATCCCGTGAAGATTTTTCAACATGTTGAAAAATGTCCACCAGAGCCCCAAGTACCTACGAGCTTGCTATTACCGTAATTCTCCGAGTACGAATCAGGTGAAACTCGGGAGAAACATAGAAACATGGAAAATAGGTGCAGGAGTAGGCCATTCAGCCCTTTGAGCCTGCACCGCCATTCAATATGATCATGGCTGATCATCCAACTCAGTATCCTGTACCTGCCTTCTCTCCATACCCCCTGATCCCTTTAGCCACAAGGGCCACATTTAACTCCCTCTTAAATGTAGCCAATGAACTGGCCTCAACTATTTTCTGTGGCAGAGAATTCCACAGATTCACCACTCTCCGTTTTTTCTCTCATCTCGGTCCTAAAAGACTTCCCCCTTATCCTTAAACTGTGACCCCTTGTTCTGGACTTCCCCAACATCAGGAACAATCTTCCTGCATCTAGACTGTCCAACCCTTAAGAATTTTGGAAGTTTCTACAAGATCCCCCCTCAATCTTCTAAATTCTAGCGAGTACAAGCCGAGTCTATCCAGTCTATCCAGAGAACTCTTGAATTAGCTCGTACAGTGGGACAGGCCCTTTAATGTGCAGGGATCGCCGGTCGGTGAGGACCCGGTGGGTCGGTGAGGACACGCTGTATCTCCTAAACAAAAGATCAAAACTAAACTTGTTCTCCAGATTGAGACCTGCAGTCGTGACCTTTAGATTCGCAGTTGAGCACGACCAGCTGAGCCAAGACTGTTATCTCAATCCATATAAAAAGCAATTTAAACATTGTTTAACAGCATCAATCAATATTGCAACAGTTTGTCTGAAGTTTTACTGTCGAAATCCATATTAACACCAGTTTGAGAAATGATTATTAAAAGTGCCAAATTTGACAGATTTCTCAATCTGCCCTTTTAAACATTGTAATATTTTATGTATTGCAGTTAATATATTTGAACCGTCTATTTTAAGAAAGTATTAAATATGCAAGATGAAGAGAACTAATTTTCTTTCTCTGCATAATCTGTGAAATTAGTTTCTCTGAACATGCAACAATTACCACCCATGAACACAAATCCTGTTGCAAAAACACGGTCAGATCGATGTTCGTGAGCATCAAAATGCTTGAGTGAATCTCCTGTTTAATTGGATGTCTTTAGATGTAAGCAGTTACGATGCATCCTATTTTGCCAGGTATAATAGATTTTGTGAGTCGAGGAATCTTAGGAGGGCTGGAACATTAGTTTGGAGATACAGCGTGGAAACAGGCCCTCCGGCCCACCGACTCCATGCCGACTAGCAATAACGTACACTAGTATCCTGCACACTAGGGACAGGGTGGTGCAGCAGTGGAGTTGCTACCTCACAGCACCAGAGACCCGGGTTGGATCCTGACTGCGGGTGCTGTCTGTGCAGAGTTTGTACGTTCTCCCCGTGATCTGCGTTGGTTTTCTCCGGGATCTCTAGTTTCTCTAGGGGCCACAGTTTAAGAATAAGGAGTAAGCCATTTAGATCGGAGACGAGGAAACACCTTTTCTCGCAGAGAGTGGTGAGTCTGTGGAATCCACTGCCTCAGAGGGGGGTGGAGGCCGGTTCTCTGGATGCTTTCAAGAGAGAGCTAGATAGGGCTCTTAAGGATAGCGGAGTCAGGGGATATGGGGAGAAGGCAGGAACGGGGTACTGATTGGGGATGATCAGCCATGATCACATTGAATGGCGGTGCTGGCTCGAAGGGCCGAATGGCCTACTCCTGCACCTATTGTCTATTGTCTATTGCCACCAGTACATGTTTGTAGGTTAATCGGCTTGGTATAAGTGAAAATTGTACCTAGTATGTGTAGGATAGTGTTAGTGTGCGGGGATCGCTGGTTGGCATGGATTCAGTGGGCCGAAGGGCCTGTTTCAGTGCTGTATCTCTAAACTAAAACTAAACTAAAGCCAATAAATCTACAAGCCTGCACGTCTTTGGAACGTGGGAGGAAACCGGAGCACTCGGAGAAAACCCAGGTGGTCACAATGCACGAGCTGTACTACTCAGTAGGCTGCTTTCTGGCACCGCGGTAGAGTTGCTGCCTTACAGCGTCAGAGACCCGGGTTCGAGCCTGACTATGGGGGCTGTCTGTACGGAGTTTGAAACGTTCTCCCCGTGACTGTGTGGGTTTTCTCCGGGTGCTCCGGTTTCCTCCCACACTCTAAAGACGTACAGGTTTGTAGGTTAATTGCCTTCTGTAAAATTGTAAATTGTCCCATTTATGTGTAGATAGTGCGAGAATACGGGATGATCGCTGGTCAGCGTGGGCCCAGTGGGTTAATGGGCCTGTTTCCGTGCTGTATCTCTAAACTGCTGTGCTATCCCTATAGTATATGTTGTGGTACGCCTTTCTACCTTAGTTACTTAGTGCTGATCATCTGGGTTTGGTGGTGTGGACAAGTGTCTATTATGTAGGAGGGAACTGCAGATGCTGGTTTACACCGAAGATAGACACAAAATACTGGAGTATCTCAGCGGGACAGGCAACATCTCTGGAGAGAAGTAATGGGTGACGTTTTGGGATCGAGACCCTTCTTCAGATCAGTGGGACAGGCAGCATCTCTGGAGATTTGAAGAAGGGTCTGGACCCAACATATCACCCATTCCTCCTCTCCAGAGAACCTGCCTATCCCGCCGAATAACTCCAGCATTTTGTGTCCATTTTCCATCGGAGTCTATCGCATCGAAGTTAGGCAGCAAATGTCACGAGCAAATTCATTTTGTGGTGAACAAGGTCACAAGCTGCGCTGAGAAATTGTGAAACTATGTGGAGATCAGGCTGGTTGTTGAACAGAAGACATTTTAGTAACCCTTCTGAGCAAGCCTTGAGGATGGCTTTAAGAGATGGGTGGGAGTCAAAGATTGATCTCCTGATATCAGCGGGTGGACTATTTAGCCAGACTAAGTGGGGAACCGTTAATAATGTGAGCATCAACTAAAGAGTTAGTTGACTTTAATTAAATTGGCCTTGTTGGTCGGAAGCTGATTTGGAAAGCTTTGAACTGCCCTGTTTCAATGGTCCTTTTGGCAGTAGGTAGTTAACAGCGAGCCGGAAGCAGCATTGGACCGAGGGATTCCTGATTTGCCAATCGTTTGATATACTCGCTGCATTTTTATTTTGGGAGAAGATTAATTGAGAAGTAAGAGCAAGACAGGGCAACAAAAAAAAAATCAATTTACCAGAGTGGATGGCGCAACTGTCTGTTTCTAATGATGAGGTTGGCCAAGTGCATTTGGCCTGAGATAGCTCAATAAATTGAAATTGAATTATTGTCAGCGATGCTCTGAGGTGAACGTTTAATTTAAAATGGAGATTGCAAGAGGTTCCAGATTTGATTTTTGCTTCCGATTGCTTTGTTAAAAGGGACAGCTGTCAACCTGGTTAACTGTGGCACAGTCAAGTTCTCTGCAGTATTTGACTGATGAAAGATTAGATCCATTGCCCAAGCTGGCTCTGACAAGGCAGTGGATAATTGTGGTGTTTGTTGAAGGGAAATGTCCACTCATTGTGTGACTGAAACTGCCGTCCTGCTAGTTTCGATGTTCCTATCCCATGTGTGTGCGTGTCACCTCTTCCACAGCCAACAATGGACCATTGTGGGCTCCACCACCTCCTTGAAGCCAGACACAAAATGCTGGAGTAACTCTTGTGGCTAAAGGGATCGGGGGTATGGAGTGAAGGCAGGTACAGGATACTGAGTTGGATGATCAGCCATGATCATATTGAATGGTGGTGCAGGCTCGAAGAACATATTTTCTTTCTCCAGGTAGACGGTTGTTTTTATTAGTTAACAGAAGCAGCAGATAACCATATAACCATATAACAATTACAGCACGGAAACAGGCCATCTCGACCCTTCTAGTCCGTGCCGAACACGTATTCTCCCCTAGTCCCATATACCTGCGCTCAGACCATAACCCTCCATTCCTTTCCCGTCCATATAACTATCCAATTTATTTTTAAATGATAAAAACGAACCTGCCTCCACCACCTTCCCTGGAAGCTCATTCCACACAGCCACCACTCTCTGAGTAAAGAAGTTCCCCCTCATGTTACCCCTAAACTTCTGTCCCTTAATTCTCAAGTCATGTCCCCTTGTTTGAATCTTCCCTACTCTCAGTGGGAAAAGCTTATCCACGTCAACTCTGTCTATCCCTCTCATCATTTTAAAGACCTCTACCAAGTCCCCCCTTAACCTTCTGCGCTGCAAATAATAAAGCCCTAACTTGTTCAACCTTTCTCTGTAACTTAGTTGCTGAAACCCAGGCAACATTCTAGTAAATCTCCTCTGTACTCTCTCTATTTTGTTGACATCCTTCCTATAATTAGGCGACCAAAATTGTACCTCCAGGTAGACGGTTGTTTTTATTAGTTAACAGAAGCAGCAGATGATGTGATCGGCTCATAGTTCAGCCTTTCTGCCTTGTTATTATAGAATTCAATGACTGGCAATGACAGTTGATGACTTATGAGGACAATTTGGGCAAGCACGTAAATCTCTCTGACTGTGAAACTGGTTTGATTTAGTTTAGAGATACAGCGCGGAAACGCGCTCATCGGCCCAACTCCAGTTTAAATTCCATTTGGAATATTTTTGGAGGAACAGGAAACCAAGAATCGACAACCACCGACTCCGTGCCGACCAGCGATCCCCGCACACATATTAACACACACACACACACACACACACACACACACACACACACACACACACACACACACACACACACACACACACACACACACACACACGCACACACACACACAAAGGACAAAATCTTACTGAAGCCAATTAATCCGGAAACCTGTACGTCTTTGGAGCGTGGAAGGAAACCGAAGATCCAGGAGAAAACCCACGCAGGTCAAGGGGAGAACGAACAAACTCCGTACAGACAGCACCCTTAGTCAGGATCGAAACCGGGTCTCTGGCGCAGTAAGGCAGCAACTCTACCGCTGCGCCACCGTGCCGGCCAGTCTTTACCTCTATTTAAATTTTAGTTGCAGTAATGGGCAGTAATTGAGACCTCAACGATTGCAACTGTTGAACATCTTAAATCTTGAAAGAATTAATGGGCGGTCACGGAGGCGCGGCGGTAGAGTTGCTGCCTCACAGCGCCAGAGACCCGGGTTCGATCCCGACTACCGGGTGCTGTCTGTACGGAGTTTGTACGTTCTCCCCGTGACCTGCGTGGGTTGCTCCAAGATTTTCGGATTCCTCCCACTCTCCTAAGACGTACAGGTTTTGGAGGTTAATTGGCTGGTATAAGTGTCAATTGTAAATTGTCCCTAGTGTGTGTACGACAGTGGATCGCTGGTCGGTGCAGACTCGTTGGGACGAAGGGCCTGTTTCCATACAGTACTGTATCTCCAAATTGAACTAAACTAAACTAAATAACATCGTTTTCTC
Source organism: Amblyraja radiata (assembly GCF_010909765.2). Classification (NCBI taxonomy): domain Eukaryota; kingdom Metazoa; phylum Chordata; class Chondrichthyes; order Rajiformes; family Rajidae; genus Amblyraja; species Amblyraja radiata. The sequence continues at coordinate 4,394,633 of NC_045975.1, read as the reverse complement.
ACTTATACATTTGTTAGGGAGAGGTTGTTTTGGGATAGAGATTGAGGCTTACCTTTCTAAAAGTAGCGAACTGTATGATTTTAAAGATAACATCACAACAGGTGCAAGGCAGGTCCGACAGAGAGGAGGAAATTGGTTGTGGAGCAGGTGCGTCATCAGGAGGAAGCAGTGAGGTGCGTAACAGCAGGAGCTCAGGTTAAGCAGGGGCAGTGGATGAACTGGGGTGGGAGATTGCAACCTCCACGTGGTCCGCCCTGTTTCAACGAATGCAATCAACCTGGCGTGCACAGTCAAATAAGATCAAATAGAATAAGTTGTCTTGTGTGTGAATGTGTGTGAATGTGTGTGAGTGATTGGTGGTGGTCGGAGGGGCCGTAGGCGCAGATTGGCAGCCACGCTTCCGTCAGTCTGCCCCAGGGCAGCTGTGGCTACAGAAGTAGCTTACCACCACCGAGTGTGACTGAGGAGTGAATGAATAATGCGATGTAAAGCGCCTTGAGTATTAGAAAGGCGCTATATAAATCCCATCCATTATTATTATTATTACAACTTTAGATTGTGCATGCCATACGCAAGAAGAAGAAGTGGATGAACTGGGAAAGTGTAGAAGAGAGGAGGTTTAGCTCGAGGGACCTGTGGTGCATGGAGGCTGGTCGTGTACGTGTGCTTATGAGGGCCATTTATTACGATGTGCTGCCATCACTGCAGAACCTCAAACAACCGGTCGTTGGGGCACCCGTGTGTCCCTTGTGTTCAGAGGTGGCAACGTTGAGGCTTACGTTGTCGGCATGCAGGACTAGTCTTTCTCAGGGTCTGTCGGTATACTTGGCGTCATAACCAGGTCTTGAAGTGCATAGCTGCAGCAATTGAGAGGAGGAGAACACAGGTGAATTCATTGGGCATCAGGACTGGGGGGTGCAGCGATTCATTTTGACCGCGAGGGAGTGAACGTTAGAGGAGGGGAGTTTGCAGGCAGGCATGAGTCGGGCCGGTTACGGGGAACCCGCCAATGATTGGGAGATGAGGGCAGCAGATTTGGGAGGAAAGCTTGTTGTTCTGCAGGATATCATTACTCCTAGTCTGTGGAAATCTCTGCCTCGGGGGGCCGGTTCTCTGGATACTTTCAAGATAGAGCTAGATAGGGCTCTTTAAGCCCCTGTCCCACTTAGGAAACCTGAACGGAAACCTCTGGAGACTTTGCTCCCCACCCAAGGTTTCCGTGCGGTTCCCGGAGGTTGCAGGTGGTTGCTGGAGGTTGCAGGTAGTGGAAGCAGGTAGCGAGACTGACAAAAACCTCCGGGAACCGCACGGAAACCTTGGGTGGGGCGCAAAGTCTCCAGAGGTTTCCGTTCAGGTTTCCTAAGTGGGACAGGGGCATAAAGATAGCAGAGTCAGGGGATATGGGGAGAAGGCAGGAACAGAGTACTGATTGGGGATGATCAGTCGTTCACAATGAATGGCGGTGCTGGCTCGAAGGGACGAATGGCCTACTCCTGCACCTATTGTCTATTGTCTATTGTGTGGGATGATCTGGTGGGTTTGCAAAGGGCATCGGCTACAACTTTTGACCTGAGAAATATTTGTGTTTTTTCTCCCCCCTCCCATAGGATTTATGAGCGTGTCATTGATACTCCTCAGTCAGTGCTCACTCCAGGGACCAGTGTGTGGTTAGGACAACAGAACGCCAGGCACGGACTCTTTAAGGTAAGAGGAGCAAGCAGAACTAATTACGCAGAACTAAATCATTGCCTTGCAGTACACACTTGGATTATATCGCAGCAGCACAAATGTGTTAACATTGCTGATATTATTACATGTTACATCGTGTTTGATTAAGGATATGTTTATTCCCGTTGTTACAATATATCATGACAATTATTACAAATGTTCACACAGCTCTCTTCAGTGAAAATTGTCAACAGTTTGCAAAACAAATGTTCTATCAGCAGAGTTATTATAATTGGATACAGAGATGAGCTCAGGAACAGAAAACCATTTATCAGTCGTTATTATCTTTGGTTCTACAAGAATGGAGAGACAATTAGGATATTTTATTTCTTGCGTATTCTGTTGTGTTCCAGTGTTGCTTAATGTAGGATCTACATAAACAAAGAATGCAGATTGATTAGGACTCGGAGGGAAGGGCATATTGCCGTCCTTTCACGTAATGCCTGCCTACAAGAATTTCATAAGGGTCATAAGATATATCAGGAGAATTATCCCAGGAATAATTGGGTTGACATATGATGAGCGTTAGAAGGCGCTGGGCCTGCACTCAATGGCGTTTGGAAGGATGAGCAGGGGAAACCTCTTTGAAAGTTACCGAATCGTGAAAGGCCTGGGTAGGGTGAATGTGGAGAGGATGTTTCCACTCGTGGGAGAGTCTAGGACCAGAGGCCACAACCTCAGAATAAAAGGACGTACTTTTAGAAAGCAGATGAGGAGGAATTCCTTTAGCCAGGGAATGGTGAATCTGTGGGATTCATTGCCACAGAAGGCTGCGGAGGCCAAGTTAATGGATATTTTTAAGACGAAGATTGACTGATTCTTGATTAGTGCGAGCGTCAGGGGTTATGGGGAGAAGGCAGGGGAATGGGGATGAGAGGGAAAGATAGATCAGCCATGATTGAATGGTGGAGTAGACATGATGGGCCGAATGGCCTAATTCTGGCCTTAGGACCTCTGAATTTATAGTAGTTTATTAGGCCATTCGGCCCATCGACTACTCTGCCATTCAATCATGGCTGATCTACAGTATCTCCCCCTCCTAACCCCATTCTCCTGCCTGCTCCCCATAACCCCAGGCACATGTACTACTCTTGTATTTTGTGCTAATGTATTTTGCCAGTTAATGAATGTAAAACCATTAAAACATCGTAATTCACAAAACTCAAGTGTTGAGTAGGAAAACGACAGTTTGTGTTGACCATAATATGTAAATTAGAAATAGCTGTTTAACAAAGCTTTGAAATAAGTTGCAAATTAGAATTTTGATGTGCGAACTTTCCCGAGAGATTGTGTGAAGAAAACTTTGCCACCCACAATTGGTTTAGTTTGGAGATGCAGCACGGACACAGGCCCTTCGGCCCACCGAGTCTGCACTGACCAATGATCCACGCACATCAACACTATCCTACACACACTAGGGATAATTTACAATTTTTCCAAGCCAATTAGCCTACAAACTTGTACGCCTTGGAGAGTGGGAGGAAAGCGAAGATCTCGGAGAAAACCCATGAGGTCACGCGGAGAACGTACAAGCTCTGTACAGACAGCGCCCGTAGTTGGGATTGAACCCGGGTCTCTGGCGCTGTGCGGCAGCAACTCTACCGCTGCGCCACCGATACTCTCCAATATCTGAGCAACACCTTATCAAGAGTCCTGTGAACCTGTGTTTTAGTTTGCCAGAGGAATTTGCTGGGAATTCTCTGCCACTGAAGCAAAACAACTGCACGTTATTCCCCCAAATGCTTTCTTTCATTTTTTGAGGAAGAATTTCTTCAACCAGAGGTTGGTGAATCTGTGGAATTCAATGCCACAGATTTGCCACCCTCTAGCTAAAGAAATTATTTTTATTTTATTTTTTTTAATTTTTTATTAGAAGTACGGTAAGTTACAATAATACACAACACATATGCCTTAATACATTTTTTTGTACCGCTTCATTTTTTAAGCTTTAAGAAAAAGATAGAAGTAAAGAAAGTAAGAAAAGTGCGCAAGAATCGTGAAGGTGCAAGAGAGTGTTGAGAAAAGAAAGCCCCTTAGAAAAGAAGTTAGAGAAGGAAGTAAAGAAAGAAAGAAAGTAGACCCTAGAAAAGAAGGAAAACGAAAGGAGAAAGAATCGCTCTATTATAACATTAAACTCCGCAGAAAGGGAACTACCAACCAAGTCTGTTTTTGTTGTTTTACCCCCCGTTGCCAGATCCTGGTACCATTTATTTATTTATTTTTTAAAAATTACTATTGCATCTCATGCTTGTAATAGTTCCAAAAACGTACACCACGTCTTTTGGAATTGGTCTGCTTTGCCTGCTAAGAGGAATCTCATCTCTTCCAGATGTAGTGTTTCAAACATATCTGATATCCACATTTTTATTGTTGGTGTGGGCGCATTTTTCCAGAATTTAAGTATAAGCTTTTTCCCCATTATTAGCCCATAATTGAGTAAATTCTTCTGAAACACGTTTAGTTCAGGGTTACCTTCCGATATTCCAAAAATAATCCATTCTGGTTTTGGTACCAGTTTTATTTTAATTAATTTTGTAAAGATGTCAAATATTTCATTCCAGAATTTTTGTATTTTTGTACAAAAAACGAAAGAATGCGCTATGTTAGCTTCTTGACACAGACATTTATCACAGATGGGTGAGACATTAGGGAAGAATTTATTTATTTTAGTTTTTGAATAATATAGTCTATGTAATGTTTTGAATTGGATGAGAGTATGTCGTACGCTAAAGAAATTATGTGCGGCACAGTGGTGCAGTGATAGAGTTACTGCCTCACAGCGCCAGAGATCCGGGTTCAATGCTGACTACGGGTGCTGTCGTTACGGAGTTTGCATGTTCTCCCATGACCGCGTGTGTTTGCTCCGGTTTCCTCCCACACTCCAAGGAGGTACAGGTTTGCAGGTTAATTGGCTTCTGTAAATTGTGAATTTCCCCTAGTGTGTAGGATAGTGCTGGTGTAGGTGATCATTGGTTAGTGCGGACTCGCTGGGTGGAACGGTTTGTTTCCGCGCTGTAGCTCTCAAGTCACCGACGGCAGTGGGGGCCAGATCTTTGGGTTTTTGAAGCGGAGATCGATTAGTAAGGGGCGTCGGAGGTTACAGGAATAGGGTTGAGAGGGAAAAATAGATCAACCATGATTGAATGGCAGAGTAGACATTTTAGTTGAGTTTAGAGATTGAGTGCGAAAGCAGGCCCTTTGGCCCACTGAGTCTGCGCTGACCAGCGATCCTCGTACAATAACACTATCCCGCTAACTCGGGATAATTTATAATTATGCCAAGCCAATTAACTGACAAACCAATTATAGACAATAGACAATAGGTGCAGGAGTAGGCCATTTGGCCCTTCAAGCCAGCACCGCCATTCAATGTGATCATGACTGATCATCCACACTCAGTACCCCGTTCCTGCTTTCTCCCCATATCCCCTGACTCCGCTATCTTCAAGAGCCCTATCTAGCTCTCTCTTGAAAGTATCCAGAGAACCTGCCTCCACCGCCCTCTGAGGCAGAGAATTCCACACTCACAACTCTCTGTGCGAAAAGTGTTTCCACATCTCTGTTCTAAATGGCTTACCCCTTATTCTTAAACTGTGGCCCCTGGTTCTGGACTCCCCTAACATCGGGAACATGTTTCCTGCCTCTAGCGTGTCCAAACCCTTAATAATATTTCAATAAGATCTCCTCTCATCCTTCTAAATTCCAGAGTGTACAACCCCAGCCGCTCCATTCTCTCAGCATATGACAGTCCCGCCATCCCAGGAATCAAGCTCGTGAACCTACGCTGCACTCCCTCAATAGCAAAAATTGGGCCTAATCCTGCTCCCAGACCTTGCGACTTGTTTTTGGCAATGTTTCCCCACCCCTTCTGTACCAGCTAGTTTTCATTTGAGTTCATTTAAGTCAAGGTGATGGCATGGTTCTGCAGCAGCCTTGACTTGAATAGGTTTTGATAGAGTGGTGAACTTGGCTTTGTAATTGATGTACAGGAGCGAAAAAATAGTTTATATTCCTTCACTTCAGGACGCAAGAAGTTCACATGCAGTAAGAGTCAGCCTTGAGTACCTTTATTAAGCTTCAATGAGACCATGGCTAACATTCTCTCAAGGCTAATTTGTTGCCTTTTATCTCCCCTCTTTTCGTTGGCTTCCTTTTAAACACCAAAAATCTGATGATCTCATTGTTGAAAGTATTCTTTGACAGACTATTAAGAGAACTGCAAAGATTTACAGGCCCACAATGTAATGAAACCGCTTCTGATCTCGGTTCTGAAATAATGGTTGAATTCCCTATTCTAGAAGCTTGAGCTTCTCAACATCAGACTTGCTAATCCCTTTAGACTTTAGATTCAGATTCAGATTCAATTCAGATTCAATCTTTATTGTCATTGTGCAGTGTGCAGTACAGAGACAACGATCTAGACTTTAGAGATCTGTATCTCTAGACTTTAGAGATAGAAACAGGCCCCTTCAGTTCACCGAGTCCGCGCCCACCAGCGATCACCTTCTACACTAATACTATCCTACACGCACTAGGGGCAACTTTCAATTTTTCCCGAAGCCAATTAGCCCACAAACCTGCACGTCTTTGGAGTGTGGGAGGAAACCGGAGCACCCGGAGAAAACCCACATGGGTCACGGGGAGAAGGTACAAACTCCGTACCAGTCAGCAGCAGTAGTCTGGATCAAACCTGGGTCTCTGGCGCTGAGAGGCAGCAACTCTATTGCTGTGGCCTGAGGTTACGGGGTTGGGGGGGGGGGGGGGGGGGGGGGAGGCAGGAGAATGAAGTTAGGAGGTAGAGTTAGATGAGCCATGATTGAATGGCGGAGTAGACCTGATGGGCCAAATGGCCTAATTCTGCTTCTATCTCTTATGATCCAACCCAGTAAAATGATGCAGCAGATGTCACCTAGGCAATATACAAGTGTCCGGGGCCTATGAGAGGGGGGTGGAGGGGGTATATCGTATCCGGGCCCGGGGTCCAAAAGGGGGCCCGGGAGCCGAAGGAGGGGGGCCGGGAATTTCCTGAAATCTCAGAAAATGTTTGCATATATTTTGTGAAGATTAGCATTCACATTTTGTGTGAGCCGACATAGTTTTATATATCGTAATTCGTAGAAATTGTGATCCATAATAAAGCGGGGAATTTTAACTAGCGGGTGTGTGGGCGGGGTAACCTGATTTAAAGAGGGGGATGTAGGGGGGTGGGGTGCACTAGGACCCAGCAGAGTCATCGCTACTAATGGGCTTTCCCAGCAGGAGGGGTGGGGGGAGGAAAACTAGGACCCAGCAGAGCTAGAGCACGTGTTATCCGTCTGCATGGTGGAGGCTGTGGGCCTGGTGCTGAGCCGGGGACTGTGGTGAGGTGACGACTCTGGCCCGCTGGTGGCCGGTGGAGAGGCGAGGGAGGGTCGGCGGAGTGGCTGGTGGAGGCCCGTGGGGGCTAGAGTAGAGATACGGGCAACAGCGTCGTGGCCCTGGGGAGACGGTGACGGTCGGCGACAGCGGGCGGGGGTGTTGGTGGTCCGGGCCTGGGTTTGGCCGGGTAGGTGGTGGGTGTTGTTGCCGCTCCTGGTGGTGTGAGTGGGTGGGTGGGTGGGTGTGGGTGAATGTGTGGGTGGGTGTGTGTGTGTGAGTGGGTGTGTGTAAATGGGTCAAGTCAAGTCAAGTTTATTCGTCACATACACGTACGAGATGTGCAGTGAAATGAAAAGTGGCAATGTTCGCGGACTTTGTGCAAAAAGACAAACAAACAAACAACCAAACAAACTATAAACTGAATGGAACAGAATCACATATTCTTTTACATATTAAATATTGTGGGCAGAAGGAAAAAGGAAAAAAAACAATTTAAAAAAAGTGAGTTCAGGTGTGTGTGTGTGTGTGTGTGTTATTGGGAAGGTGAATTTTGTAAATGTACAGTTAAAACCATTCGATCTGTTGAACTTGTTTCCAAATGTTTGTGTTAGCTTAAGAACACTATTAACAATTCCAGCAACAGCAGCTTCTGCAGAGAGTTCATTTAGCAAACTCAAGCTGATTAAGAATTATTGAAGGTCTATTTGTGGATTTGGCCAGGCTAAGTATTGCCAGAAGTATAATTTTTCATGTTGTGATTCGAAAATTTTCACAAAAAAAGGCCAGGAAAGCTCTTTATTTAAAGTAAATACGGAGCCTATCTACCTTTTACTTTTTACTAACAATTATGTCTTCTCGAAGGGCCGAATGGCCTCCTCGCATCTGATCTGCATTGAAATATAAAAGGATGCTTCAATGTGAATTATTTCTCCTTATCTGTATTGTGGCATAAACAAAGATCTTCAAAACAAAGGTACACAAAATTGCTGGGGAAACTCAGCGGGTGCAGCAGCATCTATGGAGCGAAGGAAATAGGCGACGTTTCGGGCCGAAACCCTTCTTCAGACTGATGGGGGGTGGGAGAAAGAAGGAAAAGGGGAGGAGGGGGAGGAGCCCGAGGGCGGGCGGATGGGAGGGCGGGCGGATACAGCTATTTTGCTAGCCCTTGCTGTCTCCTCCCCTTCCTTAACCCTCTAGCTGTCTCCTCCCACCCGCCCGCCCTCGGGCTCCTCCCCCTCCTCCCCTTTTCCTTCTTTCTCCCACCCCCCATCAGTCTGAAGAAGGGTTTCGGCCCGAAACGTCGCCTATTTCCTTCGCTCCATAGATGCTGCTGCACCCGCTGAGTTTCCCCAGCAACTTTGTGTACCTTCGATATTCCAGCATCTGCAGTTCCCTTTTGAACATATTCAAAACAAATGTGCTTTCTTCTTTCTGATCCTTTTTAATTTATATTTATTTATATTTATCATGGAGGGAGCATAAGGCCTTAAATGCAGAAATTAGAGCGCTCCATTCCACCCCTCTCTCATCTTCCGTACCCCTTTTTGGCCTTACAGGCTACAGCTCATGGCATCAAACAGTAGTGGATAAAAACAGGATGACTAATGGAGAAGGGAAGGGGGCCCCGAAAGAAACGTTGTACCCACTGATAAAATTCCTCTCAGAAGCACTGCAAGTGTCACCACGTTTTGACGCCGACCAAGTTACAAAAGTTGAATGAATTATATTTTGTTGTCCCATGTGATAAGCCTTTAGGATATTCTTTGTTTTGTGTACCCACGGTATGCAAAGAGAGGGCACATAAAGGGCACCGACAGAGTATTCCATTTTACTCAACCCATTTTTAACACATTCCATTTGTGGACCACCTTTGTTCTCGGCGGGTCCCCCCGGCAAGGTATGGGATCTCCTATCTTTCCATTTGTGTACCTGACCCAAGACTGGAGCGGAGGTCAAGTTAATGGATATCTTTATGGCAGAGATAGATAGATTCTTAAGGGGTTGGACAGGCTGGATGCAGGAAGATTGTTCCCGATGTTGGGGAAGTCCAGGACAAGGGGTCACAGCTTAAGGATAGAGGGGAAATCCTTTAGGGCCGAGATGAGAAAAACATTTTTCACACAGAGAGTGGTGAATCTCTGGAACTCTCTGCCACAGAAGGTAGTTGAGGCCAGTTCATTGGCCATATTTAAGAGGGAGTTAGATGTGGCCCTTGTGGCTAAAGGGATCAGGGGGTATGGAGAGAAGGCAGGTACAGGATAATGAGTTGGATGATCAGCCATGATCATATTGAATGGCGGTGCAGGCTCGAAGGGCCGAATGGCCTACTCCTGCACATATTTTCTATGTTTCTATGATTCTTGATTAGTTCCGGTGTTATGGGATGAAGGCAGGAGATTGGGGTTGAGGGGAAGGTAGATCAGCCATGATTGAATGGTGGAGTGGTGAATGGCCTAAATTCCTGTCTCTTATGAACATACGGACTGCATTTTCAGTCTATAATAGCCATCCTTTTCACAATTACATTATGTGTTCAAGCAATGGAGATCTGCAGAACATCCAACTAGTGTGATCTTCAACTACAAAATGTGCCAAGTCAAAATAGCTCTACCTGCGATCTGTGACTAATTTGCTGGCTCCACTGTCAGTAAGAAGTAAAATTGATGGTGATCCTCATCTTCGAAACAGCTGTTATTTATATTAAAACTTGCTCGAGTACTCCTACAGAAGGTTACCATATGCTTAAGTTCGAAGATAAAAATACCACACTAAAACATTCAAACTTCTTGTAATATATCCACACTATTGAATTGGAAATGTGTCTGATTATAAGTGGGGAAAATATATAAATCTTACTTTACCAAGCCGGCACGGTGGCAGAGCGGTAGAGTTGCTGCCTCACAGCGCCAGACTGACTGTGGGTGCTGTCTTTCTGGAGTATTGGTCACCTAATATGAGGAAGGACATTCTTGCTATTGAGGGAGTGCAGCGTAGGTTCACCAGGTTAATTCCCGGGATGGCGGGACTGTCATATGCTGAGAGAATGGAGCGGCTGGGCTTGTACACTGGAGTTTAGAAGGATGAGAGGAGATCTCATTGAAACATATAAGATTGTTAAGGGTTTGGACACGCTAGAGGCAGGAAACATGTTCCCGATGTTGGGAGATTCCAGAACCAGGGGCCACAGTTTAAGAATAAGGGGCAAGCCATTTAGAACGGAGAAGAGGAAACACTTTTTCTCACAGAGAGTTGTGAGTTGTGAGTGGAATTCTCTGCCTCAGAGGGCGGTGTCAAGTCAAGTCAAGAGAGTTTATTGTCATGTGTCCCAGATAGGACAATTACATTCTTGCATTGAATTGAATGGTGGAGGCCAGTTCTCTGGATACTTTCAAGAGAGCTAGATAGGGCTCTTAAAGATAGTGGAGTCGGGGGATATGGGGAGAAGGCAAGAATGGGGCACTGATTGGGGATGATCAGCCATGATCATATTGAATGGCAGTGCTGGCTCGAAGGGCTGAATGGCTTACTATTATTGTGTTCAAGAAGGAACTGCAGATGCTGGAAGATTGAAGGTACACAAAATTGCTGGAGAAACTCAGCGGGTGCAGCAGCATCTATGGAGCGAAGGAAATGGGCGACGTTTCGGGCCGAAACCCTTCTTCAGACTGATGGGGGGTGGGGGGGGAGAAGGAAGGAAAAAGGGGAGGAGGAGGAGCCCGAGGGCGGGCGGATGGGAGGGTGGGAGGAGACAGCTAGAGGGTTAAGGAAGGGGAGGAGACAGCAAGGGCTAGCAAAATTGGGAGAATTCAATGTTAATGCCATCCCAAGGTCCCCAGGCGGAATATGAGGTGCTGTTCCTCCAATTTCCGCTGTTGCTCACTCTGGCAATGGAGGAGACCCAGGACAGAGAGGTCGGATTGGGAATGGGAGGGGGAGTTGAAGTGCTGAGCCACCGGGAGGTCAGGTTGGTTATTGCGGACTGAGCGGAGGTGTTTGGTGAAACGATCGCCCAACTTCCGCTTAGTCTCCCCAATGTAAATCAGCTGACATCTAGAGCAGCGGATGCAGTAGATGAGGTTGGAGGAGATGCAGGTGAACCTTTGTCGCACCTGGAACGACTGCTTGGGTCCTTGAATGGAGTCGAGGGGGGTGGTGAAGGGACAGGTGTTGCATTTCTTGCGGCCTACTATTATTGTCTATTGTCAATTGTCCCCGTGACCTGACCAGGTCGGGGGGAGTTCCCCATTGCCACGGGTACCATGTAATCCTGTGCTACCTGCTCCATGGTCGGATAGTCGGTGACTAAACCGTCTCCCCCACCTGGTTTGCCAGGTGAGGAGGGGGCTGTGGACCCCCAGCAGGACCAAAAACAAGAGGGCGGATGAGCTCCTAACGAGCTGACGGCCATCCACACTTCAGTGGAAGTCGTGATCACTGTCGTACACGGCATTGTAAGGAATGATGCTAAAGCCAACACACACCAAAATCCTGTACTTCCAGCGGCGGAAGTCCTCAGGAACTGGAGGACAGAGATGTGTGGTGCGTCCATCATCGTTCCCGTCGGAAACCAGCGCCACTGCGTCGCTAATGTTGTCAACGATGATGAATGAATGAATGAATGAATGAATGAATGTGACCTGCGTGGGTTTTCTCCGGGATCTCCGGTTTCCTCCCACACTCCAAAGAAGTCCAGTTTTGTAAGTTATTTGGCTTGGTATAAATGTAAAAATTGTCCCCAGCGTGCGCAGGATAGTGTTAGTGCGCGGGGATCGCTGGTCGGTGCGGACTCGGTGGGCCGAAGGGTCTGTTTCCCTAAAACTAAAGTCGAGCACACTCCTCTTCCTGCACACCTGAACAGAACAGTTGGTTGGTATACAAAAAAGCTGGAGAAACTCAGCGGGTGCAGCAGCATCTATGGATCGAAGGAAATAGGCAACGTTTCGGCCCGAAACCCTTCCGGGTTTCGGCCCGAAACGTTGCCTATTTCCTTCCGTGTTTCGGCCCGAAACGCTGCCTATTTCCTTCGCTCCATAGATGCTGCTGCACCCGCTGAGTTTCTCCAGCTTTTTTGTGTACCTTCGATTTTCCAGCATTTGCAGTTCCTTCTTAAGTATTTACTGGTTGTTGTTAGTTACACAGTCATTTTTATGAGCGAAAAGAGCTCCTGCTCGTGTTGTTGAGCTTGTTGACATGAAGTCATTCCTAATTGAATCCTGCGTTTTGCGTTTACCTTCTGTCTCCCACCTCCAGTGAACCTTCTGAGTCTCCTCGCCGTTGTTTGTTTGTGAATTACTCAAACAAACGCTGTGAGCGATTTGTTTTTCCCGAGAACTCCCACGGAGGAAGCTGCTTGAAGCTGACGGTGGATAGAACGTTCGTATTTCCAGTTAAAACAAAGTCAGGTGGAAGGTGGCGTGGGTCCACCACAGACTTTCCGCCACTCTAGAGTCCAGAGGCTTTCTGGATGATCCGTTTTGCCGGAGAAACCCGGGTCACGGCCTCTGAACGTTTGACGGCGCTGGGCCTGTGCTCGCTGGAGTTTATAAGAATGGGGGCGGGTACCTCATTGAAACTTACCGAATATTGAAAGGCTTGGCTAGAGTTGATGTGGAGAGGATGTTTCCACTAGTGGGAGCGTCTAGGACCCAGATCCCAGCCTCAGAATTAAAGGACCTTCCTTTAGGAAGGAGATGAAGAGGAATTTCTTTAGTCAGGGGGCGGTGAATCTGTGGAATCCTTTGCCACAGAAGGCTGTGGAGGCCAAGTCAGTGGATATTTTTATGGCAGAGATAGATAGATTCTTGATTAGTACGGGTGGCGGCGCGACTCACGTCAGCAGCGGCCTCTGCAGTCCGTCTGCGTTTTTATTATTTTATGTCTATGTTTTTATGTAGTTTTTGTTTAATTTTGTTGGGGTATGTGTGTGGGGGGTGGGGGTGGTGTGGGGGGGTTGGGGGTAACTTTTAAATCTCTCCTTGCACGGGAGACCCGACCTTTTCTTTGTCGGGTCTCCGTTGTCGTTGGGGCTGCAACGAGGAGCGGCCTCCAACAGGAAGACCGGGGGCTGTGGTGCCGACTACTCACCTCACCGTCGCGGAGCTGGCCGAGTCCAGAGCGGGTGGAGCTGTGGTGGACGCTGCTGCGGCCCGACCCCCGGAGTTTCGGTGGCTGCAACTGCGGGTTTGGCGGACGGCGACACCGGGAGCCCGCGGGTCCCTGGAGGGAGACCGCTTTTCGGGGCTTCCGCAGTGGCGACTTCTCCCGCCCGAGTTGCGGGGTTGAAGAGCACCTGAGCGGGGTTTTACAGCACCGCCCCGCGCGGCTTGGAATGGCTGCGGGACTCTGCGAGCGCGCGCCGGGGGCTCTAACACCAAGACCCGGTGTGCGACCTTGCATCACCCGGCGTGGCTTTAATGGCCACGGGACAATTCGCCATCGCCCGCCGGGGGCTTTGACTTTGACTTTGACTCTGACATCGGGGGGGAGAGTGCAGTGGAGAGAGAAGTTTTTTTGGCTTTCCATCACAGCAATGTGATGGATGTTTATGTAAATTATGTTGTGTCTTGGGTCTATTTGTTTGTAATGTATGGCTGCAGAAACGGCATTTCGTTTGGACCTCAAGGGGTCCAAATGACAATAAATTGTGTCAGAGGTTATGGGGAGAAGGCAGAAGAATGGGGTTAGGAGGAAGAGATAGATCAGCCATATTTGAATGGCAGCGTAGACTTGATGGGCCAAATGGCCTAATTCTACTATCGACCTATCACTTACAATCTTATGAGAGGTGTCCAACGGTAGTGGAATGATCCGCTTAGGCCTCCGAGGGGCCGAGATACCGTAATTTTGTCCGGATTGAAGGAGGTGCCAGACCACCAGTTACTGGATAATGGGTGGAATACCTGTATAAAGGTAGACCTGTATAACAGTTTGAATTACTTGCAGGCAGGTAACAGCAAGCAATTAGGAGGAGCAAACCTCCCCTCCAATCTAGACTTTTATTGCCAAGGAGGTGAATGAGGTGAGCAGTTCTTGCTGCAGTTGTACGGGGCTTTGAGGCCGCACCTGGAACCCTCTGGGTAATACAAACAAGGAACTGCAGATGCTGGTTTACCAAGAAAAAGACACAATATGCTGGAGTAATTCAACGGGTCAGACAGCATCTCTGTAGAACATTGATTAGGTGACGTTTCGGGTCGGGACCATCCTCGGGTTGATGAGAGGTTTCTGACCTGAAATGTCACTTATCCCTGTTCTCCAGGGATGCTGCCTGACCCGCTGAACATTGACTTCTCCAATTTAAGATAGTCCCTGCTTTCTCCCTCTTTCCCCCACCCCCCACCCCCCAGCTCACCCACAGCCCACTGTCTCCGCCTCTTCCTTTCTTCTTCCTGCCCCCCCCCACATCAGTCTGAGGAAGAGTCTCGACCCGAAAAATGTTGCCTTTTCCCTTCGCTCCATAGATGCTGCCGCACCCGCTGAGTTTCTCCAGCATTTTTGTCTACCTTCGATTTTCCAGCATCTGCAGTTCCCTCTTAAACGCTGATTTACTCCATTATTTTGTGTCTTGCATTGTGTGCAGTTTTGGTTTCCTGATTCAAGGATGGATGTTCTTCAGTAGCGATGCAAAGAAAGTTCACCGGCATGATTGTTGTATTAAATAGGAAAGGAGGGGAATACATTGTATGCTCTGCAGTGTAGATTGAAGGGCAATCTTACTGAAATGAGTTGAAACAATCAAGGATAGTCCAAGGGTCACCAATGAGGTAGATAGTAGTTTAGGACCGCTCTCTGGTCGTGGTAGGATGGTTCAGTTGCCTGATAACAGCTGGGAAGAAACTGTCCATGACTCTGGAGGTGTGCGTTTTCACACTTTTGTTCACACTTACACGTTTTTACCTTTTGCCTGATGGGAGAGGGGAGAAGAGGGTGGCTAGCGTGCGACTGGTCCTTGCCGAGGCAGCACGAGTGTTGAGTCCGGGGATAAGGCCGGATAAGACTTTGTTAAAAGGCTTGCATTCTTGTTCCCATTCCAGATATTCTAGGCGAGTATCAGGATTTGATTCTTTTTTTGGATGAGTGATTGTATAAAGGGCCTGTCCCACTTACCCGATTTTTTTCGGCGACTTGCCGGCACCCGTCATAGTCGCAGCAGGTCGTGGGGTGAAGCCGGTATGGTCGTGAGTAGTCGCCCAAAGAGTCGTACCGTGTTCTGGTCGCCGCTGGATTTTCAACATATTGCAAATTTTCGGTGACCTGCTGCGACTACAACGGGTGCTGGCAATCACCGAAAAAATGGCGTAAATGGGACAGGCCCTTTGAGGACCTTCAAGATCAAATGCCGGATGCCTAAATGGGAACGCCTATACCATTGGATATCAGTTTGCGTGTTCAATGTTTCAAAGGTGCTTTTATTGTCTCACATGCGATGTGCCAACACATGAAATGACAAACAGTCCAGTAGAATATTACCGTATCCCCAATTAGCAAGTGTACAGAAGTCGTCTCCTCTCCTGAGCCCGCATCCAAGAGGCGCCATGTTTTGGCACCGTTTTCAAAGTACATGCTCTTAGTTTAGTTTGGAGATACAGCACTGAATCAGGCCCTTTGGCCCCCCCCCCCCCCCCTCCCCGAGTCCGCGCCGACCAGCGATCCCCGCACGTTAACACTATCCTACACACACTGGGGACAATTTACATTTATACCAATCCAAATAACCTAGAAACCTGTATGGAGCACCCGGGCACAAGCCACGCAGGTCACGGGGAGAACGTGCAAACTCCATACGGACAGCACCCATAGTCGGGATCGAACCCGGGTCTCTGGTACTGTGAGGCAGCAACTCTACCGCTGTGCCGTCCTAGTTCTCAAGAGCGGTGTCTGTTCCAGCGAGTCCCAGGCTGTTTGGGGCATGAGGCCATCTCCTTCCTAGGCCACCGCGTCCCTCTCCTCGCCCGTCCACCGTTGGCCCTCGGAGCGTGGGAACCTCCGTGCAGCTGACCTCGAGGGCACGGGGGGCGGGCCAGAACCCCGGTCTCCTCTCCCACCAGCCTCTCCCGTCACATCCGTCATCACCGACACCATCTTAAAACCCATCTCTTCTCCGTGGCCTTTGATACCCAGTAAGATGTCGACTTTATTTACTTGATTTAATTTCTTATTTTGATTGCTTTTATTGCGCGGCTATTATTTTTACTCATGTTTTATGTCTTTTAATTTATTGTTGTATTTCATATGTAATTTTTGCGCCTCATGTGAGCTGTTATGTTGTCTGTTTATGATGTCTTGTTTATTCTTCTGTACAGTACTTTGGTCAACATTGGTTGTTTTAAAGTGCTTAACAAATAAAGTTGGATTGGATTGGATCCTCCCGCTCTCTGGTCTACGGGGGGAGGGCGGGCGTGGGCCCCCTCTCCGGGAGAGGGTCGTGGGCTTCCCCCTTCCATGCCGTGGTCCGCCGGGTCAAATGAGCCGACAATAAAAAGAATAATAGACTTTATTGTCATTGTATATACATACAACAAGTTCAGGCGCACTGCCCTAGTGGAGCTCCAACATATCAGATAAATATTAATGAATAACAAAAACGGCAGGAAAAGGTCAAGTCGTCATAATGTGCCATGTGCAATATTTCACAGTACAGTGTGATGACAGTACAACATATTGGCTATGGGGGCTGTGTGTTGAGTGCAGAGTTCACAGTGGTGATGGCTTTGGGGTCGGAATTGTTCGTTCGTCTTGTGGTGAGTGATCTGATGGACCTGTAACGCATTCCTCAGGGCAGAAGTTCAAACAAGTGATGTGTAGGATGAGGTGAGTACCATTGCTCGTCTCCCTGGCCTTGCATGCAAGAGAAACAAATGAGCCTGGCTTGAAGCTGAGCTCATTTGGGTGTTGTTAGGCAAAGCATTGTTCATCATAATGAAATGAAATTGGTGCATGTGGGATAAATGCCAGCAGGGGATATAGACGTGTAGGGATGTTTTAGAAGTTGCACACAGAAAAATGGCCTCTTTACTTGTTCCCTGATTAATGTTTGGTTTAGATTTTTTTTTTCTCGTGTACTAAAATACAACACAAAGCTTTGCGCCACACACTCATCTCACCACTGCCATCGGGAAGAAGGTACAGGAGCCTGAAAACTGTAACGTCCAGATTCAGGAACAGCTTCTTCCCCACAGCCATCAGGCTATTAAACACATCAGCGAATAAGCTCTGAACTGCCAAAGACTATATTATTATTGCACTATATTTGTTATTTTGTTCTTATTTTTCTCTTCCCCCGTTATGTATTATGTTTACATATATTCACATATTCTGTTGTGCTGCAGCAAGTAAGAATTTCATTGTCCCATCCTGGACATATGACAATAAAACACTTGCCTCATAATTTGCATGCTGTCGATGGACAATAGGTGCAGGAGTAGGCCATTCGGCCCTTCGAGCCAGCACCGCCATTCAATGTGATCACGGCTGATCATCCAAAAATCAGTACCACGTTCCTAGGTACACAAAACGCTGGAGAAACTCAGCGGGTGCAGCAGCATCTATGGAGCGAAGGAAATAGGCAACGTTTTGGGCCGAAACCCTTCTTCCTGCCTGAGTACCCCGTTCCTGCCTTCTCCCCATATCCCCTGACTCCGCTATCTTTAAGAGCCCTATCTAGCTCTCTCTTGAAAGTATCCAGAGAACCGGCCTCCATCGCCCTCTGAGGCAGAGAATTCCCCAGACTCACAACTCTCTGTGAGAAAAAGTGTTTCCTTGTCTCAGTACAAGTCTCACTATACAGAGGCAATGTGTAGGTAGGAACTGCAGATGCTGGTTGAAACCGAAGATAGGCACAATAGACCCATTCCTTCTCTCCAGAGATGCTGCCTGTCCCGCTGAGTTACTCCTGCGACTTGTGCCTATCAGTAAAATGCTATCAAGCCAAACTCGAGTACGATGGGAGGAGCAAAGGGAAAGGTACAGAGTGCAGAATATAGTTGTCAGCATTGTAGCGCACCAAAGATAGACACAAAATGCTGGAGTAACTCAGCGGGACAGGCAGCATCTCTGGAGAAAAGGAATGGGTGACGTTTCGGGTCGACACCCTTCTACAGACTGGAGTCACTCCAGCATTTTAGGTCTATCTTCCATTGAAACCAGCATCTGATGTTCCTTCCTACACACTGTAGCGCACCAGTTCCAGAGACAAAGTCCAATGTCCGCAATGGGGTAGAGGTGAATGGGACAGTGCCCTAGCTTATGGAAGGACCGTTCAGAAGCCTGATAACAGAGGGGAAGAAGCTGTTCCTGAGTCTAGTGGTGCGCGCTTTCAAGCTTCTGTACCTTCTGCCGGACGGGAGCGGGGAGGAGAAGGAATGATCGGGGTGGGAGAGAGCTTTGATCACGTTGTCTACGTTTCGGAGGCAGCGTAAGGTGCAGCTGGAGTCGTGTGCTTTAGAGTCTGGCGCTTTTGCTTATTTATTTGTATGCTGCATTTCTCTTGTGTTTGCTAAATACCTCGGCTTGAAGGAGACGGAGGTCCAGAAATGTCCTCCATTACATTCTGCTGCAATGGATGACAACTTTCATCAACAGAGGGAACTGATTTAATGTTGGCAGAAGTGGTTATAGAAACGTCTCTTAGTGATAGATGCAAAGTGCAATTGGCCTGAAGAAGGGTCCCGACACGAAACGTCACCCATCCTATTTCTCCAGAGATGTTGCCGGACCCGCAGATTTAAATTGGAGGAGCAGCACCTCATATTTCGCTTGGGTAGTTTACACCCCAGCGGTATGAACATTGACTTCTCCAATTTCAGGTAGTCCCTGCTTTCTCCTTCTTTCCCCTCCCCTTCCCAGCTCCCCCACAGCCCACTGTGTCCGCTTCTTCCTTTCTTCTTCCCGCCCCCACCACCAGGAGTGAGACTGGGCCTTGATTCTGCTGGTGGCCTTGCTGAGGCAGCATGAAGTGTCGATGGAGCCAATGAAGAAAGTTTGGTCTGGGCTACAACCACAACTCCGCAATTTCTTCTCGACTAAGAGAGACCAAGTAAATATGGCAGATTTCTTCCATTGAAATATATTTACGTATCAGATTAGAAACATAGAAACATAGAAAATGGGTGCAGGAAGAGGCCATTCGGCCCTTCGAGCCTGCACCGCCATTCAATACGATCATGGCTGATCATCCAACTCAGTATCCCGTACCTGCCTTCTCTCCATACCCTCTGATCCCCTTAGCCACAAGGGCCACATCTAACTCCCTCTTAAATATAGCCAATGAACTGGCCTCGACTACCCTCTGTGGCAGGGAGTTCCAGGGATTCACCACACTCTGTGTGAAAAAAGTTCTTCTCATCTCGGTTTTAAAGGATTTCCCCCTTATCCTTAAGCTGTGACCCCTTGTCCTGGACTTCCCCAACATCGGGAGCAATCTTCCTGCATCTAGCCTGTCCAACCCCTTAAGAATTTTATAAGTTTCTATAAGATCCCCCCTCAATCTCCTAAATTCTAGAGAGTATAAACCAAGTCTATCCAGTCTTTCTTCATAAGACAGTCCTGACATCCCAGGAATCAGTCTGGTCAACCTTCTCTGCACTCCCTCTATGGCAGTAATGTCCTTCCTCAGATTTGGAGACCAAAACTGTACGCTGATCGTCCCCTATCAATAACCCAAAATGAGATTTCTCTCATTTTACAATAAAATGGTAGCTTTATTGTCATCATTGCTCCTTCCCCAGCCAACAATGGAGCATTGTGGGCTCTATACCTTTCCGGAGCTCACCCGTTGCTGACCCTGATATTTCCTGGCCTTTTCCTACTTCCAGTTTATTTCACCCCTCCAACCCCCTCCAAATATCCACTCTCAGTCTGAAAAAGGGTTCTGATCCGAAATGTCACCGGAATTCTACTTTCTCCAGAGACGCTGCCTGACCCGTTGACTTGCTCCAGCACTTTGTGTCTATCTCTGGCATAAACCAGCATCTCTTACTAAGAGTTTAAGAAGAAACTGCAGATGCTGGAAAATCGAAGGTAGACAAAAGTGCTGGAGAAACTCAGCTGGGTGCGGCAGCATCCATGGAGTTAAGGAAATAGGCAACGTTTCGGCCCGAAACCCAAGGGGTTTCGGCCCGAAACGTTGCCTATTTCCTTCCCTTACCAAGAGTAGGGGTTTCAAGGACCAGAGATAATAATAATGACCAAGGACCAGGACATAATAATAATAATAATGGATGGGATTTATATAGCGCCTTTCTAATACTGAAGGCGCTTTACATCGCATTATTCATTCACTCCTCAGTCACACTCGGTGGTGGTAAGCTACTTCTGTAGCCACAGCTGCCCTGGGGCAGACTGACGGAAGCGTGGCTGCCAATCTGCGCCTACGGCCCCTCCGACCACCACCAATCACTCACACACATTCACACACAGGCAAAGGTGGGTGAAGTGTCTTGCCCAAGGACACAACGACAGTATGCACTCCAAGCGGGATTCGAACCGGCTAACTTCCGGTTGCCAGCCGAACACTTAGCCCATTGTGCCATCTGTCATCCCTATATATGTCGTCCCTATATATGTCGTCCCTGACATAGGTTTAATGTGAAGGGGAAAAGATTTAATAGGAATCTGAGAGGCAACTTTTTCACACAGAGGGCGGTGGGTGTATGGAGCGAGCTGCCAGAGGAGGTAGTCGAGGCTGGGACTATCCCCACGTTTAAGAAACAGTTAGATGGGTACATGGATAGGACAGGTTTGGAGGGATATGGACCAAACGCAGGCAGGTGGGACAGGTATAGATGGCCGGTGTGGGCAAGTCGCTGCCTCAAAAAGGCTGGCAGTATCATCAAAGACCCACACCATCCTGGCCACACACTCATCTCCCTGCTACCTTCAGGTAGAAGGTACAGGAGCCTGAAGACTGCAACAACCAGGTTCAGGAATAGCTACTTCCCCACAGCCATCAGGCTATTAAACCTGGCTCGGACAAAACTCTGATTATTAGCAACCACTTTCTGTTATTTGCACTTTACCAGTTTATTTATTCATGTGTGTATATATTTATATCATGGTATATGGACACATTTATCTGTTTTGTAGTAAATGCCTACTATTTTTCTGTGTGCTTAAGCAAAGCAAGAATTTCATTGTCCTATACAGGGACACATGACAATAAACTCACTAGAACTTGAACTTGAAGTTGGGCTGAAGGGCTTGTTTCCACACTGTATCACGCTATGACTATATCTGCTGCTCCTTCCCACTCAGCCTGACTTTCATTTCTCACACTCGACCTATTGCCTCCTGCGCTCGATCAATCCTCTACACTTTTCTATCAATTGCATTTTAAGTGTATTGACCACTTTGTCTCTACCATCATTTTCAGACAAAGCGTTTTAGACAGCTGCTATTGTCTAAGTGAAAGCCAATTTCGTTTTATTTCCCTTCAATTCTTCATTTATTTAATATCTACGCAATTGACTTTCTGATCTATCTGCTTGGAGAAGCAGGTTCTTCCTACTTGCTTTATCCAAGCCCTTTTTGTTAGTTAGATTTAGCTCTTGGGGCTAAGGGAATGGAGGGATATGGCGAAAAAGCAGGAACAGGGTACAGATTTTGGATGATCAGCCATGATCATATTGAATGGCGGTGCTAGCTCCAAGGGCCGAATGGCCTACTCCTGCACCTATTTTCTATATTACGCATCATGATTAAGTAACCGCTGGACTTTTCTGTACCATAAGGAATGTAGATTCATAATACCCCTGTCCCAGTAAGGCAAATTTTCAGTAAGGCAGCCAGGATCGATCCCGGCTCTCCTGTGCTGTCCTGCCCCCACCCGAGTGCCCCCCCCTCCCCCCACGTTCGGGGTGGCCAGAGACATCAGGATTCAGACGGGCGCCGTGTTAACCTACAGCCCTGCCTTGACTTAAGGGAAATATGGCCCAGGTTTGCAGCCAGTGCGGAGAAGCAGCGCTGGTGTCCAGGCAGGGCTGTAGGTTAACCCGCGTGACAGGCAGAGTTGAGCTGCATTTAGCGCTGGATTGAGCCTCCGATGCCTCGCGTGTGTGTGTGAGTGTGCGCATGCGCGCGCGGCCGCCAATAAATTGTGTCCCCCCCCCCGTCCCCCGGTCCCCTCCATATTTTGATAACGATTTCCGTGCCTGACTACAGGCGACTAGGCTGTCGCCACATGGTCGCCGGGGTGTCGCCTGTATGGTCGTGAGTCGTCTCCTCAGTCGCCCAAGGAATCGTAGCGTCTTTCTGGTTGCCGCTGGATTTTGAAATGTTCAAAACATTTTGGCGACTGTGGACTTGACGCCAATGAGTGTAGCTTGACTTCTGATGTAGGTGCTGTCGTCGGTTGTTGCCAGGGTGACGTAGGTTGTTGCAGGTGTCGACTTCGGTGAATTACATTGGCGACTGCCTCCGTCAACCAGCGACAGGTACCGGCGACTGAATTGTCTTACCTTGTCGTAGCTTGTCGCGGTTGGACGTAGGTTGACGTACAGTCACCGAAAAATTTGCCTGAGTGGGACAGGCCCATAAGTCTTTTATTGGCCTAGCGGTAGAGTTGCTGCCTTACAGCACTTGCAGCGCCAGGGACCCGGGTTCGATCCCGACTACGGGCGCTGTCTGTACAGAGTTTGTACGTTCTCCCCGTGACCGCGTGGGTTTTTCTCTGAGATCTTTGGTTTCCTCCCACACTCCAAAGATGTATAGGTTTATAGGTTAATTGACTTTGGAATGTAAATTGTCCCCAGACTGTGTCGGATAGTGTTAATGTGCAGGGATTGCTGTCCAGTGCAGACTCGGTGGGCCGAAGGGCCTGTTTCTGCTCTGTGTCTCTCAACTAAACAAAAAGTCATGGGGGCAGAATTGGGCCATTCGGCCCATCAAGTCTACTCCGCCATTCAGTCATGGCTGTTCTATCCTTCCCTCTCAACCTCATTCTCCTGCCTTCTCTCTGTAATGCCCCTGTCCCACTTAGGAAACCTGAACGGAAACCTCTGGAGACTTTGCGCCCCACCCAAGGTTTCCGTGCGGTTCCCGGAGGTTTTTGTCAGTCTCCCTACCTGCTTCCACTACCTGCAACCTCCGGGAACTGCACGGCAACCTTGGGTGGGGCGCAAAGTCTCCAGAGGTTTCCGTTCAGGTTTCCTAAGTGGGACAGGGGCATAACTCCTGACACCTGATCAGCCATGATCGAATGGCGGAGTAGACTCAATGGGCCGAATGGCCTAATTCTGCTCCTATGACTGATGAGCATTAAGAAATCCAAGCGACTTAAAATCTTTAAATGTAGGTGACTTTTATTACCCAGTCCTGGCAACATCTCCTGTGGATCCACTTTATTAATTGCAACTTCAGTTTCATTTTAGTGTAATTTATTGCCGCGTAGACGGTGAAAAGCTTTTTGTTGCGTGCTGTTGAATTGAATGTTTTATTAACACGTGTGACAAGTGGAAAGACAATACATGATCACAGTCGAACCATTTGCAGTGTGCAGACGCATGTGTAGAGTCCAGCGTTTAAGACAGAACTGCAGATGCTGGAAATATCGAAGGTAGACAAAAATGCTGGAGAAACTCAGCGGGTGAGGCAGCATCTATGGAGCCCTGCTTTCTCCCTCCTTCCCCTCCCCTTCCCAGCTCTCCCACAGCCCACTGTCTCCGCCTCTTCCTTTCTTCCTCCCCCCGCCACCCCCACATCAGTCAGAAGAAGGGTCTCGACCCGAAACGTCACCTATTCCTTCGCTCCATAGATGCTGCCTCACCCGCTGAGTTTCTCCAGCATTTTTGTCTACCTTTGTGCAGGGACCAGTGTAGATGGGAGATGTTGGTCGGAGTGGGCAAGTAGGGCCGAAGGGCCTGTTTCCACACTGTGTCACTCTGCAACTCAACGCTTTGGTAAATCGGGCTGAGGAATGCTTCGAATAATTGGATTGCCAAGGGACTGCAGATGTTGGGAGTGACAGCAACCATCTGCTGGAGCACCTCGCTCATTGGGTGGAAGAAATGGTCGACATTTTGGGTTGAAACCCTGCATTAATCCTTCTGCAGGGTTTTGGCCCAAAGTGTTGACCATTTATTCCCTCCTTCCCCCTCCCTCCCCCCCCCCCCCCACCTGACAGATGCTGCTTGACCCGCTGAGTTCCTCCAGCTCCTTGTGGCGGCACAGTAGTGCAGCAGGTGGTGCTGCTGCCTCCTAGTGCCAGAGATCCGGGTTTGACCCTGACCTCCGGTGCCGTCTGTGTGGAGTTTGCTCGTGCACCCTGTGACCGCGTGGGTTTACTCCGGATGCTCCGGATTCCTCCCACGCCGCAAAGACGTGCGGGTTTGTAGGTTAATTGGACTCTGTAAATCGTCCCTAGTGTGTGGGGAGTGGATGAGAGAGTAGGATAACGCAGGACTAATGTGAATGTGCGATCGATGGTCGGCGTGGACTCAGTGGGCCCCAGGGCCTGTTTTCACGCTGTATCTCTGAACTAAACTATTGATTGCAGCTTCAATATCTTTGCAGTGTTGGTCCTGAAACTGCTTTCGTTTTTGATGTTGGTGAATTCAAAGGTTAAACCGAACATTCTGGAATCTTCCATTCAAGTGAAAATATGGATCTTTAGTTTGGTTTGGAGGTACTGCACGGAAACACGGAAATACTGCTTCGGCCCATGGAGCCGCGCCGACCAGCGATCCCCGCACACTAGCACTATCCTACACACACCAGTACAATGTACAATTTTTGCTGAAGCCAAGTAACCTACGGACTTCTACGTCTTTGAAGTGTGGGAGGAAACCGGAGCACCCGGAGAAAACCCACGCAGCTCGCGGGGAGAACGTATAAACTCCGTATACACAGCACCCGTAGTCGGAATCGAACCCGGATTCCTGGCTCTGTGAGGCAGCAACTCTACCGCTGCGCCACTGTGCCACCCTGCAATAATTTGTTTTGTGTTTGAACAAGTTTGGAGCGACTATTGAATGCAGGTAATGTCTAGTTTTGCTGTTGTGCTCTGCTTATCATGTTTGCCGCATGCATTATGTTCTGGCCATTATAATAATTCTTCTGATCTTTTGGAGAATGCAAATTACCATAGTGAATTTGCATGAATTGGATTAGCCGTGCTTACGAGAAAAAGCATCCTCCAGAAATGTCACGGTGGCTGATTAATCCCTCGAACCAGATTCAAATACTGTGCTCTGAATTGAGGTCAAATTCACGCGATTGGTGAAAAAAAAACATGATTTGCTTCAAAGGCGTGATTAAAAGTACGGATTTGAGATTTTACCTTGGACTGCAGGATAATACCCCAATCAAATCAAAAACTCCACTTTGCCGCGACACTTATCTCACAAAAGAAAAATGTTTTAATAAAAGAATGACTTAAATTGCAAGTGTTTGAAGTATACAAGTATTTGGGTGTGGCACGGTGGCGCAGCGGTAGAGTTGCTGCCTTAGGATGCTCCTCAAACTGCGGAGCATCTTGGACAATACATGTCACCCCCTCCCTGATGCACCGGTCAACCTGAAGTTAGAGAAATCAATATTCATACCACAGGGCTGTAAGCTGCCCAAGCGAAATAACCTATCCTATCCTTGAAAGATACAGAATGGAAGGGCCTGTTTCCATGTTGTATCTCCAAACTAAGACTAACTAGGTTGGATTCACGGGAGTTGGTCTCGGAGAGGAGGATGCTCCTCAAACTGCGGAGCATCCTGGACAATACAGCTCACCCCCTCCATGACACATACACTGGTCAACCTGAGGAGCACCTTCAGCAACAGACTGGTCCCACCAAGATGCAGCACAGAACGCCACAGGAGATCCTTCTTCCCTGTGGCTATCAAAGTGTACAACTCCTCCCCCTTCTGTCGTGGGATAGACTGAGACTGACTCTTCCCCCCCCCCCCCCAATCTTTGCACATATCCAATCCTTTCCACTCGTCACTTTAATTTCATGTCTCTTGTCTTCTTGATGACTATTGGCAGATCAGTTTCCCTCTTGGGATAAGTAAAGTTCTATCGTATCGTATATCGTTACAGCGCCGGAGGCCCGGGTTCGATCCCGGTTCTGGGTGCTGCCTGTACGGAGTTTGCAAGTTCTCCCTGTGACCGTGTGGGTTTTCTCCGAGATCGCTGCTTTCCTCCCACACTCCAAAAACTTACACTAGACTGTAGGCTAATTGTCTTGGTATAATTGTAAATTATCCCTAGAGAGAGTGTGTGTGTGTGTGTGTGTAGGACAGTGCTTGTGTGCGGGGATCGCTGCCCACGGACTCGGTGGGCCGAAGGGCCTGTTCCCGCGCTGTACCTCGAATCTCTCTCACAACTAAAATCAAAACTCCACTCCCTTATTATACAGAAAAAAACTTTACAAAACAAAAAGTGATTTAAATTGCAAATATTTGAAGTGTGCAAATGAGGAAACAAAATGCAAAATTGGCGTCATTTATTGAAGATGTTGCAACATGGTAAAATATGGAAAAAATATTTGTGCAAGTGTAATTAACTATAGTGGGAGTTAAGACAGAATATATCAGTTGTAGTGTGGACCTGAACTGTAATATGAGTCTTTCCACATAACTCATTACCAATGTGTACATTTTGTTTTTTTATGGAGCATGCGAATATCGAGCCGTGGGAGGAAAGATAAACCAAATGTAAATACTGCTTGGGAAAAATCTGCAAATCAGAATTTTAATTTTGATTACACTTGCAGAAACAATGGTCCGTAAAGATGTGGAAAAACAAAATGATGTTGGTGACTGTTTATTTTTTGATAAAATATTATATAAATACTAATATAAAATACTAATTAAATATTAGTGACTAGAAATTAGTCGCTAATAGTGACGGTGGTGCAACAGTGGAGTTGCCGCCTAGCAACACCAGAGACCCGGGTTCGATCCTGACTACGGGCGCTGTCTGTACGGGGTTTGTACGTTCTCCCCGTCTGGGTTTTCTCCGGGTGCTCCAGTTCCATCCCACACTCCAAAGACGTGCAGGCTTGTAGGTTAATTGGATTGGCATAATTGTGAACTTGTCCCTGGTGTATGTGGGATAGGGTGAGTGTGCGGGGATCAGTGGTCAGTGTGGGCCGCAGGGCCTGTTTCTGCGCTGTATCTCTAAACTAAACAAGAATTAGTTGCAATGCTCCAGGCATCGCGATTGTGTGTGCCATCTGAGATCCTTTATCCCTTGATAAACTTCCTCTACAGTTCAAACTTGACAAGATGATGTTAATTATGGCCTCCAGCTGTTTTCCTGTTTTTACAAATCAACATTAAAAATTGATGAAGACCTTGCTGATGTGATCTTGCTGAGGGACAGCTCTGATCTCACCACGTGGTTGAATTCATGACTTGGACTTTGGACAACCTTTGATCTCCATTGTCAGTCTGTGTGGTGAGGAAGTCACGGAGTCATACAGCATGGAAAGTGGCCCTTCGGCCCAGCTCATCCATGCTGACCACAACGCCTCAACCAAACTCATCCCATTTGCCCACGTTTGGCTCTTATCCATCTAAACCCCGGTGGGCCAAAACGAGAAAACTTGCAATGAAGTTGGACAAAGATTGGTGAGGATGATTTCGCCATGAGGGGGTGACTCGGGTCAAAGCATGTGAAAGGGAGGAATGTATCGTTTTTATAGAAACATAGAAAATAGGTGCAGGAGTAGGCCATTCGGCCCTTCGAGCCTGCACCGCCATTCAATATGATCATGGCTGATCATCCAACTCAGTATCCTGTACCTGCCTTCTCTCCATACCCCCTGATCCCTTTAGCCACAAGGGCCACATCTAACTCCCTCTTAAATATAGCCAATGAACTGGCCTCAACTACCTTCTGTGGCAGAGAATTCCAGAGATTGGCAGAGAATTCCAGAGATAAATCTACAATGTTGGTATTTCCATGTTCCTGATGTTTGAGATAAAGTTGCTTTGGAAAAAATGTAAATTTATTTGAGCATTCTATCTCTGTACTTAGTTTAGAGGCATAGCGCGGAAACCGGCCCTTTTAGCCCATTGAGTCCGCGCCGACCAGCGATCCCCGCACACTAACACTATCCTACACACACTGGGGACAATTTTACATTCATACCAAGCCAATTAACCTACAAACCTGTACGACTTTGGAGTGCGGGAGAGAACCGAACATCTCGGAGAAAACCCACGCAGGGGAGAACGTACAAACTCCGTACACCCATGGTTAGGATCGAACCCGGGTCTCTGGCGCTGTAAGGGCAGCAACTCTACCGCTGCGCCACCGTGCTGGCAAATAGCTAGATTTTAATGCTTTGAAGTAAACAAAAAGAAGAGTTGGTCTTCAATGCCGATGCATAATTCTTGATGAGACGAGACTACATGATATTTTCCTTTCATATATTGCATCTTCCTACACAAGGTTGCTGTGACGTGTGTTACAGACAGTTGGCTCGTTGGTGGATGAGTTGTTTGAGCTGGCTGCCTTCCCAGTTTTTTGACAATGCCTTACAGATGATTACTGGCTCTTGGAAGAGGTCCTCTTTGTCACAACGCAATAAGCAAACACCGAGCCTGACTGTCCATCTTCCCAGCCGTCAACGTTCAGGAGAAACTGTGAGAAAATGAAATTAATTACCAAGGAGGAAAATGTATAACCGTCTCCAAACCACGACTGGTGGCGATTAATGTAGCCCATTTCGAGAGCACAAAACTCACTGCTCTTGCCAACCTGTATTTATGTCCAATGCCTCTTGGCATGTTTGTGTTTTAACTTCTGTTTGAAGAAACTTTTTTTGATGGATAGAGCGGTTCAGGCCAGAGAGGTTTTGAACAACTTTCCCCGTCAAGACAATACATGATTACAATCGAGCCATTCGGTGTATAGATACATCAGAATCAGATTTTATTTGCCAAGTATGTTTTGCAACATACGAGGAATTTTACTGGCCAGGTCAGTCATACAATTAAACTAACACTCAAAAGCACATTTTAACATGAACATCTACCACAGTGACTCCTACACATTCCTCACTGTGATGGAAGGCTAAATAAAGTTGAAGTCCTTCCTTTTGTTCTTCCTTGGTCGGGGGGGCCTCGAGCCTCCGTTGACGGGACGATCTTGACTCCCGTAGCCGGCGGTGTTCGGGCCCTCCGCGTCGAGGCGATCAGCTCCTGCATCGGGGGGATGTCAGCTCCCCCGTGCCGGGCGATCGAACCTCACATCGGGGCTGGTCGAACCTTCTGCAATGTTGGAGCTCCCGACTCAGCCTCACCCCAGATTGCGAGCCCTTGAGTGTAAGTCTGCAGGCCGCGGTGGGAGCGATCCCAGGCAAGGGATCCGCTCCGATGTTAAGTCCGACAGTCCGAGGAGGCTCACGACAGTCCGAGGAGGCTTCCAGCTCCAGCGATGGAAGGCCGCAGAGCCCGGAGAATGTGATCCGAAAAATTGATCACATCTCCGGGAAGGTAGGAACTTGATAAATAGTTTTCCCCGATCCCCTCCCCCCTCCCCCCACATAAAACAAACCGAAGTACATTAAAACAAAATTTTAACAAACGCTAAAAATAACAAAAAGATGAAAAAACGAACAGACTGCCGGCAGGGCTGCCATCTCCCCGGCGCCCCCTGGTGGTCTGCATGATAAGGGAATAACGTTTGTGGATACAAATGTACAAAGGACATTTATTATCACATACACCAATGGCGTAGTGAAATTTGACTTGCCATGCAGCACGCAGATAAAGATAAGACACAACATTAAATAATTTAACAATAAACATAAAAACATCCCCCCACATGGTTCCCACTGTGAGGGAAGGCACAAAGTCCAGTCCCCATCCTCATGTCCACCCATAGTTGGGCCTATTGTGGCCTCCGCAGTCGCCGCTACAGAGGCCCGATGTTCCAGGCCCTTCTTCGCCGGGTGATGGTGCTCCGGCGTCGGGAGAATCCTGGAACGGCCGCTTCCTTACCGGAGACCGCGGCTTCCAAAGCTGACAGGCCGCGCTGGAAGGAGCTCCACCACTGGCGATCTCGGCGAGAGATCCCAGGCTGCGCAATGTTTAAGTTCAGCGCCGCCGCTCGCGGCTGGCCGCTCCACAGTCCCGCAGCTCCGCGATGTTTTTATCGGCGGTCTTCAGCTCACCAGAGCTCCAGCGCGGCGACCCGGGCAAGGCATCGCCCGCTCCGCTCCGCGATAGCGCTCCAGCGCTGCGCCGCCGCCGAAACCGAGGTTCTGGGCGGCCCCCTCAGGAAACGCCGCACCAGACCCGTGGGTAGGCCGCGAGGATGGGTCGAAGGTGCAGCCCGAAGAAAAGCGGCCTCTCCGACCAGGTAGGGACCCTAGAAAAGCAGTTTCCCCCTCCCCCCCCCCCCCAACCCCCATAATAAAGGCTAGAACTCCGAAAAACAAAAACTCAACTAACTAAAAATAAAAAAAGATGAAAAAACGGACAGCTGCAGGCTGGGCAGCCTTAACCGTACAGGACTGTGCAAGGTAAAGCCAGCAAAGTCTGATCAAGGATAGTCCGAAGGCCATCAAAGAGGTAGATAGTAATTCAGGACTGCTCTTTACTCTGTTTTGTAGTTTGAGATGATCTTGGTCAAACAAAGAGTGTGTCAGTGGCTGTTTGGCTCACTGAGTGACGGACACTCGGTGGATGATGAGTGAATCCTCTCTTGGAGATTGGAATCTCGAACGGGGCGATGAATCAGGGTAAAGGGTCGGCCATTGCTGACTGCCGGAGGTTGTGTTCCTTCTTTCAAAGGGCCGTGAGCCTTTGATGTTTTCTCCTCCAGTGAGTGGAGCCAATGGGTCAAATTCTGTTTGACAGCTCCAGCTTCCTCAATAGTCCGATAAGAAAACTTAAAACAGCTTGAATGTATTTTTCAAAACTCGTTCAGCTGATGTAAATTAATTTAAAATGTTGACATTAATCACGATTTTAATAAAATCTTAAACCATTCAACCTCTGCACCTGCGTTAGTGAATGGAGTCATGCTCAATACCAGTTTTGTTCAGGAATCACAGTGGCGTTTTAACCCAATTATCTTGAGCAGTAATAAAACGACGCTGGCTTGCACTGAAGATGGTCACAAAATGCAGGAGTAACTCAGCGGGTCAGGCAGCATCTCTGGAGAGAAGGAATGGATGACGTTTTGGGTCGCGACGACCTTCTTCTGACTGGGAGTCACGGGGAGAGGGAACTGAGATGAAAATATCATAAAACCTCGAACAAAAGAATGAAGGATGTTGAAAAAGACAGATCAAAGCCAGCAACGATGACCAAGGAAAGGTGGAGCCCACAATGGTCCATTGTTGGCTGTTGAAAAAATGATAACTAATAATACAAACAGTGAAATACAGCAGGATGACAGAGGCATTTGCTGACCTTGGTGTAAAAAGCAGATATTTGTGTATTAATTTTAACTTTTTGTAGCCTCACTTTTTAAAATCTTTATCGGCCTGTCCCACTTACGCGACTTTTTCTGCGACTTCCGGCACCCGTCATAGGTCGTTGCAGGTCGGCGAAAATTTTCAACATGTTTAAAATCCAGCGGCGACTAGAAAGACGCTACGACTCTTTGGGTGACTGAGGAGACGACTCACGACCGTACAGGCGACATGTCGCGGGGTGAAGCCTGTATGGTCGTGAGTAGTCGCCCAAAGAGTCGTGCCTTTGTTCTGGTCGCCGCTGGATTTTCAACATGTTTAAAATTTTCGCCGACCTGCGGCGGCCTATAGCGGGTGCCGGCAAGTCGCCGAAAAAGTGGGACAGGCCCATTAGACTTCTGTTTTGTTACCACTACAGCAATTCCTTAATTACTCTCGGAACCATCACAGTCATCAAATGATGCTTCTGTTAGCCTTCGATAGACGCAAAACTGCTGGAGTAACTCAGCGAGACAGGCAGCGTCTCTGGAGGGAAGGAATGGGTGACGTCTTTAGACTGGGAGTCGGGGAGGGGGATACACGGAGATATAGAAGGGTCAGGTGTGAAAAGGAGAGATCCAGGGGGATGGAGATCAAGGATAACGTAGAATGGCTTGTTGTTAGGTGAGGGGAAGGTGACGAGGAGGAATATGATCAGTAAGCAGTAGTAATCCACTCCTGGCTTGTTAACCTTGGCGGAAATGCAGCTACCTCAAATGTTCCAATTAAAATGATCAACCCGCCAAACTGACTTGGGTATTATCAATGAATGAATATTTTATGGTCACGTGTGACAAGTCACAGTGAAATGCTTCGCTTGTAGACCCAGGGTATGCAAATAGTGGCCACATAAAGGACACTGAAAAAGTCACAAAGTAACTTCCGCTCCCCCTCCCCCTCCCCCTCCCCCTCCCCCTCCCCCTCCCCCTCCCCCTCCCCCTCCCCCTCCCCCTCCCCCTCCCCCTCCCCCTCCCCCTCCCCTCTCCCTCTCCCTCCCCCTCCCCCTCCCCCTCTCTCTCGCTCCACGTCCACCTTTGTTCTCTACCCCCCCCACCACAGCAGTCTCCCCCCGGATGCCAGGGTCCTTCTCCCCCCCCCCCCCCCTTCAACATAGAGACTGTAAAATATCGAACCTTCTCATACTCCTCTGACTCTCAGACCCGAAACGTCACCGATTCCCTCGCTGCTGCCTGGCCCTTCGAGTGACTCCAGCATTTCCATTCACATGTTTAATCAATAATGTTTTATTATTAATGTTTTATGATTTATGTGTCATTCCTAACTGTCACTGTATGTCATGTTGTCACTATGCGGGCGGAGCACCAAGGCAAATTCCTTGTATGTGAACACTTGGCCGATAAACGTATTCATCCATTCATTTTGTGTCTAGCTAATAAATATGAAGGTTATTCTTTGGGTTTCTTTTCATTTTGCAGAATGGACTAATTCCTTTTATTTTTGGTCAGAATTAAGCAATGCTAAGGCAGAACGTAGTCCAACTGTGATACAAAAACCATCTCTTTGAGAGGTCTAACTATTCAGCCTGAAATTGCGCTGGCCGTTTAAGAATGATTCGAGCCACACGAACACTGTTATTCAAAATCTGCCTCACGCTGTGATCTGTGCTCATTTTTCCCTGACTCTCTGATTCTTTTTAGGGCATTCTGCAGGACGTCAAGATCATCTTGATGCCTAATGGATATGTAATGCAGTGCCCGGACCTGAATCGCAGTAAGTACTCAGTATGTTCCTTCTGTAATAATACTTATCAGGAACAACTCATTACCAAGCAAATGGCCTTCGTGCAGCAAAAAAACAAAAAAAACAATTTCAAGAGGCACGACCCAAGCTTTGCATATGAAAGGGAGAAGAGAAATTGCCGTATGTTCTTTGGAGTACTGTAATTGCCTCGTTTTCTTCCTCCGACTGGGATTTTTCTGCTGTGTTTGCTTGAGAAGTGGGAGTAGCGAGCGGAGCATTTTAGCGAGAGTGGTTGTGTTCTGGCCACCATGGTGTGTCACGGACTATAGATTAGTGTGCTCTGAGTCTGTTGTCCCTGTCATCTGCTCGTTTCAAGTGGTTACGCACCCCCTTTACCTTCAGAGAGTTGCTGGTTCACACACTCGCGGGTACGTTCGGCTCTCTTAGCTTTACAGATGTTTCGGTTCAATATTAAAGGTGAACTGCATTGCCGGACGTTTAGTTTAGTTTAGAGATACAGCGCGGAGCACCGAGTCCACACCGACCCAGCGAGTGTGTCCGACACACACTAGGGACAATTGACTTTCATAGCAAGCCAATTAGCCTACAGACTTAGAAACATAGAAACATAGAAAATAGGTGCAGGAGTAGGCCATTCGGCCCTGCGAGCCTGCACCGCCATTCAATATGATCATGGCTGATCATCCAACTCAGACTTGTACGTCTTTGGAGTGCGGGAGGAAACCGGTGCATCCGTGGAAAAACCTCATGGGGAGAGCGTACAAACTCCGTACAGGCAGCTCCCGTGGTCAGGATCGAACTGGGATCTCTGGCACTGTGAGGCAACAACTCTACCGCTGCGCCACAGTGAGAGTGCTCTGAATATGTTGTCCCTGTCATCAGCTTGTTTCAAGAGGTAACGCACACTCCTTACCTCCAGATATTTGCTGGTTCACACACTAACAGGTACACTTGGCACTATTAGCTTTACAGCTGTTTCGGTTTGATACTAAAGGTGAACCGCATTGCCGGAAGTGATGATAAACTGAGTAGTCCTCGCCTTTCACCCCATCAGCCGTCGCATACAACACATAATCCTCTGGCATTTCCGCCACCTCCAACGAGATCCCACCTCTAGCCACATCTTCCCATCTCCACCTCTTTCTGCTTTCCGCAGAGACCGTTCCCTCCACAACTCCCTGGTTAACTCATCCCTTCCCACCCAAACCACCCTCTCCCCAGGTACCTTCACCCGCAACCGCAGGAGATGCAACACCTGTCACTATACCTCCTCCCTCGACTCTGTCCAGGGACCCCGACAGTCCTTTCAGGCTAGGCAGAGGTTCACTTGCACTTCCTCCAACCTCATCTACTGTATCTGTTGTTCAAGATGTGGACTCTTGTACATCGGCGAGACCAAACGTAGACTGGGAGATCATTCCGCGGAACACCTTCGCTCAGCCCGCCTGAACCGACCTGATCTCCAGGTTGCCGGACAATTTAATTCTTCTCCCGTTCCCACACTAACCTTTCTGGCCTAGGCCTCCTCCATTGTCAGATTGAGGCTAAATGCAAATTATAGGAACAGCATCTCACATTTCGCTTGAGTAGCTTACAGCCCAGTGGTATGAATATTGATTTCTCTAACTTCAGGTTGCCCCGACATTCCCCCTCTCTCTATCCCTCCCCCACCCAAGTCGCACCAGCTTCTCGTTCTCACCCAACAAACAGCTAACAATGGTCTGTTTCCTTCCTCATCTTTACTTTTTTGCATATCTTTAGTTCATTGTTCTTTATCTCTCCACATCACCGTCTGTATCTCTCGTTTCCCTTTCACGTGACTTTCCGTCTGAAGAAGGGTCTCGACCCGAAACGTCACCCATTCCTTCTCTCCAGAGATACTGCCTGTCCCGCTGAGTTACTCCAGATTTTTGTATCTATCTTTGAGGATAAAACTGTTCTATGCGGCCCGGCATATAAAAACTCTAGGGTATTATTTGTAAAAATGTCAGGAGCTTTTGATGGCTCTGAGCTTGTACTCATTGTAGTTTAGAAGGATGAGGGGTCGGGGGGGATCTCAATGAAACATGCCAAATAATGAAAGGCATGATTAGGGTGCAAGTGGGGAGGATGATTGCTGGAAGAGTCTACACTAGAGGGCACAGACGCCGAATTAAAGGACGAACCTTTAGAAAGGAGACGAGGAGGAATTTCTTTGGTCAGAGGGTGGTGAATCTGTGGAATCCATTGCCACAGACGTCTGTGGAGGCCATCGTTGGGTATTGTTAAGGTGAAGATTGACAGGTTATTGATTAGTCAGGGCATCAAAGGTTATGGGGAGAAGGCTTGAGAGGGAAAAATAGATCGATTGGTGGAGTAGACTTGATGGGCTGAATGGCCCACTTCTGTGTGCATGTGTACAGTTTTCCTCACTGACTATGTAAATATTGGGCATCTTTGGTCATTTTTTGACAAATCTCAAGAGTCTGGAATATTTTATTGTCATGTGTCCCAGATGGAGCAATTACATGCTTACTTGCCGCAATATGACAACCAGAAAAAAGTTCAGTGTGTGATACTTACACACACATTTACACACACACTTACACACACACTTACACACACACGTACACACACATTTACACACACACTTACATACACACTTACATACACACTTACACACACACGTACACACACACTTACATACACACTCACACACATTCACACTCAGACACACACAAATATATATCTATACACACTCTCACACGCACACTCACGCACACTCACTCACACACACACACAAATATATATACACACAGTCACTCTCACTCACATACTTGCTTGCTGCAGCACAACAGAATATAGTAGGCATAAATACAGAACAGATCAGTGTGACCATATACCATAGAATATAATAGTCTATGTAGTTCAGAGCTTATTTGAGTTTGTGGTGTTTAATAGTAAGATTAAACGAGAACTTACCAGTTTGAAGTTTGATCTGTATTTTATGAGGAGTTACGATGAGGGTATTACGTGAAGAACCCGCTCAGCGCGCATGCGCGGCATACTTCCAAGCAGCGGTGTGGAATCACAGATAGACACAGTTATTGAAGTAAACATAGTAAAGAAAAGGAGACATCAGTTATCAGTTTGACCCATATTATGAGGGTGGGAGCGGAGGGCACGTAATCCCTCATCGTAACTCCTCATAAAATACAGATCAAACTTCAAACTGGTAAGTTCTCGTTTAATCTTACTATTTTACTTCGGAGTCACGTGAGTGACTACGTGAAGACTTCAAAGCTCTGTGATTTCAAACCGTGTAACAGTTTTATTTCACTCACTGCCGAAGTTCTTGAGGGAGGAAGTGTTATCGTAATCAACCAATGAATCTGTTTGTAGAAAAACACAATG
The DNA here is from genome assembly GCF_010909765.2 of Amblyraja radiata. NCBI lineage: Eukaryota > Metazoa > Chordata > Chondrichthyes > Rajiformes > Rajidae > Amblyraja > Amblyraja radiata. The sequence goes on along the minus strand of NC_045975.1, from coordinate 4,358,031 downwards.
GTATTTTTTAACAATAACAACAAAGAAATTAAATTGCTCCTCTGGGCTTAAATTAAATATTTGCAGTCCGTAAATCTTTACTGCAAATAAAACAGGTTTTGCCAACGGCTTATTATAAAATTTCTGAACGGTCTTTCCCCCCACCATCCTGCTGTAGCCAGGATGTGGTCTATAGGCATGTCCATTCTTTTAGCCGTCGACATGGATGCTGCCCTGGTGGAATAAAATTTGTACATGTTAGTGTTTATCCCAGCAGTTTTTAGCACCTGCTTGAGCCATCTCGCAATGGTTTGGCTCGTCACCCGACCATAAGGTTTTTTATGACTGACCCACAAGGCTTTTCATCTCCCTCGAATATTTTGGTTGTGTCTATGTAGGATAGTAGGTGGGTCATGGCACATAACCGTGGTTCTGGTGGGTAAGCCGGGAATTCCACGACTGGATTAGGTGTTCCAGGTCTGCTCTGTTTGATCAGTCGCTGGATAACGACAGATCTGGTCTGGAGCTGTGATCATGTTGTCCAGTCGCAATAGGTGTAGTGACTGGACCCTCTGTGCAGATACAAGTGCCATCAACATGAGTGTTTTGAGCATAGATTGTTCCAGGTTAAGGGGTCTGGCTGGTGGCCATCCCCTGAGGTATGTCAGGACCACACTGACATCCCATGTATGGGTGTACCTTGGTCTAGGGGGTTAGAGTTGTAAATACCCTTCATTAGTTTGACCACCAGCGGGTGGGACCCCATGGCCTGTTGTCCTGGAGCTGGTTTTAAATAGACAGGCATGGCACTTCTAGCCGTGTTGATGGCTCTGTAGCTGAGTCCTTCATCGTGGTGAAGGTTCGCCAGGAATTCCAGTACGTTGGTAACTGTAGTGGTTGAGTAGGTGGTCCCTTTATCCAAGCAGTACTTCTCCCATTTCTTGATGCTGGACAAGTGCTGTTTTTTAGTGGATGTTCGAAGGGATGTTGACATGGTGTCGATGGTTTGTTCTGATAATCCCAGTCCCAGAAGTGGTTTGTGCAGAATCTGCAACCCAGGAGTTTGATTTTCATGGCACGGGTGGCTTGTGCCCGACACTGGGTGTTAATAACTCTGGGTCACTGGGGATACCATCGGAGTTTCAACAACCATGTCATGGAGCTTTGGGAACCATGGCTGTGTAGGCCAGTCGGGTACTATCAAAATACCTGAAGCAGAGCCCATTTGTATTGTGCGTAGTCCCCAACTGATGAGGCAGAAGGGAGGAAATGCATAGAAGAAGAATTTCCCCAATCCAGCGCGAACGAATCTACCGCTGCTGCCTCAGGGTCTGGTTCCCAAGCGACATACATAGGTACCTGGTGATTTAGCCTTGATGCAAATAAATCGATATCTGGCGTGCCATATTGCATGATAACTTTTTCAAATTATTTGGGGTTTAACATCCATTGTCATTAAATTTACGTGACCTGGTGTCTGCCACTGTATTTAGCTTACCTGGCAGGTAAGTTACTGATAGCCAAATATGTCTTTCGACACACCATTGCCAAATTGTGTTGACCAACTTGTCGCATGATACCGATTTTATGCCGCCCATATGGTTAATGTAGGCCACCACCGTAGTATTATCTATTTGTAACCGTACATGCAAGTGATGCATATTTGTGCATATGCTTTTAAACCATAAAAGTCACCCAACATCTGTAGATAATTAATGCCCAGCGTAAGTGGTAACGATGATTCTGGGTTAGTCCATCTACTACTTGTTAGTGATGATAATAGGTTGAAATTATGCCAAACATTTTTTGCCCACCACTGTAGTTATGATATTGCTTCAGTGTGTGACTTCATGACACGATCATAATGACCTGTATGTCGTTTTGGTGCCTGTACCTTTGCTCTTTGTAAGTTTTGACAGTGCAAAGGTCTGAATTGTGTAGCCGGAAATGCTGCTACCATATTCCCAATTACTCTGTTACTTGTCGAATAGTTGGGAGTACGTTGACCATTAATTGTTGCATGATTGTGCCAATTCAATTTTTTGTCTCTTGGCAAAGTTACAGTCATGTAGACTGAATTAATTATGAAGCCCAAGTAGTCCATGATTGTGGATGGCTTCAACTTAGATTTATCTGGATTTAAGACAATCCCAGGGTTTCGAATAACTGTTTGGTAGCTGATACAGCTAACATAGTCAATTCCATGGTCTTGCCTATTTTTCCATTCGGTAACGCTTTAAATTGCCATAGCTGCCCCATCCAGGTAAATTTCAGGTATCTGCGATGATCCTTGTGAATGGTACTAAAATAGTAAACATCTTTAAGATCAATGCTTGCCATGAAGTATCCTTTGGAAATTAGGTGTTTGGCAGTAACAACCGTTTCCATTTTGAAATGTATATACTTAACAACCATATTTAGTGAAGTTAAGTCAATGATGATGCGACATCCACCATCTTTTTGGGTTTAGTGACGAATATTTGATACGAATTCCAAGGGTTCATGTTTCCCACGATACCCTTTGTAATTAGTCTCACCAGTACAGCTTGTCCCTCTCGTTTCTTTAACGGAGAGGGAAAATACCCTCTGGGGTAAATGTTGAAATGGTGGCAATTTTTCTAGTATGAATTGTATTTTGTATCCACTAAAGCCATTGAGTATATACTGATCACTTGTGATAGACTCCCGTGCTTCTTAAAACAGGTGTAATCTCCCCCCTGTTAGTATTAAGCCCCTATTTTCTATACGTTGGTAGGAACCAGACCCACCTACCTCCATGGTTATGGGTATTCTTCTGTTTCCTGCCGGTCCAACGAGTCTTGCACGTTGTCTGACGTGGTGGTGGTGTTGGGGGGTGGCGCATTTTCCATGGGGCCTGCTCTGGGCCTTGGCCTGAAAGGCTTACGGGATTGGCATGCAGGCCCCGAGCTTTCACCAGTACCATGAGGTGGACCCTCCTGGTGGACGCGTTAGAGGTACTGCTGACTGGTTTACGTGTGGTGCTCATTCCAGACCCTGCCCTCTTGCACCGATATTTTGGACACTTCGTCCAGTTTTTTAGGCTTGGTTTGGTAACTTAGCCAGACAGCAGGATCTGTGGTTGTGAGGTCGGCGTACTTTGAGGGCAGGTTTTGTAACTTCCTGAGAAGTTGCGGAGCACTGCGAACAGTAGATCAGGTGTTTTGCCATACTACCGTGACCCTCTGGAAAGAGCATGCGAAAATGATAGCCGACGTCAGGGATATCAAATTCATTTTTTGATGTTTTGGCTTTTTTAAAGCGATGCTCAATGTACCCTCCAATAATGGTGGCCACTTTGAGTAAATGCAATTTAGGGGAAGCGTGATGAACTCCAACGCCTCATGACTACCTGTCTTGGAGATTTTTGAAAAGAACAGGTAGTAAGCTGGCCATCAGTTGAGACTGAAAAGCCATCTCGCTAGTGGTGGAGCCACATAGCGGCCACACCCAGCAGCTCTTCCTGATCCTGTACCTCAAGCATACTCCCGATGTTGTTCAGCCAATGACCCCTCTTCATGACCAGCCCAGCCACTGGTCACCCCAAAGCTAACCACACTAAGGAGGAAGCGATGGGCAATGCCTAGGCACTGTGGAGGGTATGCCTGAACCCTCCTGCTCCAGGAGCTGCTCCAGCGGCTCAGGCGGCTGTCTCTCTCCCATGCGGGTGGAGAAACGTCCCCTCCGACAAGTCGGAAGCCACCGGCCGGATGCCTCTTCGGTGGCTAAACATCCAGCCCGCAGCTCAGGCACTAGCGGGACTGGGCTCGGCGCGGTGATGGGGATAGCGGAGTAAACGCTCCTACCGCCTGTTGCTGCCCCCCTCCCCGACGGAAAAACGTTCCTCCTTGAACGGGGGACAGTTTTGTTCCAGAGCCTTTTTTCTCTGCCTGTAAAACACAAGCAGAAAAAGGCTCCCCTGTAATAGAAACCCGACCTCACAATACTCACCTGACGGTCCGTTTCATTCTGTAGCGGGAGCGCCTAACTCCCGCTGCAGCCGCTGTTGCACTGCTGGCGTTAATGCCGCGCATGCGCGCTGAGCGGGTTCTTCACGTAGTCACTCACGTGACTCCGAAGTAAAATTGCTTGATTCCTGAATAGCCAGGTTCCTGAACCTGGACCTTACAGTTTTCAGGCTCCTGTACCTTGTTCTCGATGGCAGAGGTGAAATGAGTGTGTGGCCAGGGTGGTGTGGGTCGAGCTAAATCCATCCATTTTGTTCTCCATATCACTTGACATTAGCAATGGCAATATATCAGTTCCTTCCCACACATGAAGATGGATTATTACACTTGGATCTCGGTGACATCAGTGGTCATGTTGAAAAGGATATAACGCAGAGTGGAGCTGTAACGAGGCTGAAAGGAAGCTGTGTGAGTTTGTGCAGAGCCTTTCATGGCTGGTGGGTTCCCTAAAGCGCCCTTCAGGCAATTAGGCGTTTTTTGAACAGTCGTGGCTGCTGGGATGGCGTAGATCGTTAATTTTCCACTGGATGATCGTATATTTTGCCGGAAATTTAGAAAGATAATTTGACGAGACATGAGGCGCTACTTAAAAATAATTAAAATAATTGATGAGCAGGATGTGAATCGGAGTCCAGAGGGATGATGTTCGTGGGCAGAATCGAGCCCTACTAGTCACGCTTTCCTCTTTTCCAAAAAAATCTCAATGGAGTGCCTTTGTACAAAAGATATAGTTTAGTTCAGAGATACAGCGCAGAAACTGGCCCTTCAGCCCACCGTGCCCGTGCCGACCAGCGATCCCCGCACATTAACACTATCTTATCTACACACACATACACACACACACACGGGAGAGTTTACATTCATACCAAGCTAATTAACCTACAAACCAGTTTGTCTTTGGCATTTTGTTTATTTTAGTCTAGAGATACAGCGCGGAAACAGGCCCTTTGGCGGGTTGTTTGCGAGGGTCCCACAAGGGCTCACGGCCGTTGCGGTCCGGATCCGCCCCCACTTCTACTCCCATAGCGGGACCAAGAAAATTGGAGATAGACACAAAATGCTGGAGTAACTCAGCGGGACTGGCAGCATCTCTGGAGAGAAGGAGTGGGTGACGTTTCGGATCGAGACCCTTCTTTCAGACTGAAGAAGAGTCTCGACCCGAAACATAATTTCTTCTCTCCAGAGATGCTGCCGGTCCCGCTGAGTTACTCCAGCATTTTGTGTCCATCTTCAAATGACGTCACGCGCTCCAGATGACTATGCGGGGGTGCATGAAATCGCGTGCGACCTTCGCAGGACCGTCGCGCCACAACGCGACCACGAGGTCGCTTAATTAGCGTGCCAAGGACACGTAAGTGGGACAGGGGCTTAAGAGTCAGGATGTCATGTTGCAGCTGTAGAGGGCATGGGTCAGGCCGCATTTGGAGTTTTGTGTGTAGTTCCGGTCACCCCATTACAGGAAGGATGTGGAGGCTTTGGAAAGGGCGCAGGGGAGGTTCACCAGAATACTGCCTGGATTAGCGGGTATTCACTGCAAGGTGAGGCCGCACTGTTTGAACTGTTGTCTCGGGAGGTTGAACGCTGGAGGTTGAGGAAAGGCCTGATAGAGGTCCTGAGAAGCATCAGTAGGGTAGACAGTCGGAACTTTTAGAAAAATGTCCATGGGTGTCCAGGAACGGAAAAGAATGCAGAAAGTTGTGACCACTGCCCAGTCCATCATCGGCTCTGACCTCCCCACCATCGAGGGGATCTATCGCAGTCGCTGCCCCAAAAAGGCTGCCAGCATCATCAAGGACCCACACCATCCTGGCCACTCACTCATCTCTCAGCTGCCATCTGGTAGAAGGTACAGGAGCCTGAAACCTGCAACATCCAGGTTCAGGAATAGCTACTTCCCCACATTCATCAGGCTACTAAATACGACATCAAACAAGCTCTGAACAATAACAGCCTATTGCATTTTATCTGTTTATTTATTGTGTATATATATGGTCTATGGTATATAGACACACTGAACTTTTATCTCCTGTTCTGTATTATGTTTACATATTCTGTTGTGCTGCAGCAAAGCAAGAATTTCATTGTCCTATCTGGGACACATGACAATAAAACTCTCTTGACTCTTAAGATGACCAAATGTCAGGCCGTTCGGCCCATCACAATGAGATTAGTTGATCTTGGTATCAATTTTGGCACAGACATTGTGGGCTGAAGGGCCTGACCCTGTGCTGTACTGCTCTGCGTTCTACATTTTAACATCATCACTAAGATGAGTAAGTTGACAATAAAATAAGAAAGTTGCATCGCTCTCAATCTTTACGATACTTTTAAACCTTTGATCAGAGGAACATCTTCTGCAATTATTTTTCACTAGAATTGAGAGAGTTAGAACTCTGAGTACCATGTACGTGGGCTTTCATAGCAAGACTACGAAACATCACCATCAAAGCTCTGTCTGACTTTTTTAGAAAGCAGAGTTGTGTTTGGTCACAGAATACTTGGGGAAAATTGAATATTTGTTGAAGACTTCTGAATTTTTATTTAAGCAAGAACTGCAGATGCTGGAAAAATCGAAGGTAGACAAAAATGCTGGAGAAACTCAGCGGGTGAGGCAGCATCTATGGAGCGAAGGAATAGGTGAAGTTTCGGGTCGAGACCCTTCTTCAGACTGAGATGGGGGGGGGGGTGCAGGAACCCGCCTCCCCCCCCCTCCACATCAATCTGAAGAAGGGTCTCGACATCAGTCTGAAGAAGGGTCTTGCCCCGAAATGTCGCCTTTTTCCTTCGCTCCATAGATGCTGCCTCACCCTGCTGAGTTTGTCCAGCATTTTTGTCTACCTCTGAATTTTTATTTGCCTGTTATATTTGATGTCTGAAGAAGGGTTTCGGCCCGAAACGTCGCCTATTTCCTTCGCTCCATAGATGCTGCTGCACCCGCTGAGTTTCCCCAGCAATTTTGTGTACCTTCGATATTCCAGCATCTGCAGTCCCCTTTTGAACAACATATTTGATTCTAATTCTGCTTTTGATGGGGCTCGTCAGCCTGGGAAGACAGTCCATCAAGGAGAGGGAAAACTCTGATTTAAAACCTCCACTGCCTTGTGGCCATATCCAGTCATGGAAAAGGCTCCAGGAGTGAACCTCAAGAAAATCCGGAGTCGGAGCCCCAAAGGCAGTTCGTCGTTGTCTACAACCTCGCTCTGGCAGCTCCTGCGACGGCGCTGGTGCCAAACTGTAACGGCCCTGCTGTTCCTTTGGATCGATCAGCGATGTGGAGAGGGGGTACGTGCTGCGTGGGGAACAGCCTATCCTCCATATGACATCACCCAGGCTTGCATCCGACCAGGATGCATCGCCCATGGTTCGTCATGACCGAGGGGGGCCTATTAATTCTGCGTTTGCTTTTGGAGACCCTCGGACTATGTTTGATCAGACTTTACTGGACTTTATCTTGCATTCAATGACACTCACGTTATTCCCTGTGTCCTGTATATGCACACAGTGGGCGGCACGACTGCCATCGCGTGTTGCCTTTCCACTGACTGGTTAGCACGAAATAACGTGTGGCACAGCAGGTAGAGCTGCTGCACTCACAACACCGGAGACATGGGTTAAATCCTGACCCCGTGTGCGGTCTGTGTGCAATACTAGATGGCATAGTTATGGGGTGGCACGGTGGCGCAGCGGTAGAGTTGCTGCCTTAAGGGCCTGTCCCACTCGGCAACCAGACTAATGGGCCTGTCCCACTTAGACAACTACAGGCGACTATGACAATGGAATTCACCGGTCAGCACCGGCGACCGCATACAACAACAGCACCTACGTCAGGAGAAGACAAGCTACGACAGGTCCACGGTTGCCGCAAAATTTTGAACATTTCAAAACCCAGCGGCGACCAGAAAAATGCTACGACTCTTTGGGCGACTGAGGAGACGACTCAGGACCATACAGGCGACACCCCGTCGACCATGTGGCGACATCCTGGTCGCCTGTAGTCGCCCAAAAAATCGCCCAAGTGCGACAGGCCCTTTCGTGCCAGAGGACTGTGTTCAATCCTGATCACAGGTGCCTGTCTGCAAGGCGTTTGTATAATCTCCCCGTGAACTGCGCGCGTTTTCTTCGGGGGCTTCAGTTCCCCCCCACACTCCAAAGACATTAAAAAAAACATAGGAAAATAGGTGTAGGAGTAGACCTTCAATATGATCATGGCTGATCATCTAAAATCAGCTTTTTCCCCATGTCCCTTGATTCCTTTAACCATATAACCATATAACAATTACAGCACGGAAACAGGCCATCTCGACCCTTCTAGTCCGTGCCGAACACGTATTCTCCCTTAGTCCCATATACCTGCGCTCAGACCATAACCCTCCATTCCTTTCCCGTCCATATAACTATCCAATTTATTTTTAAATGATAAAAACGAACCTGCCTCCACCACCTTCCCTGGAAGCTCATTCCACACAGCCACCACTCTCTGAGTAAAGAAGTTCCCCCTCATGTTACCCCTAAACTTCTGTCCCTTAATTCTCAAGTCATGTCCCCTTGTTTGAATCTTCCCTACTCTCAGTGGGAAAAACTTCTATACTCAATGCTCTGATTTATAAAGGCCAGCACACCAAAAGCTTTCTTTACCACCCTATCTAGCCCTAAGAGCTAAATCTAACTCTCCTTCGAGAGACATGTTTGTAGGTTAATTGACTTAGTATAATTGTAAATTGTCCCGAGTGCGTCGGGTAGTGTTGGTGTGTGGGGATCACTGGTTGGTGCAGACTCGGTGGGCCGAAGGGCCTGTTTCCACGCTGCATCTCTAAACTAAACTAAAAAATGTTTTACTGTACCTCGGTACATGTGACAATAAACTAAACTTAAATTGATGAGTATAGACACAAAATGGTGGAGTAACTCAGCGGGACAGGCAGGCAGCATCTCTGGAGAGAAGGAATGGGTGACGTTTCTGGGCGAGACCCTTCTTCAGACTGAGAGTCGGGGGAGAGGGAAACTAGAGATATGAAAGGGTTACAAAGAGAATGTCGGGTGTGAAAAGGGCCGATCAAAGCAGAGGATGTCCAAGGAAATGAACCACTCTTCATTGATGACTGAGGGGAAGGTGGTAATGAGGCATATGAACAGTAAAATTAATCAGGAGGACAGTGAAATTAGTCGGAGAAACTAATGACTAATGTGGTGAAAGACTTGGGTGATTTCAAACGATTATGATGTTTTTCAGACCTGGTGCAGTCAATGAATCTTAGCTTAGTCTCGCGTTTAGACATACAGCGCGGAAACAGACCCTTTGGCCCGCCGAGTCCGCACCAGTCTGCGATCCCCGCACATTAACACTATCCTACAATAGTCAAGAGTGTTTTATTGTCATATGTCTCGGACGGGACAATGAAATTCTTACTTGCTGCAGCACAACAGAATAAGTGAATGTGTCAACATTGTATATAACGGGGAAAAAAGAAAAAGTTGAATAAATAACAAATATAGTGCAAATAACAAATAATAATATAGTATTTTGCAGTTCGGAGCTCAGAGCTTATTCGTTGTGCTTAATAGCCTGATGGCTGTGGGGAAGAAGCTGTTCCTGAATCTGGACGTTGGAGTTTTCAGGCTCCTGTACCTTCTTCCAGATGGCAGTGGTGAGATGAGTGTGTGGCCTGGATGGTGTGGGTCCTTGATGATGTTGGCTGCCTTTTTGAGGCAGCGACTGCGATAAATCCCTTCGACGGTGGGGAGGTCAGAGCTGGTGATGGACTGGATGACATGTACTGGATGACAATTTACATTTATACCAAGCCAATTTGGCCTCCAAACCTGTACGTCTTTGGAGTGTGGGAGGAAACCGGAGAAAACGCACGCAGGCCACGGGGAGAACGTACAAACCCCGCGCAGACAAGCACCCGTTGTCGGGATCGAACCCAGGCCCCTGACGCTGTGAGGCAGCAACTCTAACGCTGCGCCGCCCACAGTTAGGCTTGAGGCACCTTTCACTTATCCAGCTTCCCTTCCTCGAACTGCGAGTGATTGATGCCTTGGGAGTACTCCAAGTGTAACAAAGAGAGTGTGCCAATCACTGGGACAATGTCTCCTTACCTCGCGCCTCTCACAACACTTGAAATGCTATCATTGCAGAGATGGAGACAGGATCTGACAGCCACTGTTTGGATGGGGTGGGAGCTTTGAAAAGAAGGCTAATTTTTTCTGACACCGATAAGTACGTCAAGCGCAGGAGATCAGTTGGCACACTGTGTCTGCACTAGCTCTCCGACATCGCCTCAATCAGTCCCACGCGCCTGCAAGCGGCTCCATTGTTTTTTAGTGATCAAGCAATGTTTAGTTTAGTTTGGAGATGCAGCACAGAAACAGGCTCGACCGGCGATCCCCGCACAATGACCCCATCTGACACACACACGCTAGGGCCAATTTACATTTTATACCAAGCCAATTAACCTACACACCTAAGACAAACACAGAAAGCTGAAGTAACTCAGCGGGACAGACAGCATCTCTGGAGAGAAGGAAAAGGTGACCTTTTCGGGTCGAGACCCTTCTTCAGCTTTTTGTGTCTATCTTCAGTTTAAACTTAATGTGCAGTTCCACCGTACACATTTAATCTACAAACCTGTACGTCTTTGAATTCTCTGTTGAAATTTGCCACAGAATTTGCTCTCCCTGCCCTGTTGGATCCCACGTTCCTGATATTATCACTTGTCCAGTTTCAATAAAAAATAAATCTCATCCAATTTGGGTGGTCACGGTGGCGCCGCGGTAGAGTTGCTGCCTTACAGCGAATGCAGCGCCGGAGACCCGGGTTCGATCCCGACTACGGGTTCTGTCTGTACGGAGTTTGTACGTTCTCCCCGTGGGTTTTCTCCGAGATCTTCGGTTTCCTCCCACACTCCAAAGACGTACAGGTTTGTTGGTCAATTGGCTCGGTAAAGGATAGTGTTGATGTGCGGGGATCGCTGGTCGGCGGGGAGTCGGTGGGCCGAAAAGACCTGTTTCCGCGCTGTATTTCTAAACTGAACTAAACTGGCTTTAAGTTAATTACCTTAGTTTGGGTGGTTCCAGTGATTGGTAATTTTATACGTAGAAACAAGGAACTGCAGATGCTGGTTTACCAAGGAAAGGCACAAAATGTTGGAGTGACTCCGCGGGTCAGGCAGCATCTCTGGCGAACAAGGATGGGATGGATTGTCAGAGGCCTGCATACCCTTCTGTACACTCTTTCCAGCTTAATAGCAGGGTGACCAAAACTGACCACCACACTCAAAATGTGGCCTCACCAACATCTTGCACAAGTGTAACAACATTCGACTTCAACATTGAAGAAGCATCCCGACTCGAAACGTCACCTAATCACGTTCTCAGGCAGCATCTCTGGAGAAAAGGAATAGGTGACATTTCGGGTTGGAACCCATCTTCAGAGATGCTGCCTGACCTGCTGAGTTACTCTGTCTGTCTTTTTTGTAAACCGGCATCTGCGTAGGCTTGGTGATCGTTTCGCCGAACACCTCCGCTTGGTCCGCATTAACCAACCTGATCTCCCCGTGGCTCAGCACTTCTACTCCCTCTCCCATTCCGAATCCGACCTTTCTGTCCTGGGCCTCCTCCATGGCCAGAGTGAGCACCACCGGAAATTGGAGGAGCAGCACCTCATATTCCGCTTGGGCAGTCTGCACCCTAGCGGCATGAACATTGACTTAGAAACATAGAAACATAGAAATTAGGTGCAGGAGTAGGCCATTCGGCCCTTCGAGCCTGCACCGCCATTCAATATGATCATGGCTGATCATCCAACTCAGTATCCCGTACCTGCCTTCTCTCCATACCCCCTGATCCCTTTAGCCACAAGGGCCACATCTAACTCCCTCTTAAATATAGCCAATGAACTGGCCTCAACTACCCTCTGTGGCAGAGAGTTCCAGAGATTCACCACTCTCTGTGTGAAAAAAGTTTTTCTCATCTCGGTTTTAAAGGATTTCCCCTTATCCTTAAACTGTGACCCCTTATCCTGGACTTCCCCAACATCGGGAACAATCTTCCTGCATCTAGCCTGTCCAACCCCTTAAGAATTTTGTAAGTGCTTCTCCAATTTCCGGTAGCCCTTGCTGTCTCCTCCCCTTCGCAGCTCTCCATCAGCCCTCTGGCTCCTCCTCTTCCTTTCTCCTTTCTTCTCCCCGCCCCCCCCCCCACCCTACATCAGACTGAAGAAGGGTTTTGGCCCGAAACGTTGCATATTTCCTTCGCTCCATAGATGCTGCCTCACCCGCTGAGTTCCTCCATCACTTTTGTCTACCTTCGATTTTCCAGCATCTGCAGTTCCTTCTTAAACATCTGCAGTTCCTTGTCTTCTGTGACTTCAAATCTTCTGGTTGTTGGACGTGAGAAACCTTTGCCTCCTCACTAAATTATTTTGAACTTTAGTTTATTGTCATGTGTACCGAGGTACAATAAAAAGCTTTTGATCTCTGAATGAATGAAATAAAACCCTTTTTTCCCTCCGTGGAAGCTTGTCTTCTAACTGCCTCCTCCAGTTTTTTATGACTGTCGGCAGATTAATTTTCCTCCAGGGATAAATAAAGATCTCCCTGTGGCACAGCACTTCAACTCCCCCTCCCATTCCGAATCCGACCTTTCTGTCCTGGGCCTCCTCCATGGCCAGAGTGAGCACCACCGGAAATTGGAGGAGCAGCACCTCATATTCCGCTTGGGCAGTCTGCACCCTAGTGGCATAAATATTGACTTCTCCAATTTCCGGTAGCCCGTGCTGTCTCCTCCCCTTCTCAGCTTTCACTCAGCCTTCTGGCTCCTCCTCTTCCTTTCTTCTTCCTGCCCCCCCCCTTCTCCCCTCACCGTGCATCAGTCTGAAGGAGGGTTTCGGCACGAAACGTTGCCTATTTCCTTCGCTCCTTAGATGCTGCTGCACCCACTGACTTTCTCCAGCATTTTTGTCTACCTTCGATTTTCCAGCATCTGCAGTTCCTTCTTGACCAATAAAGTTCTATCGTATTGTATTGGAGGGAAATAAAACATGCCATGTGTAGGAATGAACTGCAGATGCTGGTTTAAACCGCAGGTGGAAACTAAGAGGAGCAACTCAGCGGAGAAGGAATAGGTGACGTTTTGGGTCGAGACCCTTCTTCAGACCGACTGTCACCCACTCCTTTGCTCCAGAGATGCTGCCTGACCCGCTTTTATGTGTCTATCTTCAATTCAGCTTAAAACTCCGTAGTGCAAAAAAGTGTGGTTGAAATAGACAATAGGTGCAGGAGTAGGCCATTCGGCCCTTCGAGCCAGCACCGCCATTCAATGTGATCATGGCTGATCATCCCCAATCAGTACCCCGTTCCTGCCTTCTCCCCATATCCCCTGACTCCGCTATCTTTAAGAGCCCTATCTAGCTCTCTCTTGAAAGTATCCAGAGAACCGGCCTCCACCGCCCTCTGAGGCAGAGAATTCCACAGACTCACAACTCTCTGTGTGAAAAAGTGTTTCCTCATCTCCGTTCTAAATGGCTTACCCCTTATTCTTAAACTGTGTGGCCCCTGGTTCTGGACTCCCCCAACATCGGGAACATGTTTCCTGCCTCTAGCGTGTCCTTAATATTCTTGTGTTTCAATAAGATGCCCTCTCATCCTTCACAATTCACAAGCCCAGCCGCTCCATTCTAAAATCCTTGTCCAAGCCACCTTGGCCTTTCCCTGGGTTAATTTTGCCGCATCTTGTTTGTGTTCACAGGAAAGCTTGCTTGGGTGCGGGGCAGCGGAAGCTCGGACAGTTTCCATTTTTAGCTCTTAAATTGGCTCGTTGCTTTTGGGTGCGCTTCAGCGGCAGGTAAAAGGGCAGCACATCTTGCAGCGAGCTCCCCAGAGGCATCTGCCAGACTGCGCTGGGTCCAGGGATCTAATTAGTGGCAGTTTCAGAGTGTGTGTGTGTGTGTGTATGCGCAAGTGAGCGGTATTCTTTAAATCATATTTTAATCCGAGCTATATCCCACCTCTGTTATTACTAACCACTTCTCTCTGGTATTTCGTTAGCATGCTGCGCAAAGCAGATTCCGTACTGTTCCTTAGTAAACCAACATCTGCAGCACCTTGTTTCCACGTGTTAAATGACATGTTTTGACAGAGTTAAAATGAAAAATGCTTCTGATCACACAAAGGTAGACAGAAATGCTGGAGAAACTCAGCGGGTGAGGCAGCATCTACGGAGCGAAGGAAATAGGTGACGTTTCGGGTTGAGGCGAGGCAGTTTAGATATACAGAGCATGGAAACAGGCCCTTCGGCCCGCCGAGTCCGTGCAGACCAGCGATCCCCGCACACTAACGTTATCCTACTCGCGCACTAGGGACGATTTGCCTGTATGCCAAAACCAATTGACCTACAAACCGGCACGTCTTTGGAGTGTGGGAGGAAACCGAAGATCCCGGAGGAAACCCATGCGGGTCACGGGGAGAACGTACAGACAAGCACCCGTAGTCAGAATCGAACCCGTGTCTCTGGCGCTGTGAGGCAGCAACTCTACCCGCTGCGCCACCGTGCCACCCTAAATACGTACCCAAGTCTCCAAATTCGGCCCTGCGACAAGCTGGCAGCCGCTATTATCACAGAACAAAGCCCGAACATCAATGAAGCAGAATGGGCCCATGTATTTGTGGAAAATGTAAGCCTTGTACCTTGACTTCCATGACCTCCCTCTCTCTAAATGGATGGGAAAGGTTTAGAAGTATCTGGGCCAAATGCAGACGGGTGGAACTAGTGTAGATGAGGCATCTTGGCCGGCATGGGCAAGGTGGGCCGAAGGGCCTGTTTCCATGCTCTTTGAATCTGAATGTTTGCTTCTACTTTACTCGAGACAATACTTTAAAGATACAGCATGGAAACGGGCCCTTCGGCCCATCGAGTCCGTGCTGACCTGCGATCAGCTGTACACTGTTTTTATCCGACACACCAGGAACAATTTATAGAAGCCAATTATCCTATGAACCTGCACGTCTTTGGAATATGGGAGGAAACCGGAGCACCCGGAGAAAACCCACACAGGTCACAGGGAGAACGTGCAAACTCCGTACTGACAATTTAATTTTATAAATTTATTTATAGTGTCATAGAGTGATACACTGCCCAACATGTCTCAGCTATACTAGTCCCACCTGCCTGCATTTGGTCATATCCCTCCAAACCTATCCTATCCATGTCTAACTGTTTCTTAAACGTTGGGATAGTCTCAGCCTCAACTGCCTCCTCTAGGAGCTTGTTCCATACACCCACCACCCTCTGCATGAGAAAGTTACAGTACATACTTTAGTCGGCATTTTGGCGCTGTGAGGCAGTAGCTGTACGTGCCGACTTAATGCCCCTTCTCGGTTATCGTGGATAATCGGTGATAATGGACACCCCCCCCACCACCACCACCCCCACCTGAAAGATCCGTTATAACGAGGTTTACTGTGTTTTGATCAGACAGTGGTTGCTGAAGGTCCACTCAATGTAAACAGAGAGTACAGAGGAGATTTACTAGAATGTGGCCTGGGTTTCAACAACTAAGTTACAGAGAAAGGTTGAATAAGTTAGGTCTTTATTCTCTGGAGCGCAGAAGGTTAAAGGGGGGGGACTTGATAGAGGTCTTTAAAATGATGAGAGGGATAGACAGAGTTGATGTGGATCAGCTTTTCCCTTTGAGAATAGGGAAGATTCAAACAGGAGGACATGACTTCAGAATTAAGGGACAGAAGTTTAGGGGTGAGGGGGAACTTCTTTACTCAGAGAGTGGTAGCTGTGTGGAATGAGCTTACAGTGGAAGTGGTGGAGGCAGGTTCGTTGGTATCATTTAAAAATAAATTGGATAGGCATATGGATGAGAAGGGAATGGAGGGTTATGGTATGAGTGCAGGCAGGTGGGACTAAAGGAAAACAATTGTTTGGCACGGACTTGTAGGGCCGAGATGGCCTGTTTCCGTGCTGTAATTGTTATATGGTTATATGTTATATGGTTAAACGTTGATTGAATGGATCGGGAACTTGAGCTCGACGCTGCCTTGAAACTCAGCCTCATTAAGTCTGCTTCTCCACAGGAGATATCAAATCTGATTTATTTTCATCTTTCTTCTTTTATTGCAAATTTCCGTGCCGTCTTGAAGTGTTTTGATTTTTGGTTATTGCTTCACACTTTCGTGCAGTTTGCCGGGAGAAAATATTATTAAACGGGAATGTGCAAGGTCAGATAAAAGTCAACGAGAAGTTGTGGCATTGCGGATTAATTGGTCATTTGTTGCAGTTTGTAAAAGGGAAGATGCCATGCTGGGGCTACCCCAGACACTGATCAGACCGCATTTGGAGTATTATGAGCAGTTTCGGTCCCCGTATCTCAGGAAGGGTGTGCTGGCATTGGAGAGGGTCCAGAGGAGAAGTGTGGCAGCACGGTGGCTCAACGGTAGAGTTGCTGCCTCACAGCGCCAGGGACCCGGGTTCGATCCCGACTACGGGAGCTGTCTGTATGGAGTTAGTACGTTCTCCCCGTGACCCGCGTGGGTTTTCTCCAGAAACTCTGGGTTCCTCCCGCACTCAAAAGACGTGCAGATTTGTAGGTTAATTGGCTATGGTAAAATTGTAAATTGTCCCCAGTGTGTGTAGGATGATGTTAGTGTGCGGGGATTGCTGGTCGGCGCGGACTTGGTGGATCGAAGGGCCAGTTTCTGCGCTGTATCTCTAAGCAAGGCTAAACTAAACTAGTGTGCGGGGATCGCTGGTCGGCCTGGACTCGGTGGGCCGAAGGGCCTGTTTCCACGCTGTATCTCCAAAGAATTCAAAAGAAACGTTATACAAAGGAAATGGTGTATAGCATCGGCTGAAAGAATTGAAGAATTCCTAACAACGTACAGAAGGTATTTCTCTTTGTTAAACTAAAATTAACAAAATCAGCAAGCCACATGAAAATGATTACTCACCCTATTGTTTGCCCCATATCCCCTCATTCCGTTAGCCCTAAGAGCGATATCTGACTATTTCTTGAATACATTGAATACTTGATGAGCCGAATCGTCTAATTCTGCTCCTATGACGTGAGACATGTGGAATAGTTTGCTGTGTTTGAAAAGCAAACGGATGATTGCATCTGAGCTAAATTATTTGGAAAAATGAGACATTTTGGACGTGGTGAATCTCGATTCATTCTTTCTTTCTTTTTTTCTATTTCCTTCTCCCCCTCATCCTTTCAACCCACCCTCTCCCACGCCGCCTTTTAAAGTTCCTCCTCAAATCTCCCAATTCCTTTCCTCCAGGATAGTCAGTTCTCTTTTCAAACGTTCAGGAGATAAGTCCCGTTTTGATCAGATTTTCCGCCTAACAGGCAAATTGGGAACAAGCTGTCCTGCAATTACATAGTGTGAGAATCCAATTGCAGCGCTGGATGACAGATGAGCTCAGTAATAACTGTGATGTCTCCAGTCCCACTGGTTTCTATTCCGCCTGCCCGAGTATCATCTTCCCGTGAAACGTCCTTATCCGACCTCCATGAAATCCGATACAGCGCCAGCCACGCACACCATACTTCCACTTTAGTCCAATTTAGTGCAGGGACACAGACCCTTCGGCCGAGCCATTCCGTGCTGACCAGCGATCCCCGCACGTTCACACTGTCCTACACACACTGGGGCCAATTTACATCGACACCAGGCCAATTAACCGACAAACCTGTGTGAGAAAGAACTGGAGATAGACACAAAATGCTGGAGTAACTCAGCGGGTGAGGCAGCATCTATGGAGCGAAGGAAATAGGCAACGTTTTGTAGTCTTCAAAGGGTTTTGGCCCGAAATGTTGCCTATTTCCTTCGCACCATAGATGCTGCCTCACCCGCTGAATTTCTCCAGCATTTTTGTCTATCTCACATTGGTGAATGCATCAGTCAACAGATTGGTGAGACTTTGTTCCCAGAACCTGTAGAATATCTGTAACAAGAGAAAAAGCTTGGGCCAAAGTCTTTCCTCTTATCAAATCTGGACGCGCATTATTCCCCTGGCATTGAAAATATTCTTGAGCATAAGAAACTAAACTTAAAAATTATAATGTGTAGGATAACTATAATGTGTGTGAAGGAACTGTAGATGCTGGTTTAAACTGAAGATAGACACAAAAAGTGGGACGGGCGGCATCTCTGGAGAGAAGGAATAGTTGACGTTTCGGGTCGAGACCCTTGTTCACCCGTCCTTTTTCTCCAGAGATGCTGCCTGACCAGCTGAGTTACCCAAGCACTTTGTGCCTCTCCTTGGTATAAACCAGCATCTGCAGTTCTCTGTTTCTACATTTTAAATTATTAACTTGTCCCGTTTCAAAGTTGCCACTTCTGGAGGTTACAATCGCTTTGTATCAGTAGTTTTTGACTATCATTCATATTGATGTGGTGTGGCATCTACGCACTGCCAGAAATAGACCTCAGCAGAATAATTTATATCCAATGTTATTTTGAGACCATCAGACCTAACATTTTCCCATTAAAATTTTAAACAGAACTGTGAATCTGTATCTGTGTTGAGCCTCATAGACTGGGAGTTATTGAGAGCACTCTTGCTCAATGGACCTTGATTGTTGATATTGAGGTTCTTTTTCCACCATATCAACAGAGCCATTAACCCAGTTAGAATAATGTCCTGAAAATTTGACTGTGGTGTTTTTTTTCCCCCTCCCACCATTAAATCTCCATTTGTGTAAGAAAGAACTGCAGATGCTGGTTTAAATCAAATGCAGGAGTAATGCCCCTGTCCCACTTAGGAAACCTGAACGGAAACCTCTGGAGACTTTGTGCCCCACCCAAGGTTTCCGTGCGGTTCCCGGAGGATTTTGCCAGTCTCCCTACCTGCGTCCACTACCTGCAACCTCCGGCAACCACCTGCAACCTCCGGGAACCGCACGGAAACCTTGGGTGGGGCGCAAAGCTCCAGAGGTTTCCTAAGTGGGACAGGGGCATTACTCATTGGGCAAGGTAGCTTCTCTGGAGAGAAGGAATGGGCCACGTTTCGGGTCGAGACAGGAGAGTAGGGTTAAGAGGGAGAGATAGATCAGCCATGATTGAATGGCGGAGTAGACTTGATGGGCCGAATGGCCTAATTCTGCTGCTATCACTTATGACCTTATGATCTGCAGTTCCTTCCTACGCAACTGACAAGAACACACACCCCCCCTTTGCCCCCACCTGGTCCATTTTAGCGAGGGTTTACAATAACTAAACTAAACCTACATGCTGAGTACCACCAGCAGTTATTGATCTGTTTCAGATTTTCCAGCATCTGCAGTACTATGGTCTTGAATTTTTTTTCCATGTTCCCTGTTAACTTTTTTTTAACCAAAAAATAATTTAAAATCAACTATTTACATGAATGATATTTACAATACAAAACAACGCCATCAAACCCACCACCACAACGCAAAGAAAAACAGATATACTGAAAATGAAACAATCCTTGACAAGGATGCGTTCCACCCACCCGCGGTGACCAGCGGTCCCGGAAATCCCCCAGGGTGCCCGTGGACAGCGCGCAGCCCCTCTCTAGCTTAGAGATACAGTGTGGAAACAGAGTCCACGGAGTCCGCGCCGACCTGCGATCCCCGCACACTAACACTATCACACACACACACACACACACACACACACACACACACACACACACACACACACACACACACACACACACACACACACACACACACACACACACACACACACACACACACACACACACACACACACACACACACACACACACACACACACACACACACACTCACAACAATTCTTACACATACGCCAAGCCAATTAACCAACAAACCTGTAGGTTTTTGGAGTGTGGGAGGAAACCCCAAAGATCTCAGAGAAAACCCACGCAGTCACAGAGGGCAGTGGAGGCCAAATCGCTGGATGGATTTAGGAGAGAGTTAGATAGAGCTCCAGGGGCCAGTGGAGTCAAGGGATATGGGGAGAAGGCAGGCACGGGTTATTGATTGGGGACGATCAGCCATGATCACAATGAATGGCGGTGCTGGCTCGAAGGGCCGAATGGCCTCCTCCTGCACCTATTTTCTATGTTTCTATGTTTCTATGTCATAGGGAAGAACGCACAAACTCCGTACAGACAGCACCCATAGTCGGGATCGTACCCGGGTCTCCTGCGCTGTAAGCACTGTAAGGCAGCAACTCTACCGTGCTGTGTACCTCCTGAGCGTGGATGTAACCCCTGTGTTCTCTGTTTACTTTAGTGGCTGTGAAAGGTCTCAGCTGCCTGACAGTCTGTGCATGGTCTGTCAAAAAATATTGCCTGCATCTCAGGAGAAGTTGAAATGTGGTGCAGTGGCAGATGCTGTGCTTCATCATGGACCCCGGACAATTGCTCCTGTTTCCTGACTTCTGTTTGTTTTTAGACATTTAGTTCTGAATCGTGGCTCCTGAGAATGAAGACATTACATTGCCATTTAAAGTTTAGAGTTTGGAGTAGTCTGGTTTAATTTAGTTTAGTTTATTGTCACGTGTACCGAGGTACAGTGAAAAGCTTTTGTTGTGTGCTATCCAGTCAGTGGAAAGACAATTCATGATTACAATCGGGCCGTTCACAGTGTACAGATACATGACAAGGGAAGAACGTTTAGTGCAAGGTGAAGCCAGCAAAGACCGATCAAAGATAGCCCAAGGGTTACCAATGAGGTAGATAGTAGTTCAGCACTGCTCTCTGGTTGTGGTAGGTTAACTTTGGTCAATGTTGCCTGGAACCCATTGCCAGGTTGTCATGAGAATCATGGCCTGTCCCATTTGGGCATTATTTGCGTGTCACGCAGATAGCGCGCAAATATTTTGTACATCCCAAAATCCTGGGGCGCCGTGCATGACCGCACGTCACTGCCTACGTCACCACGCACCATGCGCGCGTAATGTGCACCATGCACGTGTAATGTGCACCATGCACGTGTAATGCGCACCATGCTCGCATCACGTGCGCGCAGTCGTGACGCGTAAATGATGATGCATAGATTACGGGCAAATGACGCCCAATTGGGATAGACCCTTAAGAATTTCATTGTCCCATCTGGGATATATGACAATAAAACACTCTTGACTCTAGTGGGGATCGAACCTGGGGCTCGGGCGCTGTGAGGCAGCAACTCTACCGCTGCGCCACTGAGCGTTGGTCTCCTCCACGTCCCTCTTGTTTTCGGGTGACCGTTCGAAGGATGTGGAGGCTTTGGGAAAGGGCGCAGAGGTGGTTTACTGGAACGTTTTCCGAGATTTGGGCTACAGGGAGAGGAGTCGGACAGACGTATCTTGTTTTCGCTGAAGGCTGCAGGGAGCGCTGATGGAAGTATAAAACATGGGAGGTATAGATATGGTAAACAATCAGAGCCTTTTACTGCAGGATGGAAATATCAAATACTAGAGGGCATTGCTTTAAGATGAGAGGGGAAAAGTTGAAAGATGTGAGGATGGTAAGTGCCTGGAACATGCTGCGGTGGTGGTGGAGGTTGGTTGGTACTATATTGGTGTTTAGGAGACGTTTCATAGGCCCATAGATATGTAGAGAATGGAGGGATATGGCTTATGTGGTGGCAGGTAAGAGTTGTTCTTGCCATCGCGTTTGGTACACACACTGTCGGCCAAACATAGATGCAAAATGCTGGAGTAACTCAGCGGGTCAGGCAGCATCTCTGGAGTAAAAAGGTCGAGACCCTTCTTCAGACATGTGAAGTTTCAGGTCTCGACCCTTCCTCAGAACCTGAAGTCTGAAGAATTCAGTCTGAAGAAGGGCCTCGAGCAAAAACTTCTCCCATTCCTTCTCTCCAGAGATGTTGCCCGCCCGCTGAGTTACTCCAGCATTTTGTGGCGATCTTCGGTGTAAACCAGTATCTGCAGTTTCTTTCTGCACGTCATAGACTGAAGGGCGTGTTCCTGTATTGTTATTTATTGTCAGTCACATTTAGATAAAGAAGGCGCTGTTATTGTTGAACATTTCACGTTGGAATGAGAATACAATTAACACTTTTTCAGGCAAAACGCAAAAGTGCAGAAAGAACTCAGCGATTCAGGCGGCATTTGGGGAGGGAAAGGACTGATGACAATAGACAATAGGTGCAGGAGTAGGCCATTCGGCCCTTCGAGCCAGCACCGCCATTCAATGTGATCATGGCTGTTCACCCATAATCAGTACCCCGTTCCTGCCTTCTCCCCATATTCCCTGACCCCGCTATCTTTAAGAGCCCTATCTAGCTTGAAAATATCCAGGGAACCGGCCTCCACCGCCCTCTGAGGCAGAGAATTCCACAGACTCACAACTCTCTGTGTGAAAAAGTGTTTCCTCATCTCCGTTCTAAATGGTTTAACCCCTTATTCTTAAACTGTGGCCCCTGGTTCTGGATTCTCCCAACATCGGGAACATGTTTCCTGCCTCTAGCGTGTCCAAACCCTTAATAATCTTATACGTTTCAATCAGATACCTACTCTCATCCTTCTAAACTCCAGAGTATACAAGCCCAGATGCTCCATTCTCTCAGCATATGACAGTCCCGCCATCCCGGGAATTAACCTGGTGAACCGGCGCTGCACTCCTTCAATAGCAAGAATGTCCTTCCTCAAATTAGGGGACCAAAACTGCACACAATACTGCAGGTGTGGTCTCACTAGGGCCCCGTACCACTGCAGCGGGACCCCTTTGCTCCTATACTCAACTCGTTCCGGACCGGGGACCCTTCTTTAGTCTGACGATGCTGCCTGAGCCGCTGAGTTCCTCCAGCACTTGGTGACTTGCTCGTGACTCCAGCGTGTTGTCTCTCCTTGTACACGCACACAGACAGTTAGTGAGTTATGCTGATTCCACCCTCACCATGGAGGGATTAATCTCGGATGTGTCGTGTCATCCCAGGTCATTCAAGAAGATGAAAGGATAAAAAAAATCAGGCCAAACACCTTGCCTGGGGGAATCCAGATTATATTAAACCTACATCATAATTGTTCTTGCATTACTGCCTGGCATTGTCAGTTGATGCTGCAAGCCAGTAGCCATTGAAGCAATCACTCTTACTTATATAGATTGTCTGTGCTTTCAAGCCTAGGTATCATATATATATTTTGCAAGTTATGCTCGGAATCAACCACCTGAAATCTTTATCATCTTTCAACCAATTTATTTCTTCCCCCCCCCCTCCTTTTTGAAGGGAAAGTATGAAAAATGAGAGGAATTATTAATTCACTTTGTACATCTTGAGCAAGGTGTCCCAAGATTTGCGTTGAATTTGTTGCACTGTGCATGAGGTCATAAGTGATAGGAGCAGAATTAGGCCATTCGGCCCATCAAGTCTACTCCGCCATTCAATCATGGCTGACCTCGTTCTCCCTCCGAACCCCATTCCACTGCCATCTCCCCATAACCCCTGACACCCGTACTGATCAAGAATCTGTCGATCCCTGCCTTAAAAATATCCACTGACTTGGCCTCCGTAGCCTTCTGTGGCAAAGAATTCCACAGATTCATCACCCTGACACCATGGCTATGCTCTGTCCTGCCCGCACCCCCCCACAGATTCATTTTCCGCCCACCCCTCCCCCAACATTCCGTCTGAAGAAGGGTCCCAAACAGAAGCGCCACCTATCCGTGTTCTCCAGAGATGCTGCCTGACCCGCTGAGTTACTCCATGGATGCTGCCTGACCCGCTGAGTTACTCCAGCACTCTGTGTCTTTCTTCAGGAAATTTAGAGTCTAATTTCATGAATTGTTGTCTTGTCAAAGTCTGGTCATTAATGGCACCACGTCAAACAGTATTTTAATGAATGAATGAATGAATGAATGAATGAATGAATGAATACATTTTATTGCCCAAGTATTCACATACAAGGAATTTGCCTTGGTGCTCCGCCCGCAAGTGACAACATGACATACAGTGACAGTTAGGAATGACACATAAAACATTAAACGTTAATAATAAAACATTATCGATTAAACATATGAATTAAATAAAATACCTGAGCACCACCTCAATTTGTTCCCTTGAAGAGCTTTGCAGTCGATGTAGGTTGAACTGTTTAATGCATCATGCAGTCGCATGCTTAAACATATCATGTTAGGCTTTTTGGGGACAGCAGGGAGAGGTTTGCACGTGAAGCTTAGTATTGTCACCACATTATTGTGCCTTTGATGCAAAGTCACAAATAAGTCCAGATTGAATTTCAATAAGAAAAAGTGCCCTTTACAATGTATCCCAATTATCAGTTCAGTTTAATTCAGTGACACGGCGTGGAAATGGGCCCTTTGGCCCACCAAGTCCATGCCGACTAGCGATCCCCCACCACTAGTACTAACCTACACACAGCAGGGACAATTTCCAATTATACCAAGCCAGTTAGCCTACAAGCCTGCACTTGGGAATGTCGTTTTCCCCCCCCCCCCCCCCCCACCCCCACATCAGACTGAAGAAGGGTCTCGACCCGAAATGTCACCTAGTCCTTCGCTCCGTAGACGCTGCCTCACCCGCTGAGTTTCTCCAGCATTTTTGTCCACCTCCAAGTTGCAGCAAGGTGATTTGGCCCATTGTAACCACGCCAGCCTTTCGCTAGAGAATCCAAATCTAATTTTAACGCCGTTTTTTCCTCAGTGCTTGGTATTTACAGTAATAAAGCCATACAGCGTGGAAACGGGCCCTTGGCCCAACTTGCCCACACTGGCCAACAGTGTCCCAGCTACACTAGTCCCACCGGCCTGCTTTTGGTCCATATCCCTCCAAACCTGTCCTATCCATGTACAGTGCTTTATTTGTACAATGAAACTCATTTTTGTATATGGTTCAGTACAAGTATCACTATACAGAAGCAAAGTGTAGGAAGGAACTGCAGATGCTGGTTGAAACCGAAGATATAGACAATAGACAATAGACAATAGGTGCAGGAGTAGGCCATTCGGCCCTTCGAGCCAGTACCACCATTCAATGTTATCATGGCTGATCATCCCCAATCAGCACCCCGTTCCTGCCTTCTCCCCATATCCCCTGATTTTTAAGAGCCCTATCTAGCTCTCTCTTGAAAGCATCCAGAGAACCTGCCTCCACCGCCCTCTGAGGCAGAGAATTCCACAGACTCACCACTCTCTGTGAGAAAAAGTGTTTCCTCATCTCCGTTCTAAATGGCTTACTCCTTATTCTTAAACTGTGGCCCCTGGTTCTGGACTCCCCCAACATCGGGAACATGTTTCCTGCCTCTAGCGCAGTGGTTCCCAACCTTTTTTTGGCCATGCCCCACCTAATCACCTCTAAAATCCTGATGCCCCCCCCCCCCCATATTTTAGCACGAGCAGACAAAGAAATAATTCTCAGAAAATGGAATTTACTCAAAATAACATCTGAAACATAAACTACATATGTTTACCTGATGCCCCCCTTAAAAATCAAATTGCCCCCCTGTGGGGCGTACGCCACACGTTGGGAACCACTGCTCTAGCGTGACCAAACCCTTAACAATCTTGTATGTTTCAATGAGATCCTCTCTCATCCTTCTAAACTCCAGAGTGTACAAGCCCAGCTGCTCCATTCTCTCAGCATATGACAGTCCCGCCATCCCAGGAATTAACCTTGTAAACCTACGCTGCACTCCCTCAATAGCAAGAATGTCCTATTAAGATAGACACAATAGACCCATTCCTTCTCTCCAGAGATGCTGCCTGTCCCGCTGAGTTACTTCAGCAACTTGTGCCTATGTTACAATACATAAGCACTTAAATATATATCAGACTAGACTAAGTGGGACCCGTTGGGTCCCATGTTCACACGGGAGGGCTGGTCCCCCGACGCAATATTCCACCTCTCCACCAATTCCACCTCTCCACCAATTACTTCAACTCAAACAACCATTTGCAGTGCATTTTTACTTCAACCTAAACAACCATTTGCAATGCGTTTTTACTTCAAACCAACCATATTTTCATTTTCAAACCACATTAAGGGCACTCACAGTTGAGTAGACATGTGTTCAGTGTTATTCAGAGCTCAGAGAGACGTGACCCTCGGGTTCCTCCATCTTGCAGAGACTGAGTGATGGCACACCCCTTCCTGGTTTTATAGTCCCTCCCCCTCCCTCCAGCAGGGGCAGCAGAGAGAATGGCAAATTATTTAAAAACATTAATATCTCTCTGATTTTTAATCGATGGGAAAAATCCTCTGGTCCCGGAAGGCGGAGGGGGACTCTGAGCGAGGTGGCCAAGAATGGCGGCTGTAGGTGGCGGCGTTCTCTCGGAAATCGCAGCACAGCGAACCAAAAGCGGTCAAGATCAGATTTTTAGTAATATAGATTAGCATCTCAGACACAGTACAAGTGCATTGCAGTCGTACACTGAGACAGTATACAGAGTTGAAGATTAATTTTCCTCCTGGGATTATAAAGTTCTATCGTATCATTTCTCAGACGCAAAATGCTGGAGTAACTCAGCGGGACGGGCAGCTTCTCCGGAGAGAAGGAATGGGTGACGTTTCGGGTCGAGACCCTTCTTCAGACTTAAGGGTCTCGAAGACAGAAGGGTCTCGACCCGAAACATCACCCATTCCTTCTCTCCAGAGATGCTGCCTGTCCCGCTGAGTTACTCCAGCATTTTGTGTCTACCTTCAATGTAAACCAGCACCTGCAGTTCCTTCCTTCAGTGTACAGAGTCGCCAGAATTGCTCCATTTTCAAGTCCCAGTTGCTGCAAGTGCAGGGATCTTGACCTGACCATGAAGGTCTGTTGTCCAGGTGGCGTTGCAGGGTCGGCCTGGTCAAGGGTAGCCGTGGTGTCCTCCACTGCTGTAGGCCACGTGCGGTCCACGTGCGGTCCACGTGCGGTGGGTTCTTGGAACTGCGCCCGGTCCAGCCAAGCCCCAAGAAGCTGCAGGTGTGCAGTTACTTGCAGGTACAAGTACAGGTGGCGAAGAGTGTGGCTTCCTCAACACTTAGAAATACTCATAAAATCATGTGATAGGAGCAGAATTAGGCCATTCGGCCCATTCGATCATGGCTGATCTATCTCTCCCTCCTAACCCCGTTCTCCTGCCTTCTCCCCATAACCTCTGACACCTAAACTAACCTAAAATCTATCCATCTCTGCCTTAAAAATATCCACTGACGTGGCCTCTACAACCTTCTGTGGCAAATAATTCCACAGATTCACCACCCTCTGGCTAAAGGATCTAACTCCTTCAACTCCACCAACCTGGGTTCAATCCTGACCTCAGATGAACTTGGATCAAAGTTGGATTTTTTTCTCTGGAGCCTCTGTGGCTGCAGGGAGATGTGTACGGAGTTTGTACGTTCTCTCCGCGACCTGCGTGGGTTTTCTCTGGGAACTCCGGTTTCCTCCCACACTCCAATGATGTGCAGGTTTGCGCTGCTTCTCCGCTCTGGCTGTGGGCCTAACGCGATTTTATCGGCGACTGCCGGCACCCGTCACTGATTACTGTCCATATGGCCCACGGCTGAAGCCTCCGAAGCTCTGTGTGTGTACGTGTGTGTGTGTGTGTGTGTGTGTGTGTGTGTGTGTGTGTGTGTGTGTGTGTTTGTGCGTGTTTGTGCGCGAGTGTGTGTGTGTGTGTGTGTGTGTGCGCCCGCCAATAAATTCTGTCCCCCCCTGTCCCCCCCATGTTTTGATAGCGATTTCCGTGCCTGGTCGCCGGCAGTCGCCTATAAAATCGCCTAAGTGGGACAGGCCCTTAACAGTCCCACTCAGCTTGTCAAAATTCAGCCCTGCTAGTTTACCTGTAGAATTCACCTGCTCTGTATTGCATTCACACGCTGTAGAAAAGCTCGTCTTCCTGCAACGGTTGTTAACTAACTCTGTCACTTTTGTCCGTCACTTGAGATGTTAAGGAGTATTGCATTGAACTATCCTCAAACACCTCGTGAAGGGAATCGTATCGTACCTATTGATGCAAACATCTAAGCCATGGAAATGATTTGCTTTTCCCTTCAACGCAAACACGGCCACCATTTTCAATTTAAATGTTAATGTTCTATCAATTTTGGTGGCTTTCTTTTAAGATTAGAACTCCGTTTCATTTGCAAGATATCACCGCAGATGTCCTTTTTATCAAATAAAAATGAACCTTTGTTTTTGTTTTTAGTAACTGGTCAGAAATAAACAAGAAAATCATCCTTGAAATAGTTTGCATGAATTTCGACTGAATTCTGATATTGCAGTATAATTCTTCATTTCTCACAGCTCCTTGCTGCAAACACTGATTTTGTTTGAAGGATGGTGTTTTAGCAGGCAGTGTTGCACAAGAATTGTTTCTCACAAGGTTGACTGCAGTTTATGTCGTGTGTTTAAGAAAGAACTGCAGATGCTGGAAAAATCGAAGGTAGACAAAATTGCTGGAGAAACTCAGCGAGTGAGGCAGCATCTATGGAGCGAAGGAATGGGCGGCGTTATGTAATAGGAATAATGCGTTTAGTTCAGGGATACAGCACAAAGGCAGGTCCTTCGCTCCACCCGCCGAGTCCACGCCGACCAGCACGCTACCACTGTATGACACACACTAGGAACAAATTACAATGACACCAGGCCAATTAACCTACAAACTTGTACGTCTTTGGAGTGTGGGAGGAAACCAGAGTACCATGAGAAAACCCACTCGGTCCCAGGGAGAATGTAGAGACAAGCACCTGTGGTCAGGATCGAACCGGTGTCTCTGGAACTGTGAGGCAGCAACTATGGACAATGGACAATAGGTGCAGGAGTAGGCCATTCGGCCCTTCGAGACAGCACCGCCATTCAATGCGATCATGGCTGATCATCCACAATCAGTGCCCTGTACCTGCCTTCTCACCATATCCCCTGACTCTACTATCTTTAATAGCCCTATCTAACTCTCTCTTGAAAGCAACCAGAGAACCAGCCTGCACTGCCCTCTCCAGCTTGTTCCATACACCCACCACCCTTTGTGTGAAAAATGTACCCCTCAGATTCCTATTAAATCTTTTCCCCTGTCAGGTAAGGTAGTGCATCCGTGGATAACAAGGGAAATCAGGGATAGTATCAAAACAAAAGATGAAGCATACAAATTAGCCAGAAAAAGCAGCCTACCAGAGGACTGGGAGAAATTCAGAGTTCAGCAGAGGAGGACAAAGGGCTTAATTAGGAAAGGGAAAATAGATTATGAAAGAAAACTGGCGGGGAACATAAAAACTGATTGCAAAAGCTTTTATAGATATGTGAAGAGAAAAAGATTAGTTAAAACAAATGTAGGTCCCTTGCAGTCAGAAACAGGTGAATTGATCATGGGGAACAAGGACATGGCAGACCAATTGAATAACTACTTTGGTTCTGTCTTCACTAAGGAAGACATAAATAATCTGCCGGAAATAGCAGGGGACCGGGGGTCAAATGAGATGGAGGAACTGAGTGAAATCCAGGTTAGCCGGGAAGTGGTGTTAGGTAAATTGAATGGATTAAAGGCCGATAAATCCCCAGGGCCAGATAGGCTGCATCCCAGAGTACTTAAGGAAGTAGCCCCAGAAATAGTGGATGCATTAGTGATAATTTTTCAAAACTCTTTAGATTCTGTAGTAGTTCCTGAGGACTGGAGGGTAGCTAATGTAACACCACTTTTTAAAAAGGGAGGGAGTGAGAAAACGGGGAATTACAGACCAGTTAGTCTAACATCGGTGGTGGGGAAACTGCTAGAATCAGTTATTAAAGATGGGATAGCAGCACATTTGGAAAGTGGTGAAATCATTGGACAAAGTCAGCATGGATTTATGAAAGGTAAATCATGTCTGACGAATCTTATAGAATTTTTCGAGGATGTAACTAGTAGAGTGGATAAGGGAGAACCAGTGGATGTGTTATATCTGGACTTTCAGAAGGCTTTCGATAAGGTCCCACATAAGAGATTAGTATACAAACTTAAAGCACACAGTATTGGGGGCTCAGTATTGATGTGGATAGAGAAATGGCTGGCAAACAGGAAGCAAAGAGTAGGAGTAAACGGGTCCTTTTCACAATGGCAGGCAATGACTAGTGGGGTACCGCAAGGCTCAGTGCTGGGACCCCAGCTATTTACAATATATATTAATGATTTGGACGAGGGAATTGGATGCAACATTTCCAAATTTGCGGATGACATGAAGCTGGGGGGCAGTGTTAGCTGTGTGGAGGACGCTGGGAGGCTGCAAGGTGACTTGGATAGGCTGGGTGAGTGGGCAAATGCATGGCAGATGCAGTATAATGTGGATAAATGTGAGGTTATCCACTTTGGTGGCAAAAACAGGAAAGTAGACTATTATCTGAATGGTGGGCCGATTAGGAAAGGGGGAGATCTGGGTGTCATGGTACACCAGTCATTAAAGTAGGCATGCAGGTGCAGCAGGCAGTGAAGAAGGCGAATGGTATGTTAGCATTCATAGCAAAAGGATTTGAGTATAGGAGCAGGGAGGTTCTACTGCAGTTGTACAGGGTCTTGGTGAGACCACACCTGGAGTATTGCGTACAGTTTTGGTCTCCTAATCTGAGGAAAGACATTCTTGCCATAGAGGGAGTACAGAGAAGGTTCACCAGACTGATTACTGGGATGTCAGGACTTTCATATGAAGAAAGACTGGATAGACTCGGTTTGTACTCGCTAGAATTTAGAAGATTGAGGGGGGATCTTATAGAAACTTACAAAATTCTTAAGCGGTTGGACAGGCTAGATGCAGGAAGATTGTTCCCGATGTTGGGGAAGTCCAGAACAAGGGGTCACAGTTAAGGGGGAAATCTTTTAGGATCGAGATGAGGAAAACATTTTTCGCACAGAAAGTGGTAAATCTCTGGAATTCTCTGCCACAGAAGGTAGTTGAGGCCAGTTCATTGGTGATATTTAAGAGGGAGTTAGATGTTGTCCTTGTGGCTAAAGGGATCAGGGGGTATGGAGAGAAGGCAGGTACAGGATACTGAGTTGGATGATCAGCCATGATCATATTGAATGGCGGTGCAGGCTCGAAGGGCCGAATGGTTTACTCCTGCACCTATTTTCTATGTTTCTATGTTTCTATGTCCCTTAAACATCTGTCCTCTGGTCTTCGATTCACCTACTCTGGGCAAGAGACTCTGCCCCCCCCACGCCCCACCCCCACACCAGTCTGTACAAGGGTCTCGACCCGAAACGTTGCCTATTCCTTCGCTCCGTAGATGCTGCATCACCCGCTGAGTTTCTCCAGCATTTTCTTTGTCTACCTTCGAGTTTTCCAGCATCTGCAGTTCTTTCTCAAACTCTGTGCACCTACCCGATCTGCCCTCCCTCTCATGATTTTATAGTCAGACAGAGTGGGAGAGAGTCGGAGGTCCAGAAACAGGCCCTTCAGCCCAACTTGACCATGCTCATCAACATGCCGCATCTACACTCGTCCCATCTGGGTCACATCCCTCTGATCCTTGCTTGCCTCCCTATTCCACACACTCAGTTACACAGTTCTTACACAGTTTTTTTTCTCCTTGTATCAAAAAATAATTGATTTAATTTCACACGATACTAAGACCAAAAAAAAACAAAACCCTGGTGACATGCCCACCGCCATATTACAAAATCATCAAACAACGATGCTACAAATATTCTAATAGCTACCATACAACACTTGTAAAGGGGCGAGCATCCGGCTCGGGCAAAACCCTCTTCCGCCTGGCACCGTGACACGCGGATCAGGACACAATCTTACACAGTAGCATTATTTGGAAGCTGTTGTGTTGGTATTCAGCGCAAGGCACTGCTCAAATTGTGAGGGTCTCTTGCACTGACACTTATCACTGGAGTAATATACTTAACATGTCTGCCGCTACAGAATCACAAGTGCCTTTTCTTGTTAATGAGCCAATTCTTGACACCTCGTTTCTCACCACCAATAGGTTATTTTCCCCAAACCTGCGTTGCTGTTTTGCACATCTTTCACTCATTGTCCTTTATCTCTCCACATCACCGCCTATATCTCTCGTTTCCCTTGTCCCTAACCAGTCTGAAGAAGGGTCACGACCCGAAACGTCACCCATTCCTTCGCTCCGGAGATGCAGCCCATCCCAATAGACAATAGACAATAGGTGCAGGAGTAGGTCATTCGGCCCCTCGAGCAGCCCTGCTCTTCAATGTGATCGTGGCTGATCATCCACAATCGGTACCCCGTTCCTGCCTTCTCCCCATATCCCCTGACTCCGCTATCTTTAAGAGCCCTATCTAGCTCTCTCTTGAAAGCATCCAGGGAAGCAGCCTCTACCACCCTCTGAGGCAGAGAATTCCACAGACTCACAACTCTCTGTGAGAAAAAGTGTTTCCTCATCTCCGTTCTAAATGGCTTACCCCTTATTCTTACACTGTGGCCCCTGGTTCTGGACTACCCCAACATCGGGAACATGTTTCCTGCCTCCAGCGTGTCCAAACCCTTAATCTTATATGTTTCAATAAGATCCCCTTGCATTCATCTAAACTCCAGAGTGTACAAGCCCAGCTGTTCCATTCTCTCAGCATATGACAGTCCCGCTATCCTGGGAATTAATCTTGTAAACCTAGGCTGCACTCCCTCAATAGCAAGAATGTCCTTCCTCAAATTAGGATATTCACCGTCTATATCACTTGTTTCCTTAATCCCTGACCAGTCTGAAGAAGTGCCTCGACCTGAAACGTCACCTATTCCTTCTCTCTGGAGACGCTGCCTTTCTCGCTGAGTTACTCCAGCTTTTTGTGGTAGACAAAAATGCTGGAGAAACTCAGCGGGTGAGGCAGCATCTATGGAACGAAGGAAAAAGGCGACGATTCGGGTCGAGACCCTTCTTCAGACTGATGTGGGGGCGGGGGGTGGTGGGAAGAAGAAAGGAAGATGCGGAGACAGTGGGCTGTGGGGGAGCTGGGAAGGGGAGGGGAAAGAGGGAGAAAGCAAGGACTACCTGAAATTGGAGAAGTTAATGTTCATACCGCTGGGGTGTAAACTACCCAAGCGAAATATGAGGTGCTGCTCCTCCAATAGCCTATCTTTGGTTGAAACCAGCACCTGCGGTTCCGTCCTACACTGAGGAGACGGCTTGCAGGATGCTGGAATGAGGCGAGTTGTCTCTAAGGCAGAACGCCTCGTTAGTACAGATGCAGAGACGTAGCGAGCTGAAAAATGACGTCTCTGCTACACGTCTTGTTTAATGTCAGGGGTACATATGCCAGCATCAATTTTTAAACAGCGTATCAAAATTAAGATTTCATGATTCACAATTTTAAATATTAATCATCTCAAAGCTGTACAGGGAGGAGAGTTCTTTCTCCACCATGTCCCACTCTTGCTAGCAAGTTGCTTGCTCTGCCTTGAGATGTCGCCACGCTAACAATAAGGTCATAGCAGTAGAATTAGGACATTCGGCCCATCAAATCTACTCCACCATTCAATCCTGGCTGATCTACCTCTCCCTCCTAACCCCATCTCTCCATGATACGTTTACCATAGTATAAAATAGTACATTGAATTTGAAATTCTCTGTCACAGAGAGTGGTTGAGGCCAATTCATTGGCGATATTTAAGAGGGAGTTAGTTGTGGCCCTTGTGGCTAAAGGGATCGGGGGTATGGAGAGAAGGCAGGTACAGGATACTGAGTTGGATGTTCAGCCATGATCATATTGAATGGCGGTGCTGGC
This sequence comes from Amblyraja radiata, assembly GCF_010909765.2. Lineage (NCBI taxonomy): Eukaryota > Metazoa > Chordata > Chondrichthyes > Rajiformes > Rajidae > Amblyraja > Amblyraja radiata. The sequence goes on along the minus strand of NC_045975.1, from coordinate 4,324,429 downwards.
TCGAAGGGCCGAATGGGCTACTCCTGCACCTATTTTCTATGTTTCTATGAAATGGGCAATATGTTATAGAGGTGATTTTATAGAGGTGTATAAAATCATGAGAGAAATAGATCGGATAGACGCACCGAGTCTCTTCACTGCTCCTTGGTACAATAAACTAAACTGAACTGAATTGTGTAAGGGAATCGAGAAGCATAAGGTGAAGGGAATTGTTTTTTTAATAGGAATCTGTTTTAATAAGTTTATCACACAAAGGGTAATGGGTGTAAAGAACTAGCTGTCGGAGGAGGTAGTTGAGGCAGGGACTATTGTACCGTTTAAGAAGTGCATGCTTCCATTTCTTCGGCCTCCATGTCGCTTCATGAGCGGCAAGGCGGTGCAGCGGTAGAGTTGCTGCCTCACAGCACCAGAGGCGCAGGTTCGACCCTGTCTACGGGTGCTGTCGGTACGGAGTTTGTACCTTCTCTCTGTGACCTGCGTGGGTTTTCTCCGGGTGCTCCGGTTTCCTCCCACACTCCAAAGACGTACAGGTTTGCAGGTTAATTAGCTTGGTATAATTGGCAATTGTCCCTGGTGTTTGTAGGATGCCGTTAGTGTGTGGGGATCGCTGGTCGGCGCGGACCCGGTGTTGGGGGGGGGGGAGTCCAGGACCAGGGGCCACAGCTTCCGAATAAGGGGTGAACCATTTAGAATGGAGACGAGGAAACACTTCTTCACCCAGAGGGTTGTGAGTCTGTGGAATTCTCTGCCTCAGAGGGCGATGGAGACTTTCAAGAGGGAGCTAGATAGGGCTGTTAAAGAAAGCAGAGTCAGGGGATATGGGGAGAAGGCAGGAACTGCCTGATTATGGTTGATCCGAGACTGGATAGGCTGGGCTTGTACTCGCTAGAATTTAGAAGATTGAGGGGGGATCTTACAGAAACTTACAAAATTCTTAAGGGGTTGGACAGGCTAGATGCAGGAAGATTGTTCCCGATGTTGGGGAAGCCCAGAACAAGGGGTCACAGTTTAAGGATAAGGGGGAAGTCTTTCATGACTGAGATGAGAAGAACATTTTTCACACAGAGAGTGGTGTATCTGTAGAATTCTCTGCCACAGAAGGTAGTTGAGGCCAGTTCATTGGCTATATTTAAGAGGGAGTTAGATGTGGCCCTTGTGGCGAAGGGGATCAGGGGATATGGAGAGAAGGCAGGTACGGGATACTGAGTTGGATGATCAGCCATGATCATATTGAATGGCGGTGCAGGCTCGAAGTGCCCGTTTCCGCGCTGCATCTCCAAACTAAACCATCGTGATACAACATCTGATAAACCAAGGCTGTTGAAATAAAAACTATTTACAAAACACCTGATTTTTTTTATGGGACCTATTGAGCCTACAAGCAGAAACCCTTCAGAAATGTTGCCTTTCAGTGGATAAGAACATGGTTACAGCCTGAGAATAAATCAGCGGCTGCATTTAAATAAAATCCTGTTGACAACTTGCCACCAGGGGAATGAATGGAGATGGTGCAGGAATATCAATTTGAGCAATGTGTGCTTTCAAGCGGGTTCCATCGTGACAAATGGGGGCTTGTTTCGACATTGCTGTGGATATCTTGTCCAGCCAAATTGAAAGCGTGTGATGTTATATCGCTCGTGCCAACGTAACTTATCTATTGTTTTTAAGCCACATTGCAGAGCAGAATGCTATTGCTATGGAAACCGGCTAAAGCGAATACATGCTCTTCAATTATGCTTAAGAAAGAACTGCAAATGCTGGAAAAATCGATGGTGGACAAAAAATGCTGGAGAAACTCAGCGGGCGAGGCAGCATCAATAGGTGACGTTTCGGGTCGAGACCCTTCTTCAGACTGATGTGGGGGTGGGGGGGCGGGAAGATGTCTGCGGGGGGTCCCACAGTCTTCCACCAGTCTGAAACATAGAAACATAGAAAATAGGTGCAGGAGTAGGCCATTCGGCCCTTCGAGCCTGCATCGCCATTCAACATGATCATGGCTGATCATCCAACTCAATATCCTGTACCTGCCTTCTCTCCATACCCCCTGATCCCTTTAGCCACAAGGGCCACATCTAATTCCCTCTTAAATATAGCCAATGAACTGGCCTCAACTGCCTTCTGTGGCAGAGAGTTCCAGAGACTCACCACTCCCTGTCTGAAGGAGGGTCTCGACCCGAAACGTCACCTATTCCTTCGCTCCATAGATGCCGCCTCACCCGCTGAGTTTCTCCAGCATTTTATTTGCCTGCTCTTCGATTATGGTTGTGATTAGTCGTCGGTATTGTCCTCTGTGCCGTCTCGAGATGTACTTACGTTTGTTTGTCCTTTCTTTATCTTTGCCACCCTGGAGCATGCCCGACTTGCAGTGACTTCCTTAACCTGGTCCAAGGCATCATGGATCTGCAGGACCTGCTGGCAAAAATGACGTCTAAAGTAAGTTGACCGGACTACATTCATCAGTGATGGGGGACAGAATGAGGCCGTTTGGCCCATCGTGTCTACTCCGCCATTCAATCACGGCTGATCTATCTCTCCTTTTCCTAACCCCATTCTACTGCATTCTTCCCATATCCCCCTGACACCCATACTAATCAAGAATCTATCTATCTCTGCCTTAAAAATACCCATTGACTTGGCCTCCACAGCCTTCTGTGGCACAGTGGTAGAGTTGCTGCCCAACATCCCTTGCAGCGCCAGAGACCCGGGTTCGATCCCGACTACGGGTGCTGTCTGTACGGAGTTTGTACGTTCTCCCCCTGACCCACGTGCGTTTTCTCCGAGATCTTTGGTTTCCTCCCACACTCCAAAGACATACAGGTTTGTAGGATAATTAGCTTGGTGTAAACGTATAAATGTTAAATTGTCTCTCCTGTGCGTAGGATAGTGTTAGTGTGCGGGGATCGCTGGTCGGAGTGGACTCGGTGGGCCAAAGGGCCTGTTTCCGTGCTGTATCTCTAAACTAAACTAAATAGCCATTGGATGAATGGAAACATACACAACCCCCTAGTATGTAGACACAAGGAACTGCAGATGCTGGCTGGCCAAAACCAAACGCACAAAGTGCTGGAGTAACACAGCGGGCCAGGCAGCATCTCTGGAGAACGTGGATAGGTGACATTTCAGGTCGGAATTATGCATTCTCCTAAACCTCCTCCAGACCCTCTCCGACACCAATACATCACTCCTACGATATGGGGCTCAAAACCGCTTGCAATACTTCTGAAGAAGGGTTTCGACCCGAAACGTCGCCTATTTCCTTCGCTCCATAGATGCTGCCTTACCCGCTGAGTTTCTCCAGCATTTTTGTCTACCTACAATACTTCAAATGTGGCTGGACCAGCGCCTTATAAAGCCTCAGCTTTGCATTTCGTATTCTCGTTCTCTCGAAATGAATGCTATCATTGCGGTTGCCTTGGTTACTTCTGGCTCAGCCTGAAAACTAACCTTATGGGAATCCGACACTAGCACTCCAAAGACCTTTTGCACCACCGATTTCTGAATCTCATGGAGTGGCGGAGAGGGGTGGGGGGTGGGTGGGGTGGTGACAGTGGGTGGCACAGGGGGCAGGCAGGGAGGGACATGATGAGAGGGGGGAGGCAGAGACAAAGAGGGAGAGTTGCCCAACCTCATTGCAATGGAACCTCCAAACGACAAAATAGTATAACTGTGCCCCTTAATCTTGAATATCTAACTTTGATCATCCATTTATCTACTTTTTGCAAGCAGTCTTCAAATACAAAAAAAGGTGGTAGATTTTTTTTTGAACCCCTATACTTAATCCAGCTGGAGACAGCTAAAAGAAATTGAATTTGACAGGAATTTGATGAAAATAAATATTGGTTTATTTAATTGTCCTTCACTTTCCCTGGAGGTATGTTATCAATTTTCTTATTTTCAAACAAATAACAACCAAACCAAATGCAAATAGCAGGATGCACCATTGCACACTAAAACGTTTTTGAAAAAACCTTGATAACTAGAGCCAGGATGTTTAGGCAGTAAAAAACTCTGAAATAGGCAGGCAAAAACGCATAATAAAATTATTAAAAAGTAATGAAAAAAGGCATTTATTGACAAAAAAAAGGCATACACGGCATTTATTTCCACCACCAAAGTATGGTTAAAAATGATAATATAAATGTATACTACATTAACTGACCAAAGGTGCCTGGTTGCAAATAATTACTAGCATTTTTTTCAAATTATCTGGTGTTAAACTATGCTGTCTGTCAAACAGAAAATGCTTCAGTTGTGAAAAACCTCTTTCTACCTCAGCTGAGGTCACTGGTGCATACCCGAAACAAGCTACAGGCTCTATTCATGTCGATATCTTGTGCATTCCAACTGCCTTTGAGAACTTTAGCTGTGTCTTGTATTTCTGCAAGATCTTTGTTAGCTAAAATTACACTCTCACATTTTTCTTGTATGACTTTACCTACATCGCAGGGCTTTACGAATATCGTCAGTTACTTTGTTGAAAACCTGCAAGTTATTCACTAATGTTTCGCCACGTTTCTCAAGGGAAGTGATAGCTTGTGGGAAGTTTGCAAAATCGGAAGCAATAAATACAAGGTCGCGGTGGAGGGACATTTTCTGCATGATTTCGCTGACGATCCTGACTGCAGCAGATTCTTCTTCTTCAAAACAGTTGACAATTTATTTTATCGTTTCAAAATTTGCAGCATAGTAGAGTACAGCAGAGAGCCATGTATCCCACCTAGTCAAAACGGGCTGAGGAGGTAGCAGAACCTCGGGGGCCATTTCCTTCAACAACTACACACGTGACGGTGCTTTGAGGAAGATTTTCTTGACATTGGAAACTAGGCGATCGACATTTCGAAACAGGCTACATATGTGCTCGGCATTTCTATGGAGTCCGTGAGCTAAGCATGTCAAATGCACCATTTTGGGGAATAAAACTTTAAGTCATAAACAGAAGAACATTCTCGTGTTTTATACCTCCTGGCCAAAGTACAGCAAGTGAAGATATAAACAACTGAGCAATAGTTGAGCTGTTTGACGTCTCCAATACTTCCGATGTCAACAAATACTCCTTTGATGGTTGACCTGCCTCCAGTGTACTGATGACCACATTGGCAACATATCTCCCCATGGCATCGGTTGTCTCGTCTATTGAGATCCATATTTTGTTGCATGCAACTTCATCTCTAATTTTCTGCACAACAATGTTGAAGTTACTGTCATCATAATGTTTCTGTAATGATGACTCGCTTGGCATATGTTCCTCTGTGTATATCTCTAAAAAATCTCTGAGAGATTTGTTTTTCAATTTCCACAGTGGAATTCCAGCATCAATGAATGCCTTGCACAGATCTCTCGAAAACTCAGATTTGCGACTGGAGCCAGCAGTGAATGTAGTGAGGAGACAAGCTTGGGTATTTTGCTTGGGTAGTCTACACCCCAGCGGTATCAACATTGACTTCTCTAATTTTAGATAGTTCTTGTCTTCTCCCTCCTCCTCTTCCCAGTTCTCCTTCTAGTCCTACTGTCTCCGCCTCTTCCTTTCTTTTTCCAGCCCCTCCCACATCAGTCGGAAGAAGGGTCTCGATCCGAAATGTCGCCTAGTGCTTTGCTCCATAGATGCTGCCTCACCCGCTGAGTTTCTCCAACATTTTTTGTCCACCTTCGATTTTTCCAGCATCTGCAGTTCTTTCTTAAATAGATCTTGGAGAAGACTGAACCAGCGGGCAGCGGCACGAACGAGTGAACGACCGACGGTGGCGCGCCCGGTTTTGCCCCGGTGGTGGAAGTTTTCTTGTAAGTTATACTATGTTAACACATTAATAATAACATTGATATTAACGTGTCAACATAGAAAAAGTCATTGTAATCACAGTGCAACTCGAGAAAATAACATGACCTTTCAGCAAAATGGCAAAAAAAGCTGATTTAGGCACTCGATCATGCCAAAGGCTTTATCTTGGTGAAATCATCAAAAAGGCATGAAAAGGCACTTATGGTGGCATTTATAGCAAAATCCTGGCTATATTGATAACCAAATGCCATTTTCTTTGGAAAATGATTTTGATACATTTTTAATGGTTCCTTTTAATTAGTTTGGAGATACAGCGCGGAAACAGGCCCTTCGGCCCACAGAGTCCTCGCTAACCAGCGATCCCCGCACACTAACACTATCCTACACGCACGGAAGACTAATTTTACAATTATACCAAAGCCAATTAACCTACAAACCTGTACGTCTTTGGAGTGTGGGAGGGAACTGGAGATCTCGGAGAGATCCCACACAGGTCACGGGGAGAACGTACAAACTCCGTACAGACAGCACCCGTAGACAGGATCGAACCTGGGTCTCTGGCGCTGTGAGGCAGCAACTCAACTGCTGGACAAACCAAACTAAACTAAATATCACAGCTGGCTTATTTGAAGAGCATGAGTTTTTTGAACGAGGTGTCTGCATAAAAACCTTGTTATCAGCATCAGTACAAACCTGCAAGAGGTCCCCAGTGAAGCCATTTGAGTGCATCTTTTCACAAGCATATTATTTTCTAGACCTTTGTGCATTTAATTTGAATGACTACTCACTTCCCAAGTAGTCCCACAAGATGCAATAGGTGCAGGGGGATGCAGGTGAGCAAGAAACAGGTGCAATAGGTGCAGGGGGATGCAGGTGAGCAAGAAACAGAGAACCAAATAGAAATTGTAAATAATTGCAGTAAATTGTGGACGCAGCCCAGACCATCACACAAACCAACCTCCTTTCTATTGGCTCCATCTACACCTCACACCTCGGCAAGGCCAGCAGCATAATCAAGGACCAGACGCACCCCGGCCACTCCCTCTTCTCCCCTCTCCCAACAGGCAAGAGGTACACAAGTGTGAAAACGCTCACCTCCAGATTCAGGGTAGACAAAAATGCTGGAGAAACTCAGCGGGTGCAGCAGGATCTATGGAGCGAAGGAAATAGGCAATGTTTTGTGCCGAAACGTTGCCTATTTCCTTCGCTCCATAGATGCTGCCGCACCCGCTGAGTTTCTCCAGCATTTTTGTCTACCTTCGATTTTCCAGCATCTGCAGTTCCTTCTTAAACATTTTAGTTTGGGTGTTTGGACGGAATTCTATGAAAATCAGTAAAGATGCTTCTGCTAAAGATAGACACAAAAGGCTGGAGTAACTCAGCGGGACAGGCAGCATCTCTGGGGAGAAGGTATGGGTGATGTTTCGGTTCGAGACCTGTTTCTTCCCAGCTGTTATCAGGCAACTGAACCATCCTCCCACAACCAGAGAGCGGTGCTGAACTACTATCTACCTCATTGGTGACCCTCGGACTATCCTTGATCGGACTTTGCTGGCTTTACCTTGCACCAAACGTTATTCCCTTATCATGTATCTGTACACAGTAAACGGCTCGATTGTAACCATGAATTGTCTTTCCGCTGACTGGTTAGCACGCAACAAAAGCTTTTCACTGTACCTCGGTACACGTGACAATAAACTAAACTGTAAACTGAACTGAAAATGAACTAATATTCAAAAATAAACTACCACCCCCCCCCCCCCCCGAGTGACTTTGGGGCTTTCATTTAATTCCAGGATTACGGCCCGAAACGTCGCCTATTTCCTTCGCTCCATAGATGCTGCTGCACCCGCTGAGTTTCACCAGCATTTTTGTGTACCCAGGATTATCATGATTGCTTTAATGACTTTTTTTATCATTGCATGATAAGTTGGAGGAAACAAAATCATTTCTAGATGTTGCAATGATTTTTGGTTATAAATGTTACCTTTTGAATTTTAAAATACATATTTACATATCAGAACGCATCCACAGTAGTGAGATGAAACTGTTGCCCATTTTATGGTTGCATGCCCGATCCTTTCATGCATTTGAGTGTTTCATCTTTCCAGAGATGGGTTCAAGAGATGAATTCAGTTTTCATTTTTTGTTTCCATTTTATTATGTTCGTAAGTGATAACTTTACAACTTCACCTCCTTCTGCCGTGGGGTAGACTGAGACTGACTCCCACCCCCCACCCCCCCCCCCCCCCCCCACCCCCCCCCCTAATCTTTGCACATTCCCCGAGCCTTTCCACTCGTCACTTTAATCTCATGTTTCATGTATTTTTTATTTTGTGTTTTATGACAGTTTGCAGATCAATTTCCCTCCTGGGATAAATAAAGTTCTATCGTGTCGATAGAATGGGTTGATCTTATTTTGCTGTGCCCAATTTTTCCAGTTCTGGAATTGGATTCATAAGATCATAAGTGATAGGAGCAGAAATAGGCCATTCGGCCCATCCAGTCTAATCCGCCATCCAATCACGGCCGATCTATCTCTCCCTCCTAACCCCATTCCCCTGCCTTCTCCCCATCACCCCTGACACTCCATACTAATCAGTCTTAATTTGTTCCACTAATCAAGAATCTATCCGTGCCTTTTCGAAGAGAATTTGGTGCTAAAATGTTTTCAATGATCTGGGCGAAAAATCAGCGGAAAGAAATCGAGGATGTGAACCCATAGCAAAGTTGTATTAGGAGGAGATGGGGGTCAAGAAGGGTCAAAGTTCAGCGTGTGGCAGGAAGTGTGATTTAGCACGGGTGGGGTAATGGGAGAGCGGCAGTTTAAGACGCTAGAATCTAAAGGAGACAAGGTTGGGCAGCACGGTGGCGCAGCGGTAGAGTTGCTGCCTCACAGCACCAGAGACCCGGGTTCGATCCCGACTACGGGCGCTGCCTGTACGGAGTTTGTGCGTTCTCTCCGTCACCTGCGTGGGTTTTCTCCGGGTGCTCCGGTTAATTGGTTTCGGTGAAAATCGTACCTTGTCCCTAGTGTGTGTAGGTGCGCTGGGGATCGCCGGGCGGCACGGACTCGGTGGGCCGAAGGGCATGTTTCAAACTAAAACTAATAAACTAAAACTCATTTTTTTTAAACTAAAAACGAAGTGATCAACAAAATTTACATCGGCAGAGAACTACATCAGGGCGGCACGGTGGTGCAGTGGTAGAGCTACAACCTTGCTGCTCAAAGGACCCTGACCTCGGTTGCTGTCTGTGTGGAGTTTGCACGTTCTCCCCGCATCCACAGGTGCTCGGGTTTGCTCCAAGGTGGCACTAGCATAGATGGGGGCATTTGGGTTGGCATGGACTAGGTGGGCCAAAGGGCCTGTTTCCATGCTGTATGACTCTATTAGACCAGAAGGTAGTTATTCATCTCTTATAGTCTCTGTGCCTGCAGTTGAAGGAGATGTCAAGCTAATTAATTTTTTAATGTATCTTATTCCAGAGGTGAATATGGGGTTGTGTGCACTGAGGCTAAATGGAGAGGATGAGCAGGCTAGGACTTTCCATGCGGGATGATGAGGGGTGATTTTATAGAGACGTACAGAGGAATAGATCGGGTAAATGCCTCTTGCCCAGAGTATGGGAATCGAGAACCAGGAAACATAGGTTTAAGGTGAAGGGGGGGGAGAGCTTATAGCGACCTGATGGGTAACTTTTTTTAAACAAAGGGTGGTGGATTCCACCATGATGAGAGTTAAATGAGAGTGTGGACAGGGTGGAGTGGCCTTAGTTAAAGGAGTAGAATTAGGCCATTCGGCCCATCGAGTCCCCTCCGCCATTCAATCATGGCCGATCTCTGCCTCCCGATCCCATTTTCCTGCCTTCTCCCAACAGCTCAGCTTAGTTTAGAGATACAGCGTGGAAACAGGCTCACCGAGTCCGCACCGACCAGCGATCCCCGCAAATTACACCCACCAGGGACAATTTACACATACACTAAGCCAATTAACCTACAAACCTGTATGTCTTTGGAGTGTGAGAGGAAACTGAAGATCTCGGAGAAAACCCATGCAGGTCACGGGGAGAACGTACAAACTCCGCACAGACAGCGCCCGTAGTCGGGATCGAACCTGGGTCTCTGGCGCTGCAAGCGCTGTAATATCCACTGGTAGACAAAAGTGCTGGAGAAACTCAGTGGGTGCGGCAGCATCTATGGAGCGAAGGAAATAGGCAACGTTTCGGGCCGAAACCCTTATTCAGACTGATGTGGGGTGAGGAGGGGGTGGGGGGGGGGGAGAGAAGAAAGGAGAAAGGAAGAGGTGGAGCCCGAGGGCTGAGGGAGAGCTGAGAAGGGGAGGAGACAGCAAGGGCTACCGGAAATTGGAGAAGTCAATGTTTATGCCGCTAGGGTGCAGACTGCCCAAGCGGAATATGAGGTGCTGCTCCTCCAATTTCCGGTGGTGCTCACTCTGGCCATGGAGGAGGCCCAGGACAGAAAGGTCCGATTCGGAATGGGAGGGGGAGTTGAAGTGCTGAGCCACAGAGAGATCAGGTTGGTTAATGCGGACCGAGCAGAGGTGTTCGGCGAAACGATAGCCAAGCGTACCAATGGACGACAGATGGCACAAAGGGCTAAGTGTTCGGCTGGCAACCGGAAGGTAGCTGGTTCGAATCCCGCTTGGAGTGCATACTGTCGTTGTGTCCTTGGGCAAGACACTTCACCCACCTTTGCCTGTGTGTGTCCTTGGGCAAGACACTTCACCCACCTTTGCCTGTCTGTATGGAAGTAATTGTGTGAAGCACTTTGGGGCAATGCAAGTTGACTAAAAATGTGCTATATAAATAAAGACATTATTATTATTATTATTAATGTAGATCAGCTGACATCTGTAATATCCACTGACTGGTGTGGGGTGTTGGATCGTTTTGAATGGGAGGAAACCAACTTGGAGCATAGATGCTGGGCGCGGATGGGTTGTATGGCCCTTCATGTGAACGACGTTGATTGTTGTATGATCTCACTGCTGGTCTTCCCGTTGCAGTTAAACTATGCGGAGTCTCGGCTGACGGAGCTCGAGCGCTGTTACTGTGAGAGAACCTGCCGGGTGAACAGAGAAGTGCACCGCAGCATGGAATCGTGGGTTGAAAAGTGCAAAAACTGTACCTGCAAGGTGAGTCAACCGTTAAATTTATTTAGAGATACAGCGCGAAAACAGGCCCTTCGGCCCACCGAGCCCGCGATGACCAGCGATCCCCGCACACATTAACACTACCTGATACGCTAGCAACAATTTACAATTTATTATTTATGCGAACTCCACTATTTACAGCGAATCCATACATTCTCCTGTGCTGGGCGCTATGCTTGAAAGGAAAGATATTGTCAAGCTTGAAAGGGTTCAAAACAGATTTCAGATTCAGATTCAGATTCAACTTTAATTGTCATTGTCCGTGTACAGTACAGAGACAACGAAATGCATTTACGAGGATGTTGCCAGGACTAGAGGGTGTGAGCTATAGGGAGAGGTTGAGCAGGCTGGGTCTCTATTCCATGGAGCGCAGGAGGATGAGGGGTGATCTTATAGAGGTGTATAATCATGAGAGGAAGAGATTGGGTAGATGCACAAGATGCACACTGGGTAGATGCACAAGATGCACATGTTATAGATTGGGTAGAGTCACTTTCCCAGAGTAGGGAAGTCAAAGACCAGAGGACATAATTTCATGGTGAAGGGGAATTTGAAGTGCTGAGCCACCGGGAGATCAGGTTGGTTAGTGCTAACCGAGCGGAGGTGTTGGGCGAAGCGATCGCCAAGCCTACGCTTGGTCTCACCGATGTAGAGCAACTGACATCTAGAACAGCGGATGCAATAGACTAACCAACCTGATCTCCCGGTGGCTCAGCACTTCAACTCCCCCTCCCATTTCGAAGTCGACCTTTCTGTCCTGGGCCTCCTCCATGGCCAGAGTGAGGCCCACCGTAAATTGGAGGAGCAGCACCTCGTATTTCGCTTGGGCAGTTTGCACCCCAGCGGTATGAACATTGACTTCTCTAATTTCAGGTAGTCCCTACTTTCTCCTCCCCTTCCCAGCTCTCCTTCAGCCCACTGGCTCCACCACTTCCCTTCTTCTTCCCGCCCCCCCACCCCCACCCTTACATCAGTCTGAAGAAGGGTCTCGACCCGAAACATTGCCTATTTCCTTCGCTCCATAGATGCTGCTGCACCCGCTGAGTTTCTCCAGCACTTTTGTCTACCTTCGATTTTCCAGCATCTGCAGTTCCTTCTTAAACATTGTGAACAAATTGATTCTTTAAGCAAATTATTCATTTCATGAGCTCCATTATCGATAATAGCTTTAGGTTTAAGATTCAATTGATCACTTGGATTTCAATTCCCCAGCAGCTTTAGATTCCAACTCGTGAACAGATTGAGTAAATCCACAGAGTCTTTTACCCAGAGTCGGGGGATCAACAACCAGACGACATAGGTTTAAGGTACACAAGGGTGGTGGGTGTATGGAACGAGCTGCCAGAGGAGGTAGTTGAGGCAAGTACTATCACAATGTTTTAGAAACATTTAGACAGGTACATGGTTGGAAAGGGTGTAGTGGGAATTGGGCCAAGCGCAGGCAGGTGGGACTTGTGTAGATGGGGCATGCTGGTCAGAGTGGGCAAGTTGGGCTGAAGGGCCTGTTTTCACACTGTATCACTCTATGGTCATTCATGTTAACTTTGCTTGTTAATTAACTTGGCATATAAAATAATATAAAATTGTCCCTAGCCGAACAAAAATGCTGGAGAAACTCAGTGGGTGAGGCAGCTTCTATGGAGCCAAGGAATAGGTGACGTTTCGGGTCGAGACCCTTCAGGGTCTCGACCCGAAACGTCACCTATTCCTTCGCTCCATAGATATGCTGTTAAGATAGATTGTTAAGGGCTTGGACACACGTCCAAGCCCTTAACAATCTGTCTTAACTTGGAGGCAGGAAACATGTCCCCGATGTTGGGGGAGTCCAGAACCAGGGGCCACAGTTTAAGAATAAGGAGTAAGCCATTTAGAACGGAGACGAGGAAACACTTTTTCTCACAGAGAGTGTGAGTGTGGAATTTTACTTCGGAGTCACGTGAGTGACAACGTGAAGAACCCCGCCACGACGCATGCGTGTCATATCGCTTTCGCGCTTGCGAAACGACAGGCGGGGTGGAGCGTTCCCCCGCAGCGGTAAGTTTGAAACCGCGACCTGCAGGTAAGTGATTTACTCTGCGGTATTTTTTGTCCCCGCGCTGTTTTTACACAGGGGGGGAAGCTGGACAAAATAGTGTCCACAAGCGCTGCGAGTGAAGCTGGCTGGGGAGGACCGCGAAGTTGCGGGAGCCAGCAGCAGCTGAAGGCACAGCCCTGTAAGGGATCAGCTGTGCCGACTTTTGGTCCCGCGCCGGCCAGAACACCACGGCCGGGCGGGAGACTATTCAAATGGGGCCGTCGACTTTTTGGAGAAGTCGAAAACGGCAGGAGACGGGGTGGAACGACGTTCCCCGTAGCGACAATTTTAACTTGGACCTGCAGGTAAGAGCTGCGGTCTTTTTGTGTTTTTACCATGCTAATTACAGGTGGACAAAACCAACGGGCTGCGACAAAGCTGGTGGGCTAGATGGGATCAGCTGTGCCCAATGTCGCCTCCGCACCGGCCAGATCCACTCCACGGCAGTAAGGACAAAGCTGGTGAGGGAGGACCGCGGAGCAGCGGGCAGCCAGCAGCAGCCAGCGGCACTCGGATCACCGATAGTGGGATCAGCTGTGCCCGATGTCGCCTCCGCACCAGCCAGATCCACGCAGCCGGGCGGAAAGGCTAGACACAAAAACAAACAAGGTCGTGGACTCAGATTAACATACATACAACTCAGCATACATTAACCACATGGGTGGAAACAAATCGACATCATGTGACAATCTGGCTAATACAATTTGGCAATGGTGTATCCAGAGAGATATTTGGATATCAGCCACTTACCTACCAGGAAGACTAAATTTGGTGGCAGACACCAGGTCACGCAAATTTAATGAAAACACCGAATGGATGTTGAATAAAAAAGTATTTGCTGATATTACAGCAAAATATGGAACACCAGATATCGATCTATTCGCATCCAGACTTAACCACCAGTTATCAAATTATGTTTCATGGGAACCAGACCCTGGGGCAGCGGCGACAGATGCATTTTCGCTGCATTGGGGGGGGGGGGGAAATTGTTTATTTACGCATTCCCTCCTTCCTGCCTCATCAGTCGGGTATTAAGGAAAATACAACAAGACTCTGCGTCTGGTATTGGTAGTACCCGATTGGGCTACTCAACCATGGTTCCCAGTGGTATTAAACATGGTATGAGAACCATGTATCACCATCCCACATAGACCAGATTTATTGCTACATCCCGTAACAAGGGATAGCCACCCATGCCATAAACATTTGAACTTATTAATTTGTAGAGTTTTAAAAACACCTCTACTACAACAACTGGGACTGATGGACCGAACAGTGAACATGATCTTGGCGGCCCAAAGACAGTCAACCAAAAAACAGTATCTGGTCTATATCAGGAAGTGGGCGATGCACTGCCATAAAAACAACATCACCTACAGAGACATGAACATCCCGTCTGTTCTGGAATATCTGGCAGGCCTCCACTATGATGAGGGGCTCAGTTATAGTGCCATCAACTGCGCCAGAAGTGCCCTATCGACTTACCTATGGCAGGGGACAGAGCGTTACTCTCTTGGGACTCACCCACTGGTAACAAAACTTATGAGGGGAATTTTTAATACTAATCCCCCAAGAACCAGGTACTCCCAAATATGGGATGTAAGTATTATCCTGAAGATGCTCAGGAATTGGTCTCCAGCGACAGCTCTGTCCCTACACAGACTGACATTAAAAACAGTCATGCTAATGGCATTGGTCACGGCACAGAGGGTACAGTCACTGCATAAACTAAGACTGGACAACATGACTTCCTCAACAGAAAATATTACGTTTCATATCTATGAGTTAGTAAGCAGAACAGACAGGGATCAGCAGGCGTCAATATACAATTTAGGTCATACCCAAACAGATGACCGTCTGTGCATAATAAGACATCTGTCGTTATACATGGAGAAAACGAAAATCCTAAGAGGCAATGAGAAGGCACTTTTTGGTCAGCCACTAGCAACCACACAAAAGAGTGACGGTCCAGACCATCTCAAGATGGCTGAAAGAGGTGCTAACACAGGCTGGGGTGGATACTAATATTTAAATCTCATTCCACCAGGGCTGCAGCTACATCGGCAGCGATACAGTTGGATGTACCAATGGACCAAATCCTCAAGGCAGCAGGATGGTCTGGGGGAAAAAACATTCCAATTATTTTACAATAAACCAGTAATGAAACCTGGAACGTTTGCAGAAACAAATTTAAGTTCTGTAAATTAATTTAAACCCATAAAAAGGGTTATAAATTTGTGTTAATAAATTTTATGATTTCAATGTCGAATTCATGTCCAAATTATGTTAACACAATTCCTCCTACAGTCATCAAGGCAGACGTGATGCATGGACTCGTTTCCACGGCATGAAATCACAGAGCTTTAAAATCTTCACGTAGTCACTCACGTGACTCCGAAGTAAAATAGTAAGATTAAACGAGAACTTACCAGTTTGAAGTTTGATCTGTATTTTATGAGGAGTTACGATGAGGGATTACGTGCCCTCCGCTCCCACCCTTGATCATATACTTAACTGGTATCTCTTCTCTAATCTTACTATGTTTAGTCATTACAGTTATCTGTGATTTCACACCGCTGCTTTGAAGAATGACACGCATGCGTCGTGGCGGGGTTCTTCACGTAATCCCTCATCGTAACTCCTCATAAAATACAGATCAAACTTCAAACTGGTAAGTTCTCGTTTAATCTTACTATTCTCTGCCTCAGAGGGCGGTGGAGGCAGGTTCTCTGGATGCTTTCAAGAGAGAGCTAGATAGGGCTCATAAAAATAGTGGAGTCAGGGGATATGGGGAGAAGGCAGGAACGGGGTACTGATTGGGGATGATCAGCCATGATCACATTGAATGGCGGTGCTGGCTCGAAGGGCCAAATGGCCTACTCCTGCACCTATTGTCTATTGTCTATTTTTGTCCATCTTCGATTATTCCAGCATCTGCAATTCTTTCTTAAAATTGTCCCTGGTGTGTGTAGGATAGTGTTAATGTGCGGGAATCGCTGGTCAGTGCGGACTCGGTGGGTCGTAAGGCCTGTTTCTGTATCTCTAAACTAAACTAAACTATGACTGTGTAGGTCTTTAGATATTTGTCCATCACTCTGTGATCTGCTGTTTGACCAACTATGTATGATGCACCTTTTTGACTTGGTTTCATATCAGTCTCATGAAACGCATTTGATCTTGTGCCACGGAAAGCCTTTGATCTTTCTACATGTCTCTCAGTTCCAAAAGGTACTTGTTTGAAGATTGCAGGTGGATTTGTGCACAATTGATTGTGTTTGACATGTACAAACCGTGCCGTGCCTGTCAAGATCCTGACTGAGATGTCACCGCAGCAAACCAAAGTTTCCATTTGATTGACACACAAAACGCTGGAGTAAGTCAGCGGGACAGGCAGCATCTCTGGAGAGGAGGAATGGGTGACGTTTCGGGTCGACACCCTTCTTCAATCTGGTTAGGATAAAGGGCCTGTCCCACTTGGCGATTTTTTTCAGCGACTGCCGGCGTCATATCAGTGTCGCCAAAAGATTTTGAACATTTCAAAATCCAGCGGCGACAAAAAAAATGTTGCGACACTTGAAATAACACCGCGCGTCATACGTCATCGCGCCGCGTCACGCCGTGAATTATTCGGTGACCTGATACGTCAGTCAATGATGCCGGCAGTCACCAAACAAATTGCCAAATGGGACAGGCCCTTAAGGGAAACGAGAGATATAGTCGCTGATGTGGAGAGATAAAGAACAATGAATGAAAGATATGCAAAAAAGCAACGATGATACAGGAAACAGGCTGTTGTTAGCTGTTTGTTGGGTGAAAACGAGAAACTGGTGCGACTTGGGTGGGGGAGGGATAGAGAGAGAGGGAATGCCGGGGCTACCTGAAGTGAGAGAAATCAATATTCATACCACTGGGCTGTAAGCTGCTCAAGCGAAATATGAGATGCTGTTCCTCCAATTTGCGTTTAGCCTCACTCTGACAATGGAGGAGACCCAGGACAAAATACTACCCAAGTCGCACCAGCTTCTCGTTCTCACCCAGCAAACTAACAATGGCCCGTTTCCTTTATCACCGTTACCTTTTTTGCATATCTTTCATTCATTGTTCTTTATCTCTCTATATCATCGCCAGTATCTCTCGTTTCCCAATCCCTGACCAGTCTGAAGAAGGGTCTTGACCAGAAACATCTTCTCTCCAGAGATGCTGCCTGACCCGCTGAGTTGCTCCAGATTGTTGTGTCTATCTTCGGTTTGAATGAATGAATAAGTTTAACACATACAAGGAATTTGCCTTGGTGCTCCACTCGTAAGTAACAACACAACGTACAGTAAACCATTAAGAATAAAACATAAAACATTAAAACATTAAGAATAAAACGTTTTAGTTTAAACATGTGAATTAAATAAAATACCAGAGCAAAAGGAGGCGACAGATTTTTGGTTATTGAGTAGAGCTACTACTCGTGGAAAAAAGCTGTTTTTATGTCTGGCTGTGGCAGCTTTGACAGTCCGAGTCGCCTTCCAGAGGGAAGTGATTCAAAGAGTTAGTGGCCAGGGTGAGAGGGGTCAGAGATGATCTTGCCCGCTCGCTTCCTGGCCCTTGCAGTGTACAGTTTGTCAATGGGGGGGAGGGAAGGTTGCAGCCAATAACCTTCTCAGCTGATCGGACGATTCGCTGCAGCCTCCGGCAGCACCTGCAGTCCCATCCAACACGTTAAATAATACCACAATTTTCTCACGGGTATCTTGTTGTCTCCCATTCAGAACGGAGCCGTTGAGTGCAGACGGGTTTCGTGCCCTCCGCTAAACTGTCCCTCGGACTTTCGTCCAGTGTATCGACCGGGCAAGTGCTGCAAAGAGTGTCGACGTAAGTAGAAAAAAAACTCCACTGGAGCATTTCACATGTATTTCATCAAATCAATTCTCCATCCCATTGCAGTTTGTACTGGAATCTAATAATATAGACCAGGGGTCGGCAACCTGCGGCCCCTGGGCCGAATGCGGCCCCCGGGCCAAATGCGGCCCGTAACCCGAAATCATCCGGCCCGCAAATTTTTTTTCTTTCTCGTAATCATCCTGCCCAGCCGAGCATCCTGCGCAAAGCCGCCAGCACGGCCGCGCATTTTCTGTGAACACGTTTAAGAAAGAACTGCAGATGCCGGAAACTGCAGTTTCTCCAGCATTTTTTGTCTACCTTCTGTAAACACGTGATTTGATGACTGCCATCCGGGGCG
This sequence comes from Amblyraja radiata, assembly GCF_010909765.2. Classification (NCBI taxonomy): domain Eukaryota; kingdom Metazoa; phylum Chordata; class Chondrichthyes; order Rajiformes; family Rajidae; genus Amblyraja; species Amblyraja radiata. The sequence continues at coordinate 4,306,175 of NC_045975.1, read as the reverse complement.
GGATGGGGGCGGGATCCATGTGTACACGTGATAGATGTGGCCCGCCATCCGCTCACAGGCATGCGTTGCCGACCCTGATATAGATGCGCGATAAGTATTATTAGCTTTGAGCACCAGTCCTCATGTGAGTCCTTCAACCTCTGCGGATAGTTGGCCTGGCTACTCGTGATACATTCATGTTCTCCAGAGACGCTGCCTGACCCGCTGAGTTACTCCAGCACTTTGTGTCTTTTTTTTTGTAAACCAGCTTTTGTAAACCAGGAGATAGTTGAGGCTGGGACTATCCCAACATTTAAGAAACAGTTAGACAGGCACATGGATAGGACAGGTTTGGAGTGATATGGACCCGACGTGGGCAGGTAGTGTAGCCAATGTGGGGGAGTTGGGCCGAAGGGCCTGTTTCCACACTGTATCACTTTATGACTCCAACCCCCTGCCTTCGATGGATTGTATATTGTCCTCTCTTCATCATCATCATCGTTGACAACATTAGCGACGCAGTGGCGCTGGTTTCCGACGGGAACGGTGACGGACGCACCGCACATCTCTGTCCTCCATTTCCTGCGGACTTCCGCCGCTGGAAGTATAGGGTTTTGGTGTGTGTGTGCTTTATCATCGTTCCTTACAATGCTATGTACGACAGTGGTCACAACTTCTACTGAAGTGTGGATGGCCGTTGGCTCCATGGGCGGAAATCCCGGGGGGACAGGGGCAGCCCCTCCATGTTTTGAGAGGTGGGGGACAATCCCACCCTCCTCCCCCACCCCCCCGTGTTTTGTAATCAGATTTTAAAATTCGGTGAAAAAAAAACTGATGATCGAGGGCAGCGGTTGGACGAGAGAGACGTCAGTCAGCAGGCAGTGGGGGAGGAGGACGTGATGATTCAGCGCGATGATTGGAGGAGGGAGGTGTCGGTCAGAGGCGGAAGTAGGGGGGGAGGGACTGTGGATAGCAGGCCGCGGTGATTGGAGGATGGAGACGTCCGTGGAGCAAAGATCATAGAGCGGAGCTTGAATCGGCCCGTTCGCGGGGCCTTTCATCACCCCGCGGTCAAATTGTTGCGTCGCGTTTGGCCCAGAGTCAGAGGATGGTGAATCCGTGGAATTCATTGCCACAGAAGGCTGTGGCGGTCAAGTCAGTGGATATATTTAAGGCGGAGATAGATGGATTCTTGATTAGTACGGGTGTCAGGCGTTGCGGGGAGAAGGCAGGAGAATGGGGTTGAGAGGGAGAGATAGATCAGCCACGATTGAATGGCGGAGTAGACTTGATGGGCCGAATGGCCTAATTCTGCTCCTATCACTAATGGACTTATGAACATGGACTCAGCAGCAGTTATAACAACACCTGATCACCTGCAGCTTCTACTCATTGATGCTGAGATGAGATTGTGAGCAACATTTGGAATATCCAATGATCTGAAGGTGGTCTAACCCACGGATTGAACCTTGACGAGTTAAACGTCCTTTCACTTTCTCTTCTATTTAAAGGCGCGGTCACGGTGGCGCAGCGGCAGAGTTGATGCTTTGCAGCGCTCGCAGCGCCGGAGACCCGGGTTCGATCCCGACTACAGGTGCTTGTCTGTACGGAGTTGAGTATAGGAGCAAAGAGGTCCTTCTGCTGTTGTACAGGGCCCTAGTGAGTCAACACCTGAAGTATTGTGTGCAGTTTTGGTCCCCTAATTTGAGGAAGGACATTCTTGCTATTGAGGGAGCGCAGCGTTGGTTCACCAGGTTAATTCCTGGGACGGTGGGACTGTCATATGCTGAGAGAATGGAGCAGCTGGGCTTGTATGCTCTGGAGTTTAGAAGGATGAGAGAGGATCTTATTGAAACATATAAGATTATTAAGGGTTTGGACACGCTAGAGGCAGGAAACATGTCCCCGATGTTGGGGGAGTCCAGAACCAGGGGCCACAAGGGGTAAACCATTTAGAACAGAGACGAGGAAACACTTTTTCTCACAGAGTCTGTGGAATTCTCTGCCTCAGAGGGCGGTGGAGGCCAGTTCTCTGGATACTTTCAAGAGAGCTAGATAGGGCTCTTAAAGATAGCGGAGTCAGGGGATATGGGGAGAAGGCAGGAACGGGGTACTGATTGGGGATGATCAGCCATGATCACATTGAATGGCGGTGCTGGCTCGAAGGGCCACTCCTGCACATATTGTCTATTGTCTATTATACCTTCTCCCCGTAACCCACGTGGGTTTTTTCCGGGTGCTCCGGTTTCCTCCCACACTCCAAAGGCGTGCATGTTTGTCGGTTAATTGGCTTGGTATTAGTGTAAATAGCCCCCAATGTGTGTAGGGGTGCGGGGATCGCTGGTCGGCGCGGACTGGGTGGGTCGAAGGGGCCTGTTTCCGCGCTGCATCTCTAAACTAAACTAAAATCTCAGTTGGATATTCGAAGAGGAGAGCGGAGTTAATTAACTCTAAGTTCCTTTCTTGGCTCTTACCTGTTGGGTTCATTAGATTAGAAAAAAGATTTAAATTATTGCTTTCCGAGCGCAATCATTCTAAGAGCAAAGGAAATACTGTCACCCCGCACCATAAGTGGATTTAATCCATTTTAATGTATCCGCTACTGTGAAACAATTGGGTTTTATTGTACCAACGTCAATCTCTTCGCATTAGATGTCCTATTCCCTTCAAATGAGCTATAAAATACAGTGTAGTCGCGGCATTTGATAGACTGCCAACTGTAGATAAAACTGAATATTGAAGAAGGTTTTTGTGATCCCAGCAGTGAAACCTATAGATCTGGTTACTTCCACAATCAGACTCTTTTAATATCACGCTCAGATGCACAATTTCATTATTAAAAGTATTGCTTCCATTAAAAACTTCTTTCAGAAGAATGGGGCAACATCTTAGCATCTCTGTTCTTAATGCGTTTTGATGTCATCTGGGCATATGTTCAAAAGTCCACATGTGATAGGAGCAGATTTAGTCCATTCGGCCCATCTAGTCTACTCTGCCATTCAATCGTGGCTGATCTATGTTTCCCTCTTAACCCCATTCTCCTGCCTTCTCCCCATAACCCCCCACACTGATACTAATCAAGAATCTATCTATCTCTGCCTTAAAAATACTTTCCTCTACCACCTTCTGTGGCGAAGAATTCCACAGATTCACCACCCTCTGACTAAAGAAATTCCTCCTCATCTCCTTCCTAAAAGAACGTCCTTTATTTCTGATGCTACGTCCTCTGGTCCTAGACTCTCCCACTAGTGGAAACATCCTCTCCACAACCACTCCATCCAAGAAGATTGACACAAATTACTGGAGTAATGGTCCTGTCGCACTGACGCGACTTTTTAGGCGACTGCAGGAGACTGTGCGGTCGCCACATGTTCGCGGGGTGGTTGCCGGGGAGTCGCCTTCATGGTCGCGAGGAGTTCCCGCACTCTGGGAACTAGTCGCGGCCTCATTATGGTCGCCGTGAATTTTTCGACATGTTGAAGAATTAGCGGCGACTAGAATGAAGCCGCCATGGAGAGTAGCGAGAATTCTCGTGCCGTAGGTGGGTCGCCAGGAGGTCGAAGGTTGTCGTAGGTTCTCGTAGGTTGTAGCCGGTGCTGAGTTTCATTGGCTCGTTTGGCAACAAAAATGTAAGCAGTAGTTTTCAGAACCAAGGAACCGACCGGTAATGTTAAATGTCCGCCGAGCTTCACAGCCGTGTATCTCTGGCTTCTTAAATGTTGTCTCCACTCTTCCCCTCCCCCCCCCCCCCCTCCCCCCCCACTCCCCACCTCCCTCCCCCCCCTCTTTTAAAGGACTTCCCATACACTGTGCTTTAACCGCCTTGTTACTGCGCCAACCTTCCTGTTCATCGCGGTGTGTGTCTGTTTCACCACTGGCTTTGCACCGTGTGAATTTTTTAGACAGCGTCTTCCCCCGCTTACCCTGTCCCCCGCCTGCATAACGGGCTGGTGAAGGAAGCGGTGTCTGCCGGCAACTTGACTGTCGCCAGTGGTCCGCTGAAAAATCGTCTAAGTGGGTCAGGCCCCATTACTCAGCGGGTCAGGCAGCATCTCTGGAGAGAAGATCTTTGGGTCAGACTTGCTGAAATCTACCTGACCCGCTGAGTTACCCCAGCGTTTTGTGTCTATCTTAAAAATGGTATTGGAACTAAACTGGAGGGAAAAAAGACCAGTTTCAGAGCAGCGTGGTGGACAAGGGAATCAAAATATCTTTATTGTGAAGGAATGGTTGAGGAATCTTCTCAAAAAAATCCCTCCAATGTTGACCTTGTTTCGATGAGTAGCTGGTTTAGTTTCGAGATACAGCATGGAAGTAGGCCTTTCAGCTCCAACTGATCCACACCAACCATTGATCACCCATTCACACTCGTTCAATGTCATCCCACTTTCGCATCCACTCCCTACGCACCAGGGACAATTTACAGAGGCCAATTAGCCCGCATGTCTTTGGGATGTGGGAGGAAACCCGAGCGGTCATAGGGAGAACGTGCAAACGCCACACAGACAGTACCCTGGGTGAGGATCGAACCGGGTCTCTGGCGATGTGAGGCAGTAACTCTACCGAGCTGTTCTTTGGCCTTGGTAGAAGTAAAAATCTCCAGATCATCACATAGTTCTCAAATATGCAACGGAAAATTCGACCCCTTGCGAAAACAAACCAAGATAAATATGGTTTAATTTGTAATTTCTTTCCGACTTCCCTCCGTCACTCGTGTTACTGAAGAGGAGTACAAGGATTTTGGTTATCAGTGTCTGAAGAAAGGTCTTGACCCAAAACTTCGCCTAATCCTTCTCTCCAGAGATGCTGCCTGACCCGCTGAGTTACTCCAGCATTTTGTGTCTTACCATCTTCTTTGATACGGTGAAAAAGAGAATCCTCGAAGCTTCACTGAATAATATATTTTTGTATGATATTTGTCCAGTTGACCATTGTTCATTGTTCAAACGTTGAGGCAGCAGCGGTAACGCTGCTGCCTCACAGCGCCAGAGACCCAGGTTCGATCCTGACTATGGGTGCTTGTCTGTACGGAGTTTGTACGTTCTCCCCGTGACCTGCGTGGATTTGTTTCCTGGTGCTCCGGTTTCCTCCCGCACTCCAAAGACGTGCATGTTTGCAGGTTAATTGGCTTATGTAAAATTGTACATTGTCCCTAGTGTGTAGGATGGTGCTGGTGTACGGGGAGATCGCTGGTCGGCACGGACTCGGTAGGCCAAAGGTCCTGTTACCGCGCTGTATCTCTAAAGCCTCTAAATGCGGCCCTAACCCGAAATCAACCGGCTTGCAGAGCGCCCGCCCCGAGCGCAGCCGAGCTCTGGCCGTACCGCAATCTGCGCAAAGCCGCCAGCACGGCCGCGCACCTTCTGTGAAAACGTTTAAGAAAGAACTGCAGATGCTGGAAAAATCGAAGGTAGGTCTCAGCGGGTGAGACATGCAAGGTCTGCACGAGGCTGCCTCACCCGCTGAGTTTCGCCAACATTCTTGTCTACCTTCTGTGAACACGTGATTTGATGCCTGCCATCCGGGGCGGGATGGGCGCGGGATCCATGTGTACACGTGATAGATGTGGCCCGCCATCCGCTCACAGACATGCGACCCGGCCCCTATGCAGAACAAGGTTGCCGACCCCTGGTCTAAATGAACACACATAGAAGCTTTAAGGAACTCAGTAACCCAAACTAAAGAGAATCGTTACAGTATTTGTGATGCTACTGTAATTAAGCAGTCATAGAAGCACAAAAAGTTTGCCTGAATATATAGTCTTGATAAAATGTTTTAGTAACGGGAACAGAGTATTATACTGTGGCTCCAGAATTCAGTCTGTCGACTTCAATGGAATGGCAGAGTATTATCAGGTAGCTGTAACATATTCAACACTACCGATGTAAATGAATTTCCAGGCAGTTTGGTGCGACGAGTCAGTTTTAGATTGGAAAAGCAGTGAGCCATATAACATGTAATGGGCTTTGACAAAATTATTTAAGCTTTCTAAAGCTGAGGTGAATAATCTAAATGAAGAATCACAGTGGAAGCTGAAAAGCTCATGCAATGCCCTTGACTAAGGTGGACAAGTCTGATATGATACGGGGTATTTCCCTAGTCTTGACTGCGCAAGAAACAGTCTTCAATAAAATATTTGATCAATTGCAAATATTTGATTGTGGCAAGGTGGCGCAGCGGTAGAGTTGCTGCCTCGCTGCGCCAGAGACCCGGGTTCGATCCCGACTCCGGGTGCAGTCTGTACGGAGTTTGTACGTTCTCTCCGTGACCTGCACGATTTTTCTTCAAGATCGTCGGTTTCCTCCCACACTCCCAAAACATTCAGGTTTGTAGGTTCATTGGCTTGGTATGAATGTACAATTGTTCCCTAGTGTGTGTGGGATAGTGTTAGTGTGCGGGGATCGCTGGTCGGCGCGGACTCGGCGGGCCGAAGGGCCTGTTTCCGCGCTGTAGCTCGAAATTAAGAAGAAAAGTGAGCACTTTTTCGATGTGGAGGGCCTAAACTATCCACAGAGAAGGTGACTTTAAACTGGAGTTTGACGAAGGGACTCGACCCAAAAAATCAGCTATTCCTTCTCGCTGTCCCGCTGAGTAAAGGGTATGTCCCACTTTCACGACCTAATTCACAACCTTTTTTTACTCGTGGACATTTTTCATCATGTTGAAAAAACGCCCCGACCTACTTGATGCCACGAGTACCTACGACTAGAGTCACGGCCTACCTACGACCTCGTGACGACCATGCTGCGAGTATGAGTCAAGGGCAAATTCGGCAGAGGTCGTGAATTCGGTCGTGAAGGTGGGACAGGCGCTTTACTCCAGCAATTGTGTCGATTTAAACCAGCATCTGCAGTTCTTTCCCACACATTCTCGCCATACTATCTTTGTAACTGTATCAATAAATTACATTTGAAAATGAACTTGTTTCAGGCAAATAGCCTGGAGTTAATTCCTGTGTTTGGTCGATAATCATTTCAAGTTGGCTTGCTGATGTTTAAGTGAAGAATTATTAAACCTCTCCTTTTCTCCTTAAAGTCATGATAAGCCTCTGGACTTTCACATTGTATCCATCTACCATGTTTGCTTTTTCCGTGTGCACAACCATAAAATGAACATGTTCTTCTGAATTCATTTACCGAATGGAACCACATCATTTGAATGTGTAATAATCTTTACACCTCTCTACATTGCTTGGTACCACAGCTTGGCTTGGCCTGATGATGGACACAAAATGCTGGAGTAACTCAGCCGGGACAGGCAGCATCTCTGGAGAGAAGGAATGGGTGACGTTTCGGGTCAGGACCCTTCTCGGGGCTGGTCTCGGCACGAAACGTCAACCATTCCTTCTCTACAGAGATGCTGCCTAGTTTGAAGAAGGGTCTCGACCCGAAACGTCACCCATTCCTTCTCTCCAGAGATGCTGCCTGTCCCGCTGAGATACTCCTTATATAGATAGCATATTGCGTATTCATCTAGTGTGTAGTTCTTAAGGGGTTGGACAGGCTAGATGCAGGAAGATTGCTCCCGATGTTGGGGAAGTCCAGGACAAGGGGTCACAGCTTAAAGATAAGGGGGAAATCCTTTAAAACCGAGATGAGAAGAACTTTTTTCACACAGAGAGTGGTGAATCTCTGGAACTCCCTGCCACAGAGGGTAGTCGAGGCCAGTTCATTGGCTATATTTAAGAGGGAGTTAGATGTGGCCCTTGTGGCTAAGGGGATCAGGTGGTATGGAGAGAAGGCAGGTACGGGATACTGAGTTGGATGATCAGCCATGATCATATTGAATGGCGGTGCAGGCTCGAATGGCCGAATGGCCTACTCCTGCACCTAATTTCTATGTTTCTATGTTTCTATGTGTACTTCTTTAAAAGCTATGCAGGTAATATGTAATAAAATGTAATACAAATTGACACGGCCTCTCAGGCTTGCGTGTTTATAAATGATTAAATATACGATAATGCATCTTTAAAACAGATTTTGTGTTATTACCTCTGATTAAATGGATGATAACAAATGGCGGTTCTTTGACCTGCCTGTGGATTGGATTCTGCTGTTTAATAATCTAATGTCAACAGGTACCGAGAAACTCGGATTCCTGTAACGTGTTCCCATTATCATTGCGCAAGATAAACAGCAGGAATAATTTGTTTTTTCTTCACGTTGGCCTTTGACGGCAGCCGGAGAAATGTATTTTCCGATTGTTACCACGGGTCAAAACAAGCAGGCGAGCGATCACGAGACTCGTAGCTACAAAGATATACCAGTTCATAAGCGATACGGGCAGAATTAGGCCATTCGGCCCATCAAGTCCAGTCCGCCATTCAATAGACAATAGACGTGCAGATACTGGAAAATCGAAGGTAGACAAAAGTGCTGGAGAAACTCAGCGGGTGCAGCAGCATCTATGGAGCGTCAGTCTGAAGAAGGGTTTTGGCCCGAAACGTTGCCTATTTCCTTCGCTCCATAGATGCTGCTGCACCCGCTGAGTTTCTCCAGCACTTTTGTCTACCTTCGTTAGTTCATATGTACTTCGGAGTAGAATTAGGCCATTCGGCCCATCAAGTCTACTCCGCCATGGCTGATCTATCTCTCCCTCTCAACCCCATTCTCCTGCCTTCTCCCCGTAACCCCTGACACCCGCACTAATCAAGCATCTGTCTAATCTCCGCCTTAAAATTATCCACTGACTTGGCCTCCACAGCCGTCTGTGGCAATGGATCCCACAGATTCACCGCCCTCTGACTAAAGTCTGTCACGCGCCATTGTGCCCTTCTCCGTTGTGTAGACTGTTAAAAAATGATACTTTTCTTCCACAAGGCCAACAAAGGAAGATATATATATACGACTAAGATTCGGCAGTCGCGCCAGATCCTTTGAGATTCTTCTCCGAAGCATGGGCGGAGGTTTCGTTGACAAATGTTGTACGGCCAGTGGTGGAAGACACATATTTTTTTTTGGACATTTCTCGTTTGACCCGAAACTTGAAGGAAAAGGAGAGGAAACCTCTTCGGACTCCGATCCATGTATTTTATAATATCTATTGAACGTTGCTGTGACTGTTTGCTTCTGTAAATAGTTTTGTGCTAATAAATTAATTTGAAAGCTTAACGACTCCATATGTTGGGCCATGATTGCCGTGTTACCCTGGAGAGAGAGAGACAGAGAGAGAGAGAATATATATATATATATATATATATATATATATAGAGAGAGAGACGGAGAGATATGGAGAGAGATATAGATAGAGAGAAAGAGATAGAGAGAGATAGGAGAGATAGATAGATATAGAGAGATATATACATAGAGAGAAGAGAGAGGGAGAGAGATATAGATAAAGAGAGATATTTATACAGAGATATAGATAGAGAGAGAGGTATAGATGAGAGAGAGAGATAGAGGGAGATATAGATAGAGAGAGAGATGAGAGAGAGAGAGAGATAGATGAGAGAGAGAGAGGTAGAGAGATACATATATAGATATATTTTGATAGATAGATAGATAGATAGATAGATAGATAGATAGATAGATAGATAGATAGATAGATAGATAGATAGATAGATAGATAGATAGATAGATAGATAGATAGATAGATAGATAGATAGATAGATAGATAGACCTTACTTTTGTCTTTCTGTATCATTTTGCTCTGACTTTCCTGGCTTCTTTTACTCCTATCACAGATGATTAAAGCGCTGAAGTTCCAATTTCCCACTTTTTACGAGAATGTATATTTTTGTGTTCAGATCTTAAGGACACAAAAGGCGGTGAAGCTGCTGCCTTACAGCGGCAGAGACCCGGGTTCGATCCTGACTACGGGTGCTTGTCTGTACGTTCTCACAGTGACCTGTGTGGGTTTTCTCCGACACTCCAGAGATGTTTTTAGACAATAGACAATAGGTGCAGGCGGAGGCCATTCGGCCCTTCGAGCCAGCACCGCCATTCAATGTGATCATGGCTGATCATCCCCAATCAGTACCCCGTTCCTGCCTTCTCCCCATATCCCCTGACTCCACTATCTTTAAGAGCCCTATCTAGCGCTCCCTTGAAAGTATCCAGAGAACCGGCCTCCACCGCCCTCTGAGGCAGAGAATTCCACAGACTCACAACTCTCTGTGTGGAAAATTGGGGTAATAGGCATGGAGTAAATGGAAAAAATAATCCCTAGTGTGTGTAGGGTAGGGTTCGTGTGCAGGGACCGCTGGGCGGCATGGACCCGATGGGTCGAAGGGCCTGTTTTCACGGCATATCTCTAAACTAAATTAAACACGGAACTTAAAGTGAGCTATACTACCGTTTCGGAGATAGGCACAAAATGCTGGAGTAACTCAGTGGGACAGGCAGGCATCTCTGGAGGGGGTGACGTTTCGGAATGAGACTTCTCTTCAGACTGAGGGGAGAGGGAGACACAGAGATCTGGAAGGGTAGGGTGTGAAAATGAGACATCAAAGGGGACGAAGTTCAAGGCAAATGGAGAATAGATCGTTGTTAGCCCGGGGAAGGTGACAACGAAGCTTACAAAGATAAAAATTAAATCAGGAGGACAGTCAGACTGGTTGGAGAATTCATTGGGCATATAGGCTGAGGCAAAATTGTTAGCCTTGACACTAGGTTAACTCAGAGCTGCCAAGAAGTACGATTTTCCGTATTTTGTACGGAAATGCGATAAGAATACGGATGTACGGATTTTTTTAAATCGGCCCGACTTCCTGCTTCATCTTGCTGGTTAAAAAATGCATGGATATAAAAAGTCATACTGTGACTCTAAAAATTATAGCAGATTAAATCTATTAGTATTTTAAATTTCAAGATCTGGTGATTATTTTTGTAAGCTTTGATCTGCCTGTCCCGGTACAGGTTTAAACAGCGCTGTCAGTTTAGCGCGTGGGAATTTAAACGAACAGCACTATGGGTTCTAATTGTAGCTATGGCCGCAGCGCTATGGGTCACAGACTGTTTGGGTCGGGAGTGAGAGGGAGGGAGGGAATAAGAGAGGGAGGGAGAAAAAAAGGAAGGAGAGAGGGAGGAAGAGAGGGAGGGAACGGGGGAGAACGGGAGGGGGAGACGGAGGGAGGGAGAGGGAGGGAAAGAGTGGAAGGAAGGAGGGAGAGAGAGAGAGGGAGGCTTCCAAAATGGCATCTCCATCATCATCTGGTGCTAAAAGTCAAGTAAGGTGCGTAGAAGACATGTCAATTGGTAGCAAAGTTATGCATTCTTGTACTCTTACATGGGTATGACAGCACATAAAATACAACATTTTTTTTCAGCAAAATGGCACCGCGTAAAAATACTGATTTCCTCAGCAAAATACTGATTTTCAGATACTAGAATACTGAAATTCTCTGCCAAAACCTGGCAGCTCTGTTAACTCCAGTTCCCCCTTGTGAAGGTAACATGTGTAAGTCTATAGTGAGGGTCCTGATCACTTGATCCTCTGACACAAGGAATACAGAGCAGTCAATTATCCTATAACCCATTCTTGAGAGTGCAGGAAGGAACTGCAGATGCAGATTTACACCGAAGATAGAAACAAAATGCTGGAGTAACTCATCTGTTTAAGAAGGAACTGCAGATGTTGGAAAAATCGAAGGTGGACAAAAATACTGGAGAAACTCAGCGGGAGAGGCAGCATCTACGGAGCGAAGGAATAGGTGACGTTTCGGGTTGAGACCCTTCTTCAGACTGAATTCTTCAGTAACTCAGCTGGTCTGCATCTCTGGAGAGAAGGAATGGGTGACGTCGCGGGTCATTGTTTCAATCCACATGAAAAAAAACTAGAAATCTCATCTTGATTAGAAAAATCTGAATCAAAAGTTAATCAACAGATACAAAATTATTCATTAACATTATTCATTATTTTTGTCTTTGTGCAGCTCAAGGAACATTTTTGAAATCATAAAAAGGTTGTTGTAAGACAAAAAATTTGAAAAAAATACTTTTGAATAGTTTTCTTGTGAAATAGTTTTGCCAATTAACGAGTTGATTAGAATTTTTTTCTTTCTTTTTTACTAGTTTGAAGCTGACCTGGCAATTTTAAAAATTGGCTTTGATTTGAATAAAATATTGCTATATTTGCTGAAGTAGCATATTTGGGATTCTTGTGCTTCGAGCAACAGCCGTGCATTCTGAAATAATTGGAGCATTGATTAAAGTCCATTAAAGTTTCCCCTCAATGTAACCTAGTAAACTTGCAGTAGGTTTGGAGTGACACGGTGGCACAGCGCTAGAGTTGCTGCCTTACAGCGCCAGACCCCCCCCCCCCCCCCGGGTTTGATCCCGACCACGGGTGCTGCCTGTGCGGAGTTTGCATGTTCTCCCCAGGACCACGTGGGTTGTCTCCGGGAACTCCGGTCTCCTACCACATTCCAAAGACGTACAGGTTTGTAGGTTCATTGGCTTAGTAGAATTCTAAATTGTCCCTAGTGTGTAGGATCATGTTCGTGTGCGGGGATCACTGGTCGGTGATAAATAAATGATTTTATTGTACACAAAGGCCATATTAATGTAGTGCGAACTTTGGTTAAGAATTGCTATGGTTAAGGTTTATATTTTCTGCTGTGTTGCTGCGAGTAAGAATTTAATCGTTCTCTCTGGTACAAAACACTCATGAATTGACTATTGACTTTAGAGTTGCCCGCATTCTGCTTTTCTTCATTACTCTCTGCTGCCATTGGCAACTCTGGAACTTTTTCACACAGAGAGTGGTGAGTCTGTGGAATTCGCTGCCTCAGAGGGAGGTGGAGGTCGGTTCTCTGGATGCTTTCAAGAGAGAGCTAGATAGGGCTCTTAAAAATAGCGGAGTCAGGGGATATGGGGAGAAGGCAGGAACGGGGTACTGATTGGGGATGATCAGCCATGATCACATTGAATGGCGGTGCTGGCTCGAAGGGCCGAATGGCCTACTCCTGCACCTATTGTCTATTGTCTATTGTGATCAAGGCTGATTGTTACCAATCTTATCCCCGATTTAATCCCAAGCAATTGACTTTGTTATCATATGTAGTAACTGGCTGAAATATTAATGTCTGTAATATCGCTGGCAGGACAATGTGGCCATGAATCTTCGTTGTCCTCAATCAAATGTACACAACACATTTATCAGTGTTTCTTTCAGTTTTATTGCTCGCTCTGATGTATCAAATTAATTAAGATATCTTCTAATGGACGAACCTTTGGCAAACGCTACCCCATTCCTTCTCTCCAGAGATGCTGCCTGTCCCGATGAGTTACTCCAGCTTTTTTGTGTCTATCTTCTAATGGAATTGGATGAACAGCAAACCCACATTTATCGTGAATTTTATTCTGTTTTATCCTTGTATTTGCCGATATTCCTGCTTTATACTTTATTGAAGAGACATTTGTATCATGGGAGACAAAAATGCTGGAGAAACTCAGCGGGTGAGGCAGCATCTATGGAGCGAAGAGATAGGTGACGTTTCGGGTCGAGACCCTTCTTCAGACTGATGTGGAGATGGGGGAGGGGCGGGAACCCGCCCCTCCCCCACCTCCACATCAGTCTGAAGAAGGGTCTCGACGTCAGTCTGAAGAAGGGTCTCGACCCAAAACGTCGCCTATTTCCTTCGCTCCATAGATGCTGCCTCACCCGCTGAGTTTCTCCAGCATTTATGTCTACCTTCGATTTTTCCAGCATCTGATTCTTGGTTCTTGGTTTCTTGGTCCTCCAAAATATTCCAAGTGGAGGGAGGACTTAAACCAGAAAGGGTATTTTTGGGAAGAAAGGGCTACCTTAAATGTAGTTGCATCTGGTTGGGTAACTATGGTAGGGTGAAGACTAAATCCATGCTTTAATTGTGCGGGGGAAGAACGAATTGCTGTACACATCTGTCTTGGTAGCTGGAATCTCAAATTGGATCGAATGCCCTCGTCAGCTCCTAATTGGTTTGGGTTTGGTGTAGGTTTGGAATTATGTCGAGCTGACCATTTAACATTTAACAAATCTGCAGTTCTTTCTTAAACACTTTGTATGATGCGACTTTATTTAACATGGCTAGCTGTCTGATTGTTATAATATTCATTTTCTTTCAAACATGGATCCACATTTATTCATTGGGGACGTGCATAAATGGCTTAGACATTGATAAGCCGAGAGATTGATGTTGCTTTTGGTACATAATATGCTCGCTCATAGCACGGTGGTGCAGCGGTAGAGTTGCTGCCTTGCAGCGCCAGAGACCCGGGTTCGATCCTGACTAGGAGTGCTGTACGTACGTGCTTCCCCTGTGATCTCGTGGGTTGTCTCCGGGTGCTCCGGTTTCCTCCCACACACCAAAGACCTACGGGTTTGCACGCCGATTGGCTTCAATAAAGATTGTAAGTTGTCGCTGGTGTGTAGGATAGTGGGAGTCGCGGGTCAGTACTGAGTCAATGGGCCGAAGGGCTGTTTCCGTGCTGTATCTCTAAACTAAACTAAACTAAATAAGAGAAGGCCCAGTGCAACTTGGAGGAACAGCACCTCATATTTTGCCTGGGCAGCGGTACGAACATTGACTTCTCTAACTTCCAGTAACCCTTGCTTTCCCTCTCTCTCCATCCCTCCCCCACCCTAGTTCTCTGACCAGCCTGACTGTCCCCGATCGAATGTTAGAAACATAGAAACATAGAAATTAGGTGCAGGAGTAGGCCATTCGGCCCTTCGAGCCTGCACCGCCATTCAATATGATCATGGCTGATCATCCAACTCAGTATCCTGTACCTGCCTTCTCTCCATACCCCCTGATCCCTTTAGCCACAAGGGCCACATCTAACTCCCTCTTAAATATAGCCAATGAACTGGCCTCGACTACCCTCTGTGGCAGTCGCTGTTCACTGGGGATCACTGTTACCTCTGTTTGCTTCATTGTCAACTTCTCCCAGCTAACAATAATCGATACTACATTATCTTTGACCCTCATCCCTTTTGATCTCTCATTCTTACCCCCTTCCCCTTCCTTACCTCTATGTCTCCCTCTCTCCCTACTCTCATTCTGACGAAGGGTCTAGACCCAAAACATCGCCCATTCCTTCTCTCCAGAGATGCTGCCTGTCCCGCTGAGTTACTCCAGCACTGTGAGTATTTCTTTCGAAAGCCAGCCTCTGCAGTTCTTTGTCTCTACATCTCCAAACATTTATCTAGAATAGACACAAAATGCGACCCGTTAATAGACAATAGACAATAGGTGCAGGAGTAGAGGCCATTCGGCCCTTCGAGCCAGCACCGCCATTCACTGTGATCATGGCTGATCATCCCCAATCAGTACCCCGTTCCTGCCTTCTACCCATATCCCCTGACTCCGCTATCTTCATGAGCCCTATCTAGCTCTCTCTTGAAAGCATCCAGAGAACCGGCCTCCACCGCCCTCCGAGGCAGAGAGTTCCACAGACTCACAACTCTCTGTGTGGGGATCACTGGACGGAGCTGACTCGGTGGGCCGAAAGGCCTTCTCTCCAGAGATGCTGCCGGTCCTGCTGAGTTACTCCAGAATTTTGTGTCTTATCTTCGGTGTAAACCAGCATCTGCAGTTCCTTCCTACTAAACAAAATAATTTTTGATATGTGACCGGACCACATGCGTATTTACTCCTTCTACGTTTTGCACACTACATCTCTGACCTACGATAGCGAAGGGACATTTCGCCTGTCCATTTTATGGAACAGTAGCACTGTGGCCACAGTTTAAGAATAAGGGGTAGGCCATTTAGAACGGAGACGAGGAAACACTTTTTCACACAGAGAGTGGTGAGTGTGGAATTCTCTGCCTCGGAGGGCGGTGGAGGCCAGTTCTCTGGATGCTTTCAAGAGAGAGCTTGATAGGGCTCTTAAAGATAGCGGAGTCAGGGGATATGGGGAGAAGGCAGGAACGGGGTACTGATTGCGGATGATCAGCCATGATCACATTGAATGGCGGTGCTGGCTCGAAGGGCCGAATGTCCTCCTCCTGCACCTATTGTCTATTGTCTTTAAGAAGGAACTGCAGATGCTGGAAAATCGAAGGTAGACAAAAATGCTGGAGAAACTCAGCGGGTGCAGCAGCATCTATAGATGCTGCTGCACCCGCTGAGTTTCTCCAGCATTTTTGTGTTGTCTATTGTCTATTGTTCTAATATCATCCACAAATGCTAAACGGCAGTGCGACGCTTGTATGACTGGCATGAGCACCCTGCAAAGATTACACCACATCATAATTACATCTTTTCCCTTGCACAACAGTCAGTTTTGCCTCACTGCAGGCTTTAATGAACTGAAGCATCCAAAATCATTTCAAAGCGATATTAACCTATAAACCACAAAACCATGTCACAACAGAAAAACTTTGCTGAAGAAGTAATTTTGAAGGAGTATCTGGAAGGGGGGGAGGGAGGGGGCTGAGGGTGGAAAGTTGGGTCATTTAATGTTACAATACGGTGTTTGTAAAATTGATTTTGTCCGTCATCAGGAGTTTTGCCAGCGTCTGGTCAAAACTGAAGCAGGCAGTGTTTGCTATATCAACCTACCTACTCAGTAGGGGCAAACAAAGATTGAATAAATTCTCCCAAAATCAACATTATTACTTTGTTTTCTTACATCCCGTGTGCAGCATAGTGGGCCCTGTCCCACTGTACGAGCTAATTCAAGAGTTCTCCCGAGTTTCCCCTGATTCGAACTCGGAGAATTACGGTAATGGCCGCTCGTGGGTACTCGGGGCTCTCGTGGACATTTTTCAACATGTTGGAAATCTTCACGAGCCTTCCCGAGATTACCGCGTTTCCCGAGTACCTGCCGTTAGCGTTACGAGCCGCTAAGAGACGTCCCCGAGCTCCGACGTACCCGCTGCGTACATTCTACGTGCTTACCACGAGTTTGATTTTTTTTTTAAACCGGGAGAGCCCTTGAATTACCTCGCACAGTGGGACAGGCCCTTAACTCTTCAAGTTTAGGTTGAAGAATGGATATTATTTTAACAATATCCAAAGTCCGGTCCACCCGCTCACCAATTCTCAAGTTATATGAGTAGAATTTGGCCATTCGGCCCATCGAGTCCACTCTGCCATTCAATCATGGCTGGTCTCTACCTCCTGTTCCCATTTTCCTGCCTTCTCCCCATAACCCTTGACACCCGTTCTAATCAAGAATCTATCTATCTCTGCCTTAAAACTATCCACACTTGGCCTCCACAGCCGTCTGTGGCAAAGAATTCCACAGATTAACTACCCTCTGACTAAAGAAGTTCCTCCTCACCTCTTTTCTAAAAGAGCGCCCTTTAATTCTGAGGCTGTGACCTCTAGTCCTAGACTCTCCCACTAGTGGAAACATCCTCTCCACATTGTACTGGAGTGGCTGGCAATCCAGGCGAGCTCCAGGCTACTGCAGGGCCTCCACCGCCACCCTCGACCGGCTCGGCCCGCCAGCCCACGTCCCTCTCCCCGCCCTCCTGCCCGCCCGACAGCCTCCGTGTCCTGGGGGGTGGTTGCCCCCTGCAGCCAACCTTGAAGTCGCCGGAGGCAATACGGCGGTCACGGTGGCGCAGCGGTAGAGTTGCCGCCTAACAGCGAATGCAGCGCCGGAGACCCGGGTTCGATCTCGATTACGGGTGCTGTCTGTACGGAGTTTTTACGTTCTCCCCGTGACCTGCGTGGGTTTTCTCCGAGATCTTCTGTTTCCTCCCACACCCCAAAGACGTACAGGTTTGTAGGTTAATTGGCTCAGTGCGTGTGTGTGTAAATTGTCCCTAGTGTGTGTAGGATACTGTTAGTGTGCGGGGATCGCTGGTCGGCAGGGACTCGGTGGGCCGAAGGGCCTGATTCCGCACTGTATCTCTAAACTAAACTATACCAATACTCCGGTCCCTCTCGTGCTAGCCCACTCCTCGCATCCCTCATCACCAGTGGCCTCCTTCCTCTTCGTCTCTCCACTCTCCCGAGACCTCCTGCAGTCTGCAGTGCTTTGGGAAGGTCCACTCCTGTCAGCAAGCCTCAACACAGTGGGTGGAGACATGAGAAACTGCAGGTGCTGGCCTGCAAAACAAAGACACAACGTGCTGGAGTAACTCAGCGGGTCATCTCCGGGCAACACGAATAGGTGACGTTTCGGGTCTGGACACTTCTTCAGATAGTATGGGCAAGAAGGAACTGCAGATGCTGGTTTACACCGAAAATAGACACAAAATGCTGGAGTAACTCAGCTGGGACAGGCAACCATTTTGTGTGTGTTATGTATTGGAGGTGGTTATGGAGTTTCAGGGAGCATCTTGTGATCCAGGTACTTGTTCAACGTTAGTCCACACTGCTTTACCAACTTGCTTCTTCCAAATTGGTCCAAAAAAGGTTGACCAAGCTGGGTCTCTATGCCTTGGAGCGCAGGAGGATGAGGTGTGATCTTGTAGAGGTGTATACAATCATGAGAGGAATAGATCGGGTAGTTGCACAGAGTCTCTTGCCCAGAGTAATAGGATTCGAGGACCAGAGCACCTAGGTTCAAGGTGAGGGGGAAAAGATTTAATAGGAACCTGAGGGATAACTTTTTCACACAAAGGGCAGTGTGTGTATGGAACGAGCTGCCAGAGGAGGTGGTTGAGGCTGGGACTATCCCAACGTTTAAGAAACAGTTAGACAGGTACCTGGATAGGATAAGTTTGGAGGGATATGGACCAAATGCAGGCGGGTGGGACTAGTGTAGCTGGGGCAGTTGGCCAGTGTGGGTAAGTTGGGCCGAAGGGCCTGGTTCCACGCTGTATCACTCTAAATATTCCTCATTGCTGCTCCATTTTAATCACTTGTGTCTATATGAATTCATTTTAATTACGGCATGTTCGGGTGCCCCCTTCGACCTCCTTTTTCAAATTCATTGATTTTTGCTAAATTAGATGTAACCCGGTATATTTTATTATATTTGACATCTGCTGAGATTATAATGAATGCTGCGCTTTCTTTCGGTTGCAACTATAATGATGGAACGTTGGTAGTCTTCCAAGAAATCTCAAAATGAATAAATTCCTCCAAATGTGAGATTATCTCCATGAAGACTAAAGAGTAGCGTGATATATCACGCCCATGCAGTGACTAGCCTCAACCACGTTAATGGTGGCGCAGCGGTAGAGTTGCTGCCTTAAGGGCCTGTCCCACTTGGCCGTCATTTGCATATAGAAACATAGAAATTAGGTGCAGGAGTAGGCCATTCGGCCCTTCGAGCCTGCACCGCCATTCAATATGAACATGGCTGATCATCCAACTCAGTATCCCGTACCTGCCTTCTCTCCATACCCTCTGATCCCCTTAGCCACAAGGGCCACATCTAACTCCCTCTTAAATATAGCCAATGAACTGGCCTCGACTACCCTCTGTGGCAGAGAGTTCCAGAGATTCACCACTCTCTGTGTGAAAAAAGTTCTTCTCATCTCGGTTTTAAAGGATTTCCCCCTTATCCTTAAGCTGTGACCCCTTGTCCTGGACTTCCCCAACATCGGGAGCAATCTTCCTGCATCTAGCCTGTCCAACCCCTTAAGAATTTTGTAAGTTTCTATAAGATCCCCTCTCAATCTCCTAAATTCTAGAGAGTATAAACCAAGTCTATCCAGTCTTTCTTCATAAGACAGTCCTGACATCCCAGGAATCAGTCTGGGATTTATGCGGCATCATTTATGTGACATCATTTACGTGACACGCACGTGATGCGCGCATGGTGCGTGATGACATAGGCAGTGACGCGAGGCAACGCGCTGTGTCCCAGGATTTCGTGACGTACAAAATCTTCGCACGCCATCTGCGTGACGCGCAAATGACAGCCAAGTGGGACAGGCCCTTTACAAATCAATATTCATCCCACTGGGCTGTAAGCTGCCCAAGCGACATATGAGATACTTTTCCTCCAATTTGTGTTTAGCCTCACCCTGACAATGGAGGAGACCGAGGACAGAAAGGTCTGTGTAGGAATGGGAAGGAGAATTAAAATGTCCAGCAAACGGGAGATCAGGTTGGTTCAGGCGGGTCGAGCGAAGGTGTTCCGCAAAACGATCGCCCAGTCTACGTTTGGTCTCGCCGACGTATGAGAGTCCACATCTTGAATAAGGGATACTGTAGATGAGGTTGGAGGAGGTGCAAGTGAACCTCTGCCTAACCTGAATGGACTGTCGGGGTCCCTGGACAGAGTAGAGGGGGGAGGTATAGCGACAGGTGTTGCATCTTCCGCGGTTGCAGGGGAAGGTACCTGGGGAGGGGGGTGGTTTGGGTGGGAAGGGATGAGTTAACCAGAGGAGTTGCGGAGGGAACGGCTCTGCGGAAGGTGGAAAGGGGTGGAGATGGGAAAATGTGGCTCGTGGCTAACAATGGCCTTTATCATTGTTACTTTTCTGCATATCTTTCTTTCATTGTTCTTTATCTCTCTTCATCACCATCTATATCTCTCATTTCCCTTATCCCTAACCAGTCTGAAGAAACGTCACCCATTCCTTCTCTCCAGAGTTGCTGCCTGGCCCGCTGAGTTACTCTGGCTTTTGGTGTCTATATCCATGTATAGCTGTTTCTTAAATGTTGGGATAGTCCCTGTCACAACGACCTCCTCTGGCAGCATGTTCCATCCACCCACCACCTTCTGTGTGAAAAAGTTAGCCCTCGGTTTCCTAGTTGATCTTTTCCCCTTCACCTTAAACCTATAGTCCTCGATTCCCCTACTCTGGGCAAGAGACTCTGTGCATCTAGCACTGTTCAGAATGTTTAATAAAAATAGAATGATGTTCCGTATAATATTACTACACATACATTCCATGAACAATGGCAGTCAGAAGCAGGCAACAGTCACTGTGACTGGGGAAGTAATTAGCGATACAATAATGGAGAGAGCATTGAGATTTAGTGGGTTAACATGATGTTTCATGCTGCTCTGATATACTGATAATCAATATGCACCATAAAATAGTAGTAATTCTTATGACAACTGGCTTTTTTTACAAGGTTTATATATAACAAAACAAATTCGCCTGACTGGAACTTATTTGGAATAAATGGCGTCATTTGTGTGTCATTTACGTGACATAATTTACGCGTCAAGACGCGTACGTGATGCGCGCACGGTGCGCATTATACGCGCATGGTGCGTGGTGACGTAGGCAGTGACGCGTGGTCACGCGCGGCGCCTCGGGATTTTGGGATGCACTAAATCTTCGCCCGCCATCTGCGTGACGCGCAAATGACGCCCAAGTGGGACAGGCCCTTTAGGCGGAAACAAGGAACTGCAAGGTGCTGGTTTACATAAAAGGACACAAAGTCTTGGAGTAACTCAGTGCGTCAGGCAGCATCACTGGAGAACATGGACAGGTGACATTTCGGGTCAAATTTAGTCTTAGAATCTTCTTCTTCTTGCCGAATCCACACACAAGATTAGAAGTTGTGAATGAATGAATGAATGAATAATTTTATTGGCCAAGTATTCACATACAAGGAATTTGCCTTGGTGCTCCGCCCGCAAGGGACAACATGACATACAGTGACAGTTACGAATGACACATAAAACATTAAACATTAATAATAAAACATTATCGATTAAACATGTGAATTAAATAAAATACCAGAGCAAAAGGAGGCTACAGATTTTTGGTTATTAAGTAGAGCTACTACTCATGGAAAAAGCTGTTTTTGCGTCTGGCTGTGGCAGCTTCGACAGTCCGGAGTCGCCTTCCAGAGGGAAGTGATTCAAAGAGTTTAGCAGGGTGAGAGGGGACAGAGATGATCTTGCCCGCTCGCTTCCTGGCCCTTGCAGTGTACAGTTCGTCAATGGAGGGAAGGTTGCAGCCAATAACCTTCTCAGCTGATCGGACGATTCGCTGCAGCCTCCGCATGTCATGCGTGTCGTAGCCAGAGTTGAGCACATTTCTCGGCATCTGCATACAATGGTGTCTGTCTTGTCGCTTCTTGTGCTTCTTGTGCGTGGTGGTGGAAACAGGGCCGCGATCGACGTTAACGCTCTTTCCTTCACCCCAGCCTTAGAATAATTAGTTTAATGATGCAGCATGGAGACAGGCCCTTCGGCCCACCGAGTCCACGCCGACCAGCGATCACCTTGTATTTAAGAAGGAACTGCAGATGCTGGAAAATCGAAGGTAGACAAAAGTGCTGGAGAAACTCAGCGGGCACAGCAGCATCTATGGAGAGAAGGGAAAAAAAGCCTTTTGTCACCCTGTACACCAGGGATAATTTACAACACAGACCAATTAATCTACAAGCCTGCACCTTTTTGGAATGTGGGAAGAAACCGGAGCAACTGGAAGAAACTCACACGATCAGGGGGAGAACATACATATTGCGTACAAACAGCGCCCGTAGTCAGGATCGAACCCAGGTCTCTGCCGCCAAGACATACAGGTTAATTGGTTTTGGTAAAAATTAAAAGTTGTCCCTAGTGTGTGTAGGATAGTGCTAGTGTATGGGGATCGCTTGTCGGCGTGGACTCGGTGGGCCGAAGAGCCTGTTTCTGCGCTGTAATTTTAATCTAAACTAATTAATCTTCGAACCTGCACAGTCTTTGGGACGTGGAAGGAAACCAGAGCACCCGGAGAAAACACTGTTTTGGTTTTCAGTGCCTTCAATGTCATTGTCTCCTGCATGGAGTGAGACCGTGTTAGTGTAAGCAGGAGGTTGCATAACCCATAGGAAGATGGCAAAGTTAGTTTGGCTGATGAAGTCTCTTTAGCACATTTGGTATTGCCGTTCAGGACCTCCTGTGGTGATCTCCTCATTAAAAGCCTGGCTTTTTGTCAGAGTAGTGCTGTCACCTTGCCATCAATAGATTTCCTCACAAGCTATTCATTATCTTCTGGATTTAAAAAAAAAATGAGTATCTAACATTGCCAAAATTTGTTGCTTATAACTTTGAACCTATGACACCTTCGCTCAGCCTACCTGGCCCCACCTGATCAGCCGGTTTCCAACGAGGTCAACTGCCCCTCCCATTCCCAAACTGACCTTTCCGTCCTGGGCCCAATGTGAATTGGAGGAACAGCACCTCATATTTTGCTTGGGTAGCTTCCAACCCAGTGGATAGACCCAGAATGTTGGAGTAACTCAGCGGGTCAGGCAGCATCTCCGGAGAGAAGGAATGGGTGACGTTTTGGGTCGAGGCTCTTCTTCCTACTCTCCCTTACAACCCAGCGGTATGAATATTCATTTCTCTAACTTCAAGTAACTTTTGTGTCCCTCTCTCTCTCCATCCCTCCCCCACCTGAGTCGTGCTAGCTTCAGTCATCTTGTTGAGTTTCATTGTCTGTAATTCGTTTTCACCTAGCCCACTGTTAACAATGGCCTGTTTCCTCTGCCATTGTTTCTTGTTTGCATATCTTTCATTCATTCGTTCTCTATATCTCTATATCACCGTTTATATCTCTCATTTCCCTTTCCCTTGACTCTCAGTCTGAAGATCAGTCTCGATGCGAAATGTCACCTATTCCTTTTCTCCAGAGATAATGCTGCCTGACCTGAGAAACTCCAGATTTTTGTGTGTATCTTTGATTTTTTTCCAGGCATATTTTAAAGTGTCAAGGGCCTGTCCAACTTGGCGATTTTTTTCGGCGACTCTTGTATGGTGGATAACGAACTGGCCTCAACACCACTGCCGGCATCATATCAGTGTCGCCAAAAGATTTTGAACATTTCAAAATCCAGGGAGATGATGAGAAAAAATAACGACCCAACAAACATCCAACAATGGCCTGCTTGCTTCATCATCATTGTCATTTCATCTTTCCACATCACCGTCTATGTCTCTCGTTTCCCTTATCCCCCTAACCAGTCTGAACTCGAAACGTCACCCATTCCTTCGCTCCAGAGACGCTGCCTGTCCCGCTGAGTTACTCCAGCTTTTTGTGTCTATCTTCGGTTAAAACCAGCATCTGCAGTTCCTTCCCACAATTTATTAATGACTGACTGGGTCAAGGGCAAGAGAATGGGGTTTGGAGGGAGAGATAGATCAGCCGTGATTGAATGGCAGAGTAGACTTGATGGGCAAAATGGCCTAAATCTTCTCCGATCACCTAATGATTATTTCCGTTTATTGCCCGGTATTGTAGATTAAAAGCAAATTAGTGTAGGAAGGAACTGCAGATGCTGGTTTACTCCAAAGCTAGACACAAAAAGCTGGAGTAGCTCAGCGGGACAGGCAGCGTCTCTGGAGAGAAGGCATGGGTGATGTTTCGGAAGGGTCTCGGCCCAAGACGTCCGCTATTCCTTTTCGTAATAGAAGGCAGGTTACATCACTGCGAATTAGTGTTCAGTCTATGTTCTCCATCGAGGATGTCCATGAAATAACGTAGAGGTCAGGGGTATAGAAACATGTCCTTATTCAATGCCGCGGGGAATTTTATAATTGTGTTTCTCTCCTTCGGAGTGTTTGTACTGTACCTGCAGCAGGTCGTTCCAGTACGATAGAGCAAAGGATTCCAGGAGTGATCTGATCTGCATGTTCATCGACAACGTGACACCCCAGCCCATTCCAGACCCAATGGAACAAAATGCCCTCTATTCATATCATATATCATATCAGTTGCAAATTTTTCGGTGGCCAGATACGTGTCAATGATGCCGGCAGTCGCTGAAAAAATCGGCAAGTGGGACAGGCCCTTTAGATTGAGCTCTCAGGGCTAAAGGAATCAAGGGAAATGGAGAGAAATCCAGAAAGGGGTACTGATTGTGGATGATCAGCCATGATCATCATATACTTAATTCAAGTCAAGAGAGTTTATTGTCATGTGTCCCAGATAGGACAATGAAATTCTTGCTTGCTGCAGCACAACAGAATATTGTAAGCATAAATACAGAACAGTTCAGTTCAATATACACATAAATAGGCAGATAAAGTGCAAGAGGCTGTTACAGTTCAGAGTCTGTTTGTTGGTGAGTTTAATAGCCTGATGGCTGTGGGGAAGATGCTGTTCCTGAACCTGGATGTAACAGATTTCAGGCTCCTGTACCTGTTAGCGGAGAGATGAGTGTGTGGCCAGGATGGTGTGGGTCCTTGATGATGTTGGCTGCCTTTTTGAGGCAGCGACTGCGATAGATGCCTTCGATGGTGGGGAGGTCAGAGCCGATGATGGACTGGGCAGTGGTCACAACTTTCTGCTGGCTCGAAGGGCCGAATGGCCTACTCCTACTCCTATTGTCTATGTAAATCTAACACACGCTGTGTAAACACACTGTGTAAGATTGTGTCTTCACCATTTGCTCTCTGGCAGGTGATTTTTATTCCCTTGTCCACGTTAAGGTTTTGCATTTCTTTGCCGCTAACAAACCGCAGCAGTGTTAACGTTACCTGACAGTGTGCCAACGTGATTATGTGAGGTGTTATTCCACCCCCCTCCCCCAACCCCCCAACCCCCAACCCCCCCCCCCCCCCCCCCCCCCCCCCCCCCCCACACACAGTATCTGACGGATTGTGCATAAAGAGATTCTATTGTGCTTGACTCCGCAGCGATCTGTCTCTACGGGGGTCGGCAGCTCGCCGAAGGTCAACGCGCTTTGAAATCCAAGTGCCGCGAATGCAGAGTGAGTATTACATTGCGTCAAATGAGCCACGAGTGTCTTATTGTCATGTGTCCCTGAGAGAAACAACGACATTCTTACTGGCAGCGGCACAACTGAATATGGAGACATAGTACACTGTAACAATATGATAAACGAGAAACAAAAGGTTCAGTGTGTGTATATATACACACACACACTCACATGTACAGATATATACAGATTATCATGTATTTATACAAACACACACACACACACACACACACACTAACACACATACACACACACTAACACATACACACCCACACATACACACACACCCACTAACATACACACACACACTAACACAGCACACACATACACACACACACACACACACACACACACACACACACACACACACACACACACACACACACACACACACACACACACACACACACACACACACACACACACACTCTACACACACACACACACACACACACACACACACACAAACACAAACAAACACACACACACGCATATATTTGCATACACACGTTTATATACATATCGGTACATATATACACATATAAACATATATACATATACACACATGTTTTTGTGTACACACAACATATATAAATACACACACGAGCATGCACACATATATACATGTGTTTGTATAGATATATGCATATATATAGGTGCATAAATATATGTGTGTGTGTGTACATATATATATGTATACACATATATAATCATATATACACACATGCACACATGCATGCACATAACAAACAAACAATAATGGTGCAATAATAACAATATTAGTGTGTGTAGTCCAGAGCAACCATTCCTTGGTGAATTGTGTTTTCTAAATCCCAATCACCTAATTCAAAGTAAATCACGCTGATTAAAAATCCAGACAACTTGAGAATGTACAATTAATAATGGCTGCAGAGAGGCACTCATTATGATCAGTTTTCCACTCAGTCTCCCCCCAGGTACAATTGATGAAGTTTCCACTTGACAGCCACTCACCATTAAATTAAGTGAAAATGATTTTCTACTTCGGTGCTGAGAGAAATCTCATCTTGTTTGCCTGAAAACAGGCTACCCTCCCTGTAAAATGTCCTTGGTGATAACACATAAACAGAATAGCTGACGCCGAAGCTGATGTCTTTGGCTCTTTAGACTTTAGACTGTAGAGATACAGCGCGGAAATAGGCCCTTCGGCCCACCGGGTCCATGCCGACCAGCGATCATGCCGTACACTTGCATGACCCAACACACATAATAAGCCATCAACCTACTTGCTTTTTAAATTTTTTAGTGTTTTCTGTCATTACAGTTCCTGGATCCTAGAATCTCACTGCTCCTTCAACAGGGAAGCAGGCCCTTCGGCCCAACTTTGTTTATTTTTGTTTTAGTTTAGAGATACAGCTGACTAACATGCCCCATCTACACAGTCCTGCCTGCCTGCATTTGGCCCATATCCCTCCAAACTTTTTCCTATCCACGTACCTGTCCAAATGCCTTTTAAAGGTGTTTCATCTGCATCTCTTATGGGCCTGTCCCACTTAGATGATTTTTTAGGCGACTAGGCTGTCGCTACATGGTTGCCAGGGTGTTGCCTGTATGGTCGTGAGTCGTCTCCTCAATCGTCTTTCTGGTCGCCGCTGGATTTTCAACATGTTCAAAAAATTTCGGCGACAGTGGGTTTGACGCCAATGAGCGTAGCTTGACGTAGGTGTGGTCGTAGGTTGTCGCCAGGTTAATGTAGGTTACCGCCACGATGTCATAGATTCTAGCCAGTGCTGACTTTGGTGAATTCCATTGTCGTATTCGCCGGCAGTCGCCTAAAAATCGCCTCGGTGGGACAGGCCCATTATTCGTCCAAAGTAGGTCATTTCATTTCTTGATCACATGTCACTATGCAAGCGGAGCACCAAGGCAAATTGCTTGTATGTGAATACTTGGCCAATAAACTTCTTCTTCTGATGCATCAAACACTCTCCCTAAGAAATATATTCCCTTAATCTCTGACATTGGGGTGTGGACAGCCCTGGAGTGTCCAACCTCTTTCTGACAAACCTCCTCTACACTAAAGGGCCTGTCCCACTTACGTGTCCATGGCACGCAAATTACGCGACCTCGTGGTCGCGTTGAGCAGCGACGGTCCTGCGAAGGTCGCGCGCGATTACATGCGTACACACAGCCGTCCGGAGCGCGTGACGTCATTTGAAGATGGACACAAAGCTGGAGTAACTCAGCGGGACCGGCAGCATCTCTGAAGAGAAGCAATGGGTGACGTTTCGTGTCGAGACTCTTCTTCAGTCTGAAAAGAAGGGTCTTGACTTGAAACTTCATCCATTCCTTCTCTCCAGAGATGCTGCCGGTCCCGCTGAGTTACTCCTGCATTTTGTGTTTATCTTCAATTTTCTTGGCCCCGCTCTGGGAGTAGAAGTGGGGGCGGATCCGGACCGCCATGGCCGTGAGTCTCAGGCCGAGCTCGGCGATCGTTTGCCTGCTTCTGCTGGAGGTGAGACGTTACGTCGCACCAGGGTCTTGGGCCTGTCCCACTTTGACCGTCAGTTACACAACAGGCCGTCAGCGCGCAAAGATTTCGTTCACTACTAAAATTTCGTAGCCCCGCGCGATGTCACGCATAACTACATACCCCTCCGCGCTTCTAAGTGGGACCGGCCCCGCGTGGCCCTACGATGCCCTTGCGCCTCAACGCAACCACGAGGTCGCGTAATTTGCGTGCTAAGGACATGTAAGTGGGACAGGCCCTTTATTCTTGCATTCTGGCCATCTGAATACCGATCTATTACTTGTTTTTGACTGAAGCAAGTCCCTTTTTCCTTCATTAAACTGCTCCTGTACATTCTAGTTTTTCTAATCTTCTCTTAAATAATTGGATTTCAGAACTAGATTGCTACAGCACCATCACAGTTTGACTTGTCACACATAGTTGATTTCAACGCAATACTCTTCAAGTCATGGTTTCCAGTACTGTACATCACGCTGTGCAGACTATTGCACTGTTACAACAACATAGTCAATAGCAATTACATGTTGAACATTTAAAACCAGACGAAATGTCCCGTTAAGAAAGTTTATTTGATGATCTTGCCGATTTAATCTCATAGGCCACGGGCGGCTGTACAGCCGGCACAGCGGTAGAATTGCCGCCGTGCAGCGGCTTACAGAGACCCGGGTTCGATCCCGACTACGGGTCTTGTCTATATGGAGTTTGTACCTTCTCCCTGGGACCACGTGATATTCTCTCCGAGATCTTTGTCTTCCTCCCACACATACAGGATTGTTGGCTTGGTACAAAATGTAAATTTTCCCTAGTGTGTGGTAGAATTGTGTTAGGCACGGACTCGGTGGGCCGAAGGGCCTGTTTCCGTGCTGTATCTCTAAACTAAACTAAAAGCTCACTTGATAGTAGTCCTGGTCTTCACCTGAGAGAGATTAGCAAACGGATCTTACTGCTGTCAGGATGTTTCAATCAATTATTATTGTCATGTGTGCTGAGGTACAGTGAAAAGCTTTTGATGCCGAGTCAGGGGATATGGGGAGAAGGCAGGAACGGGGTACTGATTGTGGATGATCAGCCGTGATCACATTGAATGGTGGTGCTGGCTCGAAGGGTCGAATGACCTACTCCTACACCTATTGCCTATTGTCTATTAACCAGGCAGCGGTAACATAGAAACATAGAAATTAGGTGCAGGAGTAGGCCATTCGGCCCTTCGAGCCTGCACCGCCATTCAATATGATCATGGCTGATCATCCAACTCAGTATCCCGTACCTGCCTTCTCTCCATACCCTCTGATCCCCTTAGCCACAAGGGCCACAAGGAAAGACAATGCATGATTACAATCGAGCCATTTACAGTTCATAGATACATGATAAGGGAATCACTTTTAGTGCAAGGTAAAGCCAGTAAAGTCCGATCAAAGATAGTCCGAGGGTCTCCAATGAGGTAGATGGTAGGTCAGGACCGCTCCTTAGTTGGTGACAGGATGGTTCAGTTGCCTGATAACACTTCACTGTGGCTGAGTAGTTTAATATTATTTTGTAGCCTCTAAAAGGTGCAATTTTATTGAAACATATAAGATTGGTAAGGGTTTGGACACGCTAGAGGCAGGAAACATGTTCCCGATGTTGGGGGAGTCCAGAACCAGGGGCCACAGTTTAAGAATAAGGGGTAAGCCATTTAGAATGGAGACGAGGAAACACTTCTTCGCACAGAGAGTGGTGAGTCTGTGGAATTCTCTGCCTCAGAGGGCGGTGGAGGCTGGTTCTCTGGATACTTTCAAGAGAGAACAAGATAGAGCTCTTAAAGATAGCGGAGTCAGGAGATATGGGGAGAAGGCAGGAACGGGGTACTGATTGGGGATGATCACATTGAATGGCGGTGCTGGCTCGAAGGGCTGAATGGCCTACTCTTGCATCTATTGTCTATTGAATAATCTGGTCACTGAACTGCTGGATTGTAATGTTTCCAATTCATCAATTCTTTGAGAAATAATTTGGCACAATTATTATTCTGTTTAGCGTTCAGGGATTGTTTAATTTGTTTATCGGTACACTTCTATCTTTCCTTCCTGTCACCCAATTTGCATTGAAAACTAAAGCATTGCCACGCAGGCTGGTTCAACGGCAATCATTTGTAACAGTTGCTTAATGTTCCTGCAGTAATCTTTAAGGTATTTGAATAAGGGGTCGGCCATTTAGAACGGAGATGAGGAAACACTTTTTCACCCAGAGAGTTGTGAATTTGTGGAATTCTCTGCCTCAGAAGGCAGTGAGGCCGATTCATTCAATGGATGCATTCAAAAGAGGGTTAGGTAGAGAGCTCTTAGGGATAGCGGAATCAAGGGGTATGGGGTGAAAACAGGAACGGGGTACTGATTGTGGATGGTCAGCCACGATCATGTTGAATGGCAGTGGTGGCTCGAAGGGCTGAATGGCCTCCTCCTGCACCTATTGTCTATGTATCTTTGTTCTGTATTCTACAAGAAGCTCTGTCTATTAGTGAGTTCGCATGAGATTGCATTTTAGACAATAGACTACAGGCCCTTCGAGCCGAATTTTAAATACCAACAATTTTGCCTGTAAAGAATGTTATACTTCCAGAAAATTAACAAGTTATTATTTTTTTTTTAAAAAGGCATCGGAAATACACATTCCAAGCTTAAATCATCGGTAAAAATGATGTGCCATAAAGTGATCATGGCTGATCATCCCCAATCAGTACCCCGTTCCTGCCTTCTCCCCATATCCCTGACTCCGCTATCTTTAAGACCCCTATCTAGCTCTCCCTTGAAAGTATCCAGAGAACCGGCCTCCACCACCCTCTGAGGCAGAGAAATCCACAGACTCACAACTCTCTGTGAGAAAAAGTGTTTCCTCGTCGCCGTTCCAAATGGCTTACCCCTTATTCTTAAACTGTGGCCCCTGGTTCTGGACTCCCCCAACATCGGGAACATGTTTCCTGCCTCTAGCGTGTCCAAGCCCTTAATAATCTTATATGTTTCAATATATGTTTTATTGATGTGTAATAAATAATATTCTTCCCAGCCAGTTGAGGAGATATTGGTTTAATAATGGGTTTGATTAATGCTTGACAGAATCGAACAATGGCCATTGTCCACGAGACCTGCCCTCCGCTAGACTGTCCAACGCATGAACGCATTCAGCCGGAGAACAGATGTTGTAACGTATGTCGTGGTAAGTACAAGTCCCTCTACTTAATATCCCAGACAGCTACTTGTACTAGAAGCTTATATCTTGGGTAGGACACGAAAATGTTGGAGTAACTCAGCGGGACAGGCAAACACTCACCTGCAGATCCAGGGACCGTTTCTTCTCAGCGAGCTAGATAGGGCTCTTAAAGATAGCGGAGTCAGGGGATACGGGGAGAAGGCAGGAGTGGGGTACTGATTGGGGATGATCAGCCATGATCACATTGAATGGCGGTGCTGGCTCGAAGGGCCGAGTGGCCTAATCCTGCGCCTATTGTCTATTGTCTCTAACTTAACCATCCGACCACAACCAGGGCGGCACGGTGGCGCAGCGGTAGAGTTGCTGCCTTACAGCGTTTGCAGCGCAGGAGACCCGGGTTCGATCCCGACGACGGGTGCTGTCTGTGCGGAGTTTGCACGTTCTCCCGGTGACCCGTGTGGATTTTCTTCGAGATCTTCGGTTTCCTCCCACACTCCAAAGATGTACGGGTACGTAGGGCAATTGGCTTGGTGTATATGTAAAAATTGTCCCTTGTGTGTGCAGGATAGTGTTACTGTGCGGGGATCGCAGGTCAGCGAGTAATCGGTTTGCCGAAGGGCCTGTTTCTGCCCTGTTTCTCTAATCTAAACTAGAGAGCAGTGCTGAGCTACTATGGACCTCATTGGTGACCCACGGACTATCCTTGCTCGGAATCTGCTGGCTTAACCTCGCACTAAACGTCATTCCCTTATCATGTATGTCCTGTACAGGCGCTGTCCTGTACGGCTGCCTGTCCTGCAGCTGTCCGTTCTTTTCACTTCTTTTTTATTATTTTTAGTACGTTAAAGTGTGTAGTCGGGGGGTCTAATCTTTTTATGTGTGGGGGGTGGTGGGGGGGAAGGAGGAAACTGCTTTTTCAAGTCCCTACCTGGTCGGAGAGGCTGCCTTCCTCCGAGCAGCACCTTCGACCTGTCCTCGCGGCCTACCAGCGGGTCCTGGAGCGACGTTTCCTGAGGGGACATAGCCAGAACCTCGGCTTTGGCGGTGGCACAGCGCTGGAGCGCTATTGCGGAGCGGGCGATGCCTTTCCTGGATCGCCGCGCTGGAACTCCAGTATGCTGGGACCGCCGATGAGAACATTGTGGAGCCGCGGTTCTGTGGAGCGGCCAGCTGCGGCGCTGAACTTTACATCCCGGAGCCTGGGATCTCTCGCCGAGATCGCCAGTGTGTGGAGCTCCTTCAAACACGGTCTGTTGGCTTGGAAGCCGCGGTCTCCGGTGGGAAGGCGGCCGTTCCTGGCACCCCAAGCCTCTGGGGGTTCTCCCGACGCCGGAGCACCATCACCCGGCGAGAACATCGGGCGCCGTGGCGGCGACTGTGGAGGCCTCAATAGGCCCGACTCTGGGTGGACAAGAGGATGGGGACTGGACTTTGTGCCTTCCCACTGTGGTTCCCACTGTGGGGGGATGTTTTTGTGTTTTGGTGTTGAACTTCTTGAATGCTATGTTATATTTTTATTAGTGTGCTGCAAGGACATCTGAATTTCCCCTGAATAAGGGGATTAATAAAGTAAATCTAATCTAATCTAATCTAATGTATGTACATCCATGCTGTTCATTGGAATCATGTACTGCCTTTCCGCTGCCTGTTTAGCACGCAACGTTGTACCTCGGTACACATGACAAGAATGTGAACTGAGCTGAATGTCTCTGAACAGAAGGTATGGGTAACGTTTCTCCCCCTTCTCTCCAGAGATGCTGCCTGTCCACGCTGAGTCAAGGGCCTGTCGCACTTGGCCGTCATTTACGCGACAGGCCGGTAGTGATGGTTCTGCGAGTCGCGCGCGTCATCATGCGTCCGCACAGCCGTCTGGAGCGCGTGACGTCATTTGTAGATAGACACAAATTGATGGAGTAACTCAGCGGGACCGGCAGCATCTCTGGAGAGAAGGAATGGATGATGTTTCGGGTCGAGACTCTTCTTCAGTCTGTCCGAAACGTCACCCATTGCTTCTCTCCAGAAATGCTGCCGGTCCCGCTGAGTTACACCTGCAATTTGTGTCTATCTTCAATTTTCTTGGCCCCGATCTGGGAGTAGTAGTGGGGGCGGATCCGGACCGCAACGGCCGTGAGCCCCAGGCCGAGCTCGGCGATCGTTTGCCGGCTTCTGCTGCTGTTGGGGGTGAGACGTTGCGCCGCGCCAGGTCTTGGGCCTGTCCCACTTTGGCCATCAGTTACGTGACAGGCCTGTGGCGCGCGAAGATTTAGTGCAGCACTGCGCGATAGCGCGCGCAACTCCACACTCCCCCACACCACTCCATGCGCCCGTCCCGCGCTACCCACATGCTAACAGGTCGCGTAAATGGCGCGCAAATGACAGCCAAGTGGGACAGGCCCATTTACTCCAGCATTTAGTGTCTGATATCTTCGGTGCAAACCAGCATCTGCAGTTCCTTCCCGCTTATAACTTGGGTGTTCAATGTGCCTTGGTTCTCTCGGCCACCCTTAGAAACATAGAAACATAGAAAATAGGTGCAGGAGTAGGCCATTCGGCCCTTCAAGCCTGCACCGCCATTCAATATGATCATGGCTGATCATCCAACTCAGTATCCTGTACCTGCATTCTCTCCATACCCCCTGATCCCTTTAGCCACAAGGGCCACATCTAACTCCCTCTTAAACATAGCCAATGAACTGGCCTCAACTACCTTCTGTGGCAGAGAATTCCAGAGATTCACCACTCTCTGTGTGAAAAATGTTTTTCTCATCTCCGTCCTCAAAGATTTCCCCCTTATCCTTAAACTGTGACCCCTTGTTCTGGACTTCCCCAACATCGGGAACAATCTTCCTGCATCTAGCCTGTCCAACCCCTTAAGAATTTTGTATGTTTCTATAAGATCCCCCCTCAATCTTCTAAATTCTAGCGAGTACAAGCCGAGTCTATCCAGTCTTTCTTCATATGAAAGTCCTGACATGCCAGGAATCAGTCTGGTGAACCTTCTCTGTACTCCCTCTATGGCAAGAATGTCTTTCCACTGATTAGGAGACCAAAACTGTACGCAATACTCCAGGTGTGTTCTCACCAAGACCCTGTACAACTGCAGTAGAACCTCTCTGCTCCTATACATCAAATCCAAATACTATACCCTTCACGGAGGGTACCTCAGCATTCCATGTTCAACAGGCTCAGCCCTGGAGTTGCGCTGGGTTGCAGAGTGGCTACATCACTTTGCATTGGTGGGTGGCCAACTACTGTGCCACACCAATTGCGAGCTCCAATGCTCGTTGCGTGTTTCCGAGCGAGCCCCTGCTCCTTGAGTCATTGTTTGCTTAATTTTGTCGGAGAGAGATGATGAAAAATTCTGTTGGCAAATTGCCTTCCCGTAATGAATTTGAAAGGACCTAATGACTGTGGCCGGTGCCAAGTTGGAGGAGAGGAAAGCAGCCCACAGGATTTACAGATGATTAGATTTATTGATCGATTTGACAAGAGCGTTTTTTTGGGGGAATTAGTTTTAATAAGAAAAAGCCATGCGATGCGGTTGGAGAATTTCTGGGAGTCCTGGGCAAATTATTTATTACTGGTGCCAATATAAACATTTCACCTTTCCTTCAATGTCACCTTCAGAGTCTTTACTGGGTGGTATCTGGGCACCAGTCAGTTACTAGTAACAAAGTCCATTGCTATTGTTGCTACTTGTTGTGTTCAAGAGACTTCCAGCTGCTGTTTCCACAGTGCTAGGATCCAACGAACTGCCGTACAGACTTAGTTCTGACTTTAGTTCAGAGATATAGTGCGGAAACGGGCCCTTCCTCTACCGAGTCCGTGCCGACCAGCGATCCCCCGCACAATAACACTATCTTACACACACTAGGGACAATCTACATTCACACCAAGACAACTAACCTACAAACCTGAACGTCTTTGGACTGCGGGAAGAAATCGAAGATCTCGAAGAAATCGAAAACCCACGCAGGTCACGGGGAGAACGTACAAACTCTGTACAGACGGTGCCCGTAGTCGGGATCGAACCCGGGTCTCTGGCGCTGTGAGGCAGCAACTCTACCGCTGCGCCACTGTGCTGCCCTGTGGGAGTTATGGACATGTCTATGTTCAACTTACAGTTTGAAACACGCTGTGTGCTTCACTTTGTGTAAGGCGCGATATGCATAAAGAAACTTATTCAGCACGGCATAACCGTATACCATTGTTACAATGGACAACAGACAATAGGTGCAGGAGTAGGCCATTTGGCCCATTGAGCCAGCACCGCCATTCAATGTGATCATGGCTGATTATCCCCAATCTGTACCCCGTTCCTGCCTTCTCCCCATATCTCCTGACTCCGCTATCTTTAAGAGCCCTATCTAGCTCTCTCTTGAAAGTATCCAGAGAACCGGCCTCCACCGCCCTCTGAGGCAGAGAATTCCACAGACTCGCAACTCTCTGTGAGAAAAAGTGTTTTACTCATCTCCGCTCTAAATGGCCTATCCCTTATTCTTAAACTGTGGCCCCTGATTCTGGACCCCCCCCCCCCCCCAACATCGGGAACTTGTTTCCTGCCTCTAGTGTGTCCAAACCCTTAATAATCTTATATGTTTCAATAAGATCCCCTCTTATCCTTCCAAACTCCATCAATCTGAATGCCTGCATCATTGACTGGAAGGAATGATTTCAAATCCCACGAAGGCAGCTGGGCAATTTAGATAGAATTAATAAAATAATTCTGGAATTAGAAGTCCACTCTCAGTAATGATGTGCATGATACTAATGAAGTGTTGTAGTAACCCATCTGGCCTGCTCAGCTGCATCTGAGATCTGTAGTCCTTGTCTGGTACGTGTGTGTCACTACACACCCGCAGTAACGCGTTTCAGCGGCACCGTGCAGAACCAGGCCCACCGGGTCCGTGTCGACCAGCGGTTCTCCCCTCCCCGCACGTTAACACTACCCTACACACACTAGGGACAATTTTGCAATGCTACCAACCCAAATAACCTACAAACCTACAGCTCTTTGGAGTGCGGGAGGAAACCGAAGATCTTGGAGAAAACACACGTAGGTCACGGGGAGAACGTGCAAACTCCGTACAGGCAGCGCCCGTAGTCGGGATCGAACCTGTGTCTCTGGCATCTCTACCTTGCTGCCCATCAACGCCCCAGGAATTGGCTTGGTGCTGGTCCTCTAAGGAACCTTTTTGGGTCGGGAGCCTTGTACAAACAGCGCTAAACGTTACCAACCCACATCCTCCAGAGATGCTGCCGGACCCACACCTCCAGTACTCTGTTTCTCCTTGAGTAAACCAGCATCTGCAGCTCCTGGCTTCGACATTTTCAGTGTCGGTCCTGTCAACGTGCCACTGGTGGAAAAGCAAGGTGTGGTCCTTCTGCCAGGCAGGTCCATAACTCCCTGATACTGGCCACTCAAGTAGAGAGAGAGAGTGGTAAAAAAGGAGTATGATATGCTTGCCTTCATTAATCGGGGCGATGAGTGTAAGGGTCAGGAAGTCATGATGCAGTTTTGGTCTCTGAGTTTGAGGAAGGACATTCTTGCTATTGAGGGAGTGCAGCGTTGGTTCACCAGGTTAATTCCCGGGATGGCGGGACTGTCATATGTTGAGAGAGTGGAGCGGCTGGGCTTGTACACTCTGGAATTTAGAAGGATGAGATATTTAACATAGAAGATTATTAAGGGTTTGGACATGCTAGAGGCAGGAAACATGTCCCCGATGTTGGGGGAGTCCAGAACCAGGGGCCACAGTTTGAGAATAATCCTTTTAGAACGGAGATGAGGAAACACTTTTTCTCACATAGAGTTGTGAGTCTGTGGAATTTTCTGCCTCAGAGGGCGGTGGAGGCCGGTTCTCTGGATGCTTTCAAGAGAGAGCTAGATAGGGCTCTTAAAGATAGCGGAGTCAGGGGATATGGGGGGAGAAGGCAGGAACGGGGTACTGATTGTGGATGATCAGCCATGATCACATTGAATGGCGGTGCTGGCTCGAGGGGCTGAAAGGGCTCTGTGCATTTACCGGAGTTATTTCTTCTCACGATTTTGTACACCTAAAATGGGAGTAAACCTACTCCGGTTTACTCCCATACACCATAAGATCAGCCATTCTCCTTGCAGTTCCAAGTTTCTTATGAGTGAGCGATCGCTGGTCGGCGTGGACTCGGTGGGCCGAAGGGCCTGTTTTTCCCTGTTGTATCTCGAAACGAAAAGGCACAGTCGTCCAAGAACAGTTTGGCAAAGGGTCTGGTTCTGTTTGTGTGACTTCTACTGTGCTCCTGTTGTTTCTGATGCAAATGCCCAATGGAGATGGAGGAGAGCTGATTGAATGTAGATAGCCGGTCATCACCTGCTTGAAGAAACACTTTGAAGATCTCAAAATCGGCTCATCCCCTGAGATGTTGCCCTTGGCTCTGTTTGATAACACTGTTTCCATTCCGGCTGCCACCTGGGCCTTCTTAGCTGTTTGCCAAATGAAAAAGAATACAACCTTTGGAAATGATGGAGTCCAGTTGAAGTGTGTTAGGAAGGAATCGCAGATGCCAGTTTACACCGAAGACAGACACAAAATGCTGGAGTAACTCAGCGGGGCAGGCAGCATCATTGGAGAGAAGGAACGGGTGACTTTTCGGGTCGGAGACCCTTCTTCAGAAGAATCCAGTTGAAGTTTAGTTTAGTTTAGACAATAGACAATAGGTGCAGGAGTAGGCCATTCGGCCCTTCGGGCCAGCACCGCCATTCAATGTGATCATGGCTGATCACCCCCAATCAGTACCCCGTTCCTGCCTTCTCCCCATATCCCCTGACTCCACTATTTTTAAGAGCCCTATCTAGCTCTCTCTTGAAAGTATCCAGAGAACTTGCCTCCACCGCCCTCTGAGGCAGAGAATTCCACAGACTCACCACTCTCTGTGAGAAAAAGAGTTTCCTCGTCTCCGTTCTAAATGGCTTACTCCTTATTCTTAAACTGTGACCCCTGGTTCTGGACTCCCCCATCATCGGGAACATGTTTCCTGCCTCTAGTGTGTCCAAGCCCTAAACAATCTTATATGTTTCAATGAGATCCCCTCTCATTCTTCTAAACTACAGAGTGTACAAGCCCAGCTGCTCCATTCTCTCAGCATATGACAGTCCCGCCATCCCGGGAATTAACCTTGTAAACCTACGCTGCACTCCCTCAATAGCAAGAATGTCCTTCCTCAAATTAGGGGACCAAAACTGCACACAATACTCCAGGTGTGGTCTCACTCGGACCCTGTACAACTGCAGAAGGACCTCTTTGCTCCTATATTCGATTCCTCTTGTTATAAAGGCCATCATGCCATTCGCTTTCTTCACTGCCTGCTGTACCTGCATGCTTACTTTCATAGTTTGTTAGTTTGGAGAGGCAGCCTGGAAACAGGACCTTCAGCCCAACGAGTCCATGCCGACCAGCGATCACCCACGGACCAGTTCTATCCGACACGCTGGGGACAACTTTCAGAAACCAACTGACCTACGGGCCTGCGTATCTTTGGAATGAGGAGGAAACTGGAACCGGGTTCGATTTGGTCGATGGGTGTTGTCTGTACAGAGTTTGTACGCTCGCCCCGTGACCACGTGGGTTTTCTCCGGGTGCTTCCGTTTCCTCCCACACTCCAAAGACGTACAGGTTTACAGGTTAATTGGCTTGGGTAAAATTCTAAATTGCCCTTAGTGTGTAGAATAGCGTAGGATTGTGCTCGCGTACGGGGTGGTCACTGGGCGGAGTGGACTCAGTGGGCCGAAGGGTCTGTTTCTGCGCAGTACCTCTGAAGCCTAAATTTCTAAAGACTAAAGGGCCTGTCCCACTGTACGAGGTAATTCAAGAGTTCTCCCGAGTTTTCCCCTGATTCGAACTCGGAGAATGTCCGTAGCGGGTCCGTCGGAGTCCGTGGATGTCTCGTAGCGGCTCGTACGAGTAAAAAGTAACAATTCTTTTCATCACAAGTATTTTTTAACTTGTGGACATTTTTCACAGTGTTGAAAAAAGGTCACCAGTTTACCGTATTTCCCGAGTACCCACCGTTACTCGTACGAGCCGCTACGGGACATCCACGAACTCCTACGGACCCGCTACGGACATTCTCCGAGTTCGAATCAGGGGAAAACTCAGGGGAACTCTTGAATTACCTCGTACAGTGGGACAGGCCCTTTACTTTGTCATCAGCAAGAATGTTACAAAACACTCCTCACCCCCCACAACCCCCGCCCCCACCCCCTGTCTCTCTCAGAACCTGCAAGACCCACACAAACCTCCGACATCAAGCTCGTCAAAACCCATAGAACTGGCTCGGAATCGAATAGTCTTCAGTCGCAAGGGGACGGAGATTTAAATTAATAATATTTCCTGCTTTTGCATTCTTTTCTCCTCTGCATTTGTCTGCATTTTTATTTAAACAATTTGATCAACTTCTGTAAGGAAGTTAAGTGACTCTATTCCCAAGTCTCTCGTTTCCGTTTAGTAGGTGGCACCATTGTAGTAATAAATGCTCAGAATTAAAATAGTTCTATATTCAATTGTAGCATTGGAATGATATTCAAAGAATAATGTCCTGGCAATGCTGTTCCTGTGCTTGTTACATTAACTAATTTCTTTACTTGAATAAAATGCTAATTTCCTCCATTCTCAGAGTGTGTCAGCACTTTGATGCTGATTGCCATTTATATTTTCACGTTAACAAAAATCCCTTTCATGTGCTGCCTGGAATATATACAGCGGGAAGGTTACAATTTTAATGTGGCCAAAAATCCATTTATTCTAATGGAATATCACGCTAGGCATGGAGGCACAAGAGACTGCAGATGCTTGGATTTGTAAGAAAAACACAAAGTGCTGGAGGAACTTGACGGGTCAGGCAGCAACTGTGGAGCGAGTGGGCAGGCAATGTTTTTGTTTTACACAGAGGGTGGTGGGGGTATGGAGCTGCCGGAGGAGGTAGTCGAGGTTGGAACTATCCCAACGTTTCAGAAACAGTTAGACAGGTGCATGGATAGGACAGGTTTGGAGGGATATGGGCTAAACGCAGGCAGGTGGGACTAGTGTAGCTGGGACATGTTGGCCAGTGTGGGCAAGTTGGGCCGAAGGGCCTGTTTCCACGCAGTATCTCTCTATGCCTCTAGCTGTTGCCCCAACTGTGATACCATAAGTACAAGAGACAGGACATGGTGTGGTTGGCACGGAAGGAAGGCCAGTGGTGTCAATCCACAGTCCATATATCTTTTATTTTGTTTAGAGATACAACGCTTAGGCCACGACGACCAGCAATCCCCACGTGCCAACACACACTGGGGACAATTTACAATTTTACCAAAGCCAATTCACCTACGAACCTGTACGCCTTTGGAGTGTGGGAGGAAACCAGAACTCCTGGAGAAAACTCGCACTTGTCACGGGGAGAACGTACAAACCCCGTACTGACAGCACCCGGAGTCCGGATCTAACCCGGGTCTCTGGCGCCATGAGGCAGCAACTCTACCGCTGCGCCACTGAATTGATAACCAACTATATTTTTTCAGCTATTTTGTTTGATTTAGGTGGTGTCTTCCTGACTGCAGAGCGGACGAAACGAGTTTGTAATATGAACAAACCTAATTCTTGTTTAGTACGGGTGTCAGAGGTTATGGGTAGAAGGCAGGAGTGATGGAGTCAGGAGGGAGAGATAGATCAGCCATGATTGAATGGCGGAGTAGATTATTAGGGCACATGGTATTGGGGGTAGAGTGCTGACATGGATAGAAAATTGGTTGGCAGACAGGAAACAAAGAGTAGGGATTAACGGGTCCCTTTCAGAATGGCAGGCAGTGACTAGTGGGGTACCGCAAGGCTCGGTGCTGGGACCGCAGTTATTTACAATATACATCAATGATTTGGATGAAGGGATTCAAAGTAACATTAGCAAATTTGCAGATGACACAAAGCTGGGTGGCAGTGTGAACTGTGAGGAGGATGCTATGAGAATGCAGGGTGACTTGGACAGGTTGGGGGAGTGGGCAGATGCATGGCAGATGAAGTTTAATGTGGATAAATGTGAGGTTATCCACTTTGGTAGCAAAAACAGGAAGGCAGATTATTATCTAAGGTACACAAAATTGCTGGGGAAACTCAGCGGGTGCAGCAGCATCTATGGAGCGAAGGAAATAGGCGACGTTTCGGGCCGAAACCCTTCTTCCGATCTTCTGAAGAAGGGTTTCGGCCCGAAACGTCGCCTATTTCCTTCGCTCCATAGATGCTGCTGCACCCGCTGAGTTTCCCCAGCAATTTTGTGTACCTTCGATATTCCAGCATCTGCAGTTCCCTTTTGAGCAGATTATTATCTAAATTGTGTCAAGTTGGGAAAGGGGTAAGTACAACGGGATCCGAGTGTCCTTGTTCATCAGTCACTGAAAGTAAGCATGCAGGTACAGCAGGCATTGAAGAAAGCAGATGCAATGTTGGCCTTTATAACAAGAGGAGTTGAGTATAGGAGCAAAGAGGTCCTTCTGCAGTTGTACAGGGCCCTGGTGAGACCACACCCGGAGTATTGTGTGCATCTATTGTCTATAGACATGGTGGGCCGAATGGCCTAATTCTGCTCCTATCACTTATGACCTTATGAAACTCAGTTAAACGAGTTAATCTCTCTCCTGTCATTGCTCCCGTCACTGTCTTCTCATTGGATTGAAGAAAGATTATTCTACTGACTTTAGTACATTAGCAGCAGGAAAATACTTGTCCAGTGGTAATTAGATTCCTGTAGTTTCCGCATTAGTAATAACAATTACGAATCAAAA
This sequence comes from Amblyraja radiata, assembly GCF_010909765.2. Taxonomy (NCBI): domain Eukaryota; kingdom Metazoa; phylum Chordata; class Chondrichthyes; order Rajiformes; family Rajidae; genus Amblyraja; species Amblyraja radiata. Next base: position 4,264,199 of record NC_045975.1, on the reverse strand, counting down.
GAATTCCGTTCTCTATGTTCACAACACACACCATCAGGTGCCACTGGGAATAATTAGTCTCATCGGGGATTGTCAGGAATGAGAGTTTTTACAAAATATAGGGTTTAATTTCTCCAGAGATTTCATTTTGCACAGATGTAATAAATTAAGCATCTGGCTGCGTGTATAAAAGCAATTAGCAGGAAGAGGGTTAAATCAAATGCGTTGGAAGGTTTAAGATGAAGATGTTTTGTTGTGCTTGTCATTTATATAAGTCGATGAGATAAAAGGCACTGCAGGTGCTGTTTTACAAAAGAAAAGCGTTCACTGTGATATATGTAAAAACGTTCAGTATTACGCACACGCACACGCGTCAGGCACGGTGGCACAGCGGTAGAGTTGCTGCCTCACAGCGCCAGAGACCCGGGTTCGATTCTGACCTCGGGTGCTGTCTGTACGGAGTTTGTACGTTCTCCCCGTGACCTGCGTGGGTTTTCTCCGGGAGCTCCGATATCCTCCCGCCCTCCCAAGACGTGCAGGTTTGTATCTTAGTTGGCTCAGTGTATGTGTAAACTGTCCCCAGTGCGTGTAGGATAGTGTTAGTGTGCGGGGATCGCTGGTCGGTACAGGCTCGGTGGGCCGAAGGGCCTGTTTCCGCGTGCGTAACGTAACTTGTAACTTGTAACGTAGGATACCTAGCTGAATATCCAGACAACTTCAGCGAAGAAATCGCTAATCATAGTTTCATTGAGGTGGCCAGATACACAATATGTCAATCAGGAAAAATGAGTGTAGCTGGGTCATGTTGGCCGGTGTGGGCAAGATGGGCCGAAGGGCCTGTTCCCGTGCTGTACCACTCGATGACTCTATGGGTGAAAGAATATAACTTTAAGAGTTTTTGTGAAATCCATTGACAGGATTCAAAAAGCGATTTAATTTTTCTAAAAATGAGCATTGAATTACTGAACGCACCGCTCCTCAATTACTTGAACTGCCGACTGTAAAATTGCAATTTTCAGAACAGGATGTGCTGTTTGCTGCATCTGATTCTCCAATTCTCATTTTCGTTATGTTATCCTGAATCTTGATTTAAGTAGACAAACCTGTTTATTGAAGTTGTCAGTTGCAAATACCAGCTCTTTGATAAATGCGTTGTTAACCACATACATATAGAATCATAGAGTGATACAGCGTGGAAACAGGTCCTTCGTCCCAACGTGCCCACACCGGCCAACATGTCCCATCTACACTAGTCTCACCTGCCTGCGCTTTGTCCATATCCCTCCAAACCTGTCCTATCCATGTACCTGTCTAACTGTTTCTTAAATGTTGGGATAGTCCCAGCCTCAACTACCTCCTCCGGCAGCTCGTTCCATACACCCGCCACCCTTTGTGTGAAAAAGCTACCCCTCAGATTCCTCTAAAATCTTTTCCCCTTCATCTTACACCCATGTCCTCTAATCCTCCTTTGAGAAGGAACTGCAGATGCTGGAAAATCGAAGGTAGACAAAAATGCTGGAGAAACTCAGCGGATGAGGCAGCATCTATGGAGCGAAGGAAATAGGCGATGTTTCGGGTCGAAACCCTTCTTTAGACTGATGTGAGGGTGGGGGGGGAAGAAGAAAGTCTGAAGAAGGGTTTCGACCCGAAACGTTGCCTATTTCCTTCGCTCCATAGATGCTGCCTCACCCGCTGAGTTTCTCCAGCATTTTTGTCTACCTCCTCTAATCCTCGATTCACCTACTCTGGGCAAGATACTCTGAGCATCTATCCTCTGGCAGCTTGTTCCATGCACCCATCTCCCTTTCACCAATGTGTGCAAAAAAACATTGCCTGCCCACTCGCTCCACAGATGCTGCTTGACCTGCCGGCCAATGTGCCAAAAGCCTTTTTGACCACCTTTGATCACCAGGCGACTCAACCTTCAAGGAACCATGCAGCTGTACTCCTAGATCCCTCTACTCTACAATGCTACATCGGCGGTCACTCGAAACGGGTATGACTATCCTCTCATGGAGGACGCCTGTGCGTGACGTTGTTTAACGTGGGGATACTGGTGCACAGACAGCCGCCCCACAGTTCTTGACAGATCTGGGTCAGGACCCAGTGGCATGGAGACCCTTTTCTGCTGCAGCCTTCATCCGCCTTCCCAGCCGTTGTGACGCTCCACTAAGGTCAGCCATCGTCCTCCGCCTGTTCCACCGTTGAGGTCTTGGTTGGATCGCTCTTTGTCAGAGACCTCCCCCTCGACCTTACCGCCATGGGTGGCCCTACCAGGAGCATAGCTCCAGACGGCATCGCTCTCAGGATCTCAGGACCACACAAGCTTCTCCACCACGACAAGGTGACAATCCACGGAGAATTCAACAGAGGCCCACCATTCACTGTATAGGTCCTGCCCATGTTAGAGGTCATTATTGTAATGCCCTTGTTACTATTGTACATAAAGCCTTCCTTGATTCGGAGCACAAAGACCAGGCTGCCCACCATCAACTCCATCTACACTTCACATGGCCTTGCAAAATCGAAGGGCTATTCCCTCTTCCACTTTTCCCATTGGGAAGGAGCCTGAAAGAATGGAACAGTTTCTTCCAAGCTGTTATCAAACTATTGAACAGTCCGCCCATAACCTCGGATGTGGTCTCAATGTTCGAACCTACAGTTTGCAACATACGAGGAATTTGATTTGCCGTACAGTCATCATACCAATAAAAAGCAACAGGACACACATAACCCATTTTAACATAAACATCCACCACCGTGACTCCTCCACATTCCTCACTGTGATGGAAGGTGAAACAAAAAGTTCCATCTCTTCCCGTCTTTGTTTCTTCCCTTCAATCTCTTCCCGTCTTTGTCTCTTCCCTTCAATCTCTTCCCTTCTCGCGGTTGGAGGCCTTGAGCATTCCATTGACGGGACGATCTTGGTTCCCGTGGCCAGCGGCGTTTGGGCCTCGTGTTGGGGTGATCAAGCTCCTGCATCGTGGGGGGGGGGGGGGATCTCAGCTCGGCCCATCAAGTCTACTCTGTCATTCAATTGTGGCTGATCTATCTCTCCCTCTCAACCCCATTCTTGTGCCTTCTCCCCATAACCCCTGACAACCCTTACCAATCAAGTAGCTGTCAATCTCTGCCATAAAAACTGCTCCGATATGGAGCCCAGAACTGTTCTCACGTTGCTACCAATGCGGTCTGACCAGTGCCTTCTAAACCCTTTTTTAAGCATCACGCTCCTTTTTTAATATTTCCTTTCGATATAAATACTAATATTGCATTTGCCTTCCTTAAGGGCCTGTCCCACTGCACAAATATATATATAATTATATTCTGCACACTGTTATTTTGCTCTTTGCACATGTTCTACTTGTGTCCAGCTTGCTTGTAATCATGTATAGTATGTTCTGATTTAACTGGATCGCACACAAACAAAGGCTTTTCTGAAGAAGGATTTCGGCCCGAAACGTTGCCTATTTCCTTCGCTCCATGGATGCTGCTGCACCCGCTGAGTTTCTCCAGCATTTTTGTCTACCTTAGCTTTTCACTATACCTTGTTCATTGGTGTAAATGGACAAGGTGTTTTGCCTCTACTCTTGTGGCCTCACCCTGGGCTTATTTGTTGCAGGCCACGATTTCTGTGCAGAAGGACATCAGTGTGGTGAGAACTCTGAGTGCTGGAATGTGAACAGCAGAGCCGTGTGCATGTGCAAGGAAGGCTATGTCCCCACACAGGGTGACTCGGCCAACTGCGAAGGTAAGGAGATGGTTTTATTTTTCTCTTTGGTGATTTTGACCTTTGACCGTTCTCTGGCCTGTGATTGTGGGCATGACAGCCGAGCGATTCAGAGCCACGGTGCCGGGTGGAAGAGGGCTTTGCCCGAGCCGGCTGCCTGCCTGCCCGTCTGCCCGCCCCTTTTCTGGGGTTTGGTCCACGCCCGGGTGGTTTTAGAGAGGGACTGCGCGCTGTCCACGGGTGCCCTGGAGGATTTCCGGGACCGCTGGGCACCGCGCGGGGGGGATGAGATGTATCCCCTCTGTATGGATGGTGATATCATTGTGTAATAGTTCATTCAGTATTTCAGAACATTTGTTTTACTTTGTATTATGCTGGTGGGTTTGTTTGCATTGCTTTGTATTGTACATATTAATTTTGGAAATAATTGATTAAAGTTATTTTTGGTTAAAAATAAACAAACAGAGCGTTTTCAGATTGCTCGGGAGTTCTTCAGCTGTTTGTGTTGTGAAACTTGGTTGTGCGAGAGGCTGCCGTAGCATATGTTGAGCGCTTGACATCACTGGGCCTGTAATCGCTGGAGTTTAGTAGGTTGTGCGGGGACCTCATTGAAACTTAAATAATGAAAGGCACAGATAGAGTGAATGTGGAGAGGATGTTTCCACTGGTGGGAGAGTCCAGGACCAGAGGTCACAGCCTCGGAATTAAAGGGCGCTCTTTTAGAAAGGAGGTGAGGAGGAACTTTTTTAGTCAGAGGGTAGTTAATCTGTGGAGCACATTGCCACAGAGGGCTGTGGAGCCCAAGACTCGATGGGCCGAATGGTCTAATTCTGCTGCTATAACTTGTGACTTTAGTCTTGCTGGGGAAGTTTGAACGGTGGCGCAGCGGTAGAGTTGCTGCCTTACCGTGAATGCAGCGCCGGAGACCCAGGTTCGATCCCGACTACGGGTGCTGTCTGTATGGAGTTTTACGTGCTTCCCGTGACCCACGTGGGTTTTCTCCGAGATCTTCGGTTTCTTCCCACACTCCAAAGACGAACAGGTTTGTAGGTTAATTGGCTTGGTGTAAATGTAAAAATTGTCCGTTGTGTGTGTCGGATGGTGTTAGTGTGCGGGGATCGCTGGTCGGCACGGACCCAGTGGGCCGAAGGGCCTCTCTCCGCGCTGTATCTCTAAACTAAACTAAACATTATTATATAGTGTGTGCGGTGGCTGGGAACAGCAGGGGAAGTGACAGTGTTATTGCATCTTTATAATACAGTGTGAATACTTTAATTACTTGTCCCTGTTGCCGTGACGATCGGCAGAATGAATTTTACAGAATACAATTCACTGACACTACAATACGACAGGTTTAACATTACATGCAGCGAAGAGTTTCAGGACAGGGGGCTCATGGTGATGTTTCTCACTCACACCGAGCAATTTCCTGCCCTTGTTTTTGTATTTCCAGCATCTGCGATATGTATTTCTCCAAGGACTCGGATTTCCTGCACCCCAAACAAACCCCAGGCCCGCTGGCACAGCGGTAGAGCTGCTGCCTTAAGACCCGAGTTCGATCCCGACTACGGGAGATGTCTGTACGGAGTTGGCACCTTCTCCCTGTGACTCGCGTGGATCTTCTCATAGATCTTCAGTTTCCTCCCACACTCCAAAGATTGTGTTAATTCTTTCTTTCTTTCTTTATTTATATAGCACATTTTTAGTCAACTTGCATTGACCCCAAAGTGCTTCACATAATTACATCCACACACACAGGCAAAGGTGGGTGAAGTGTCTTGCCCAAGGCTTGGTGTAAGTGTAAATTGTCCCCAGTGTGTGTAGGACAGTGTTAGTGTGTAGGGATCGCTGGTCGGCGTGGACTCGGTGCGCTGAAGGGCCTGTTTCCGCACTGTATCTCTAAATAAAACTGCGGATGCTGGAAATAAATGCAGATTTGTGGAATTCTCTGCCACAGGATGGAGTGGAGGCCGATTCACTGGATGTTTTCAAGAGAGAGTTAGATTTTGCTCTTTGGGGCTAAAGGAATCAAGGGATATGGGGGAGAAAGCTGGAACGGGGTACTGATTTTTGATGATCAGCCATGACCATATTGAATGGCGGTGCTGACTTGAAGGGCAGAATGGCCTACTCCTGCACCTATTGTCCATTGTGGATGATCAGCCATGATCGCATTGAATGGCTCGAAGGGCTGAATTGCCTACTCCTGCACCTATTATCTAATAGCACAAAAAACAATGCCCCCAAATCTATGTACCTGTAGTTCAGAGCTTATTTGGCGGTTGCAGTGCTTAATAGACTGATGGCAGTGGGGAAGGAGCTGTTCCTGAACCTGGACATTACAGTTTCCAGACTCCTGTACCTTCTTCCCAATGGCAATGGTGAAATGAGTGTTAATACCTGTGTTAAAATAAACTGCGATTAGCTCGGAGAGATTCAGGTGAAGATGTTCACCAGAAAACATACTCCAGTTTGCAACATTCCACAAGGATATTTTCATAAAATACATTTATTCCAACAATGTCCACGGTTAGAATTTTTGAGAATTGGAACGGAGTTTGCTAATTTAATTAGCCTGGAATGAGCATGTGCATTGTGTTGCTTGAACCTTGACTCCATTTCACCAGCGTGTTAATGTAAGTTCAAAGCTCATGGCATTATACACCGGGAGGTCTCCGCTCAGTCTTGTTCACTGAGCCCAGTTCTGTGAAGCACCGCGTGTCTAATTAAAAAATAAAACAAGTTTCCTGAGTGAGATTTACTACAAAGAAAATATATGAATTTGTACGTCAAGTGTAGCTTCTCAGCCCTTGTGATGTGAAACCAATTTGGGTAATTGGGTATTTAAATAATGCAGTCAATCAGTCTGCTGTTTTCTGAAGTAAAGCCCCTGTCCCACTTTCACGACCTAATTGGCGACCTCTGCCGAGTTTGCCCTTGACTCGTACTCGCAGCATGGTTGCCACGAGGTCGTAGGAGGTCTTCGTCACTCTTCCTCGTGCTCATGAGTGGTCTCCGCGTACTCGTAGGTCGCGGCGTTTTCTCCAGCCCGATAAAAAAATGTCCACGAGGAAAAAAAAGTCGGCATGGAAAAAATTGATACTTTTTACTCGTAGGTAGGTCGTAGTAGGTCGTAGATGGTAGGTCGTAGGTCGGTAACTGGCCTGAGAAAATAAAAGCAATCATGACCATTTTATCATGTGATCATTTCCCACTCGTAGCTAGTCGTGGTTGGTATTAGGTGTGGAAGGCTGAGGTTGAGTGGGGTCATAGGAGGTCGTAGACATAGTCGTAGGAGGTCGTAGACATAGTCGTAGGAAGTCTTTTACTTCGGCGAGTCAACGCGACCTTTGACATTTTTTTCAACTCGTCTAGGGTCTTCTAAACTTGTGGATTAGATCGTCCAAGTGGGGCAGGCCCTTAACTGTGTCCTGGGATGCGCATCATCTGTGGGGATTAATTATTGTTTTTTTTCGTCATCGGGGTATGGGAATTGCTGGTCAGGCCAGAAGTGCTGCTAAGGCCACTGTTCATTGAAAAGACTCACCACTCTCTGTGTGAAAAAGTGTTTCCTCATCTCCATTCTAAATGCCTTACCCCTTATTCTTAAACTGTGGCCCCCGGTTCTGGACTCCCCCAACATCGGCAATATTGGGAAGGAGTTGAGGAGGAATGTTGTATCTGCTCCATTCTGTGTTAGTAACGGAGTGCGGCAAGGAGGAATTTTGTCTCCTATTTTATTTAATGTTTATATGGATGAATTGTCAAATCAGTTAAATAGGTTAAAAACTGGCTGTCTTGTGGGCAACACTGTTGTTAATCATCTTATGTATGCAGACGACCTGGTCCTGCTCTGTCCATTTAGTGCTGGGCTGCAGCAGATGCTGAAGGTGTGCTCTCAGTATGGCCTTGATTATGACATAAAGTATAACGCTAAGAAAAGCCGCTTAATGATAGTTAGAAGCGCTGAGGACAGGAAATCAACTTTTCCAACCTTTTATTTGTCAGACAGTCCTCTTGCTGTGTGTGAGGAAATTAAATACCTAGGTCATGTCATATCCGATGACTGGACGGATGACAAAGACCTCTACCGACAGCGCTGTAAAATTTATCTTCAAGCTAACATGCTTATAAGGAAGTTTTCTATGTGCTCTGACTCTGTGAAGTGTTCCCTGTTCAGAACCTACATCACACCGTTATATACTGCTCAATTGTGGTCTAATTATAAAAAAAAGAGTATGCAGAGGCTCAAGGTAGCATACAATGATGCAATGAGGTTGCAACTTCGTATCCCTAGGTGGCATAGTGCCAGTCAATTGTTTGTGTCCACTAGAGTGCCAACCTGCGATGCACTCTTAAGACAGCTGATGTTTAGTTTTATGTGTCGCCTGGACAAGTCAGAGAACCACATAATTGAAGCCCTAGTCAGCCCTCTGAAAAACTGCTATAGTTTCACTTCTAGGCTAAGACGGCATTGGTGCAATAGCTTGTATATCTTATAGGCTAATATGCATTTTTTAATGTATTTTTGTATCTCCTTATACTGTATGATGTGTTATATGGACCTGTGTCTGAAATAAAGCTTTAATAAAAATAATAATAATTTCTTTAGTCAGCGGGTGGTGAATCTGTGGAATCCTTTGCCACAGGTGTCGAGGATTGTGGAGAGAAGGCTGGAGAATGTAAATTGTCCCTCGTGTGTGTGTGTAGGATAGTGCTAGTGGAAGGGGTAATCACTGGTCAGCACGGGCTCGGTGGGTCGAATGTCCTGTTGGCACGGTGTAACTCTAAAGTCTAAAGTCATCAATTTGTTACGAATCGCCTTCTCATGAACCACCATTGAGAGCACAGCAGGTAGACAAAAATGCTGGAGAAATTCAGCGGGTGAGGCAGCATCTGTGGAGCGAAGGAAATAGGCAACGTTTCGGGTCGAAACCCTTCTTCTGACCTCAGAGATCACAGCATGTTTATTTCAAACCATCGTTAAGTCTTTTGAGCAGAAATGACCCAGTTATTCGACTAATCGCACTATACAGCTGACAGCTCTGCAAGTCCATTACAGCCGGCCCTTGCATCTATCATGGTCTCTCTAGTTAAAGGGTAGAAGATGGATTAGACATACAACGCATATTCACCATCTCCATTAGCCCCCAGCTAAACGACATCTTCTAAAACTCTGTGAATATTTACTTACACTGCCATCTGAACTGCGTTGCTATTTGCCAAAGTAATACAAGGTCACAAGGTCATAAGTGATAGGAGCAGAATTAGGCCATTCAGCCCATCAAGTCTACTCCGCCATTCAATCATGGCCGATCAATCTCTCCCTCCTAACCCCCATTCTCCAGCCCTTCTCCCCATAACCCTTGACATCCGTATAAATCAAAAATATCCATTGATGGCCTCCACAGCTTTCTGTGGTAAAGGATTCCACAGATTCATGGCAGGTATGGTGCTCAGAATTGAAACCTGCCCTTCAGGGGGCGGCACGGTGGCGCAGCGGGTAGATGCCGCCAGAGACCCGGGTTCCATCCTGACTACGGGTGCTGTCTGCACATACGTTTTCCCCGTGACCTGCGTGGGATTTCTGGGATGTCAGGACTTTCATATGAAGAAAGACTGGATAGACTCGGCTTGTACTCGCTAGAATTTAGAAGAATGAGGGGGGATCTTATAGAAACTTACAAAATTCTTAAGGGGTTGTACAGGCTAGATGCAGGAAGATTGTTCCCGATGTTGGGGAAGTCCGGAACAAGGGGTCACAGTTTAAGGATAAGGGGGAATTCTTTTAGGACTGAGATGAGAAAAACATTTTTTACTCAGAGAGTGGTGAATCTCTGGAATTCTCTGCCACAGAAGGTAGTTGAGGCCAGTTCATTGGCTATATTTAAGAGGGAGTTAGATGTGGCCCTTGTGGCTAAAGGGATCAGGGGGTATGGAGAGAAGGCAGGTACAGGATACTGAGTTGGATGATCAGCCATGATCATATTGAATGGCGGTGCAGGCTCGAAGGGCCGAATGGCCTCCTCCTGCACCTATTTTCTATGTTTCTATGTTTCTCCGGGTGCTCCAGTTTCCTCCCACATTCCAAAGACGTGCAGGTTTGTCGGTTAATTGGTAACATTGCAAATTGTCCCAAGTGTGTGCAGGATAGTGTTAGCGTGCGGGGATCGCTGGTTGGCGCGGCCATGGTGGGCTGAAGGGCCTGTTTCCGCGCTGTGTCTCCCACCCGGGAGATTTTCCACCAACGGATGTTACGTTTTAAAAGATGGTGGTCAAAAAAAACATGAGAGATTTCTAGCTTTTGGCAGCTGAACGTGCCGTGAAATGGTGGCAAACAACAGAGTGAAATAATGTAGAAACAAGGAACTGCAGCTGCCGGTTTATTTCATAAAGAGACACCGGGTGGCACGGTGGCGCAGCGGTAGAGTTGCTGCCTCACAGCGCCAGAGACCCGGGTTCAATCCCGACTACGGGCGCTGTCTGTACAGAGTTTGCACGTTCTCCCCCCCCCCATGACCTTTCTCCGAGATCTTCAGTTTCCACCCACACTCCAAAGACATACAGGGTTATAGGTTCATTTGGCTTGGTGTAAATGTAAACATTGTCCCTAGTCAGTGTGTGTAGGATAGTGCTAGTGTGCGGGGATCGCTGGTCGCTGGCCTGTTTCCGTGCTGTATCTCTAAATTAAACAAAGTGCTGGAGAAACTCAGCGGGCAGCATCTCTGGAGAACATGGAGAGGTGATGTCTAAGGTCGGAACTCTTCCAATGACTGGATTCTGAAGAAGGGTCCCAACCTGAAACATCGCCCATCCTTTTTCTCCAGAGATGCTGCCTGACCCGCTGAGTTACTCCAGCACTTTGTGTCTATGTTACTGTGGGATATAGTTCTGTCCACAAGTAGATATTAAATGAGATGACATACTGAGTTAGAAAATATTGTGTTCTCATGATTTATTTTCATTTATTAACATGGCCTCGACTTAATACTCATCTCTATTTGTCAGCTTGTAACAAATGAGTCTGCTCGGCATGTATGACTTATTATGGGGAAATAACAATTCAAAATCTAACCTTCCTGTGTTCGCGTGTCAACTTGGACCCAGGTCTAATCAAAGACGACTTAATTATGTTTAACTAATTAATTAATTAACTGTTTAATTAACAGTTAGACGGGTTCATGGATAGGACAGGTTTGGAGGGATATGGACCAAACGCAGGCAGGTGGGACTAGTGTGGTTGGGGCATGTTGGCCAGCACGGGAAAGTTGGGCCGAAGGGCCTGTTTCCACATTGTGGGACTCTATGATTGAGGGCAGTGGAGGCCAAATCACTGGATGGATTTAAGAGAGAGTTAGATAGAGCTCTAGGGGCTGGTGGAATCAAGGGATATGGGGAGAAGGCAGGCACGGGTTATTGATTGGGGACGATCAGCCATGATCACAATGTATGGAGGTGCTGGCTCGAAGGGCCAAATGGCCTCCTGGACCTATTTTCTATGTTTCTGTGTTTCTATGACTCGATTACATCGAGCAGCCACAGTGCACATATAAAAAGGGCACAACATTTAGTGTAAGAAAGATTTGAAGGAGTGGATGGCTTGACCTTTTCTATGGAAACTAACGGGGTGGAACTATTCCACATGGTGGTGTGAATAATCAATTAGTGTCAAACAATGCCATTGTTTAACTCCAAGGTCCTTAGCCGTGTTATTTTAGTCTGGACATTCATTGCTGTCACGTTTGGGGACACGGACTGCTCCCAGCTCACACACTCAATGACAGCCAGGGTCAGCGAGGCATCGAGAGACACAGCACACAAACAGCGGTAGAGCTGCCGTCTCACAGCGCCAGAGAACCCCGGTTCGATCCCGACCACGGGTGCTTGTCTGTGCGGAGTTTGCACGTTCTCCCCGTGACCCGCGTGGGTTTTCTCCGGGTGCTCCGGTTTCCTCCCACACTCCAAAGACGTGCGGGATTGTCGATTTATCGGCTTGGGTAAATTGCCCCTCGTGTGTGTTGGATAGAACTAGTGTACGGGGTGATCGCTGGTCGGCACGCACACGTTGGGCCGAAGCACCAGTTTCCACGCTGCCTCTCTAAACTATACTCTAAAAGGCAGGCATCATCAGCAAAGGCCCACACCAAAGTCCGATCAAAGATAGTCCAAGGGGCTCCAATGAGGTAGATAGTAGTTCAGGACCGCTCTCTAGTTGTGATGGGATGATTCAGTTGCCTGATAACAGCTGGGTAGAAACTGTCCCTGAATCTGGAGATGTGTGTTTTCACACTTCTATAACATTTGCCCGATGGGAGAGGGGAGAAGAGGGAGTGGCCGGGGTGCGACTGGTCCTTGATTATGCTGCTGGACTATCTTTAATCGGACTTTATCTTGCATTCAACTATTCCCTTTATCCTCCAGCTGACTACGGATGCAGTCTGTACAGAGTTTGTATATTGTTCCCATCGCCTGCATGAGTTCTCTCTGGGATATCTGGTTGCTTTCCACACTCCAAAGACGTACAGTATTGCAGGTTAGTTGGCTTTAGTAAAATTATAAATTGTCCCTAGTGTGTGTAAGATAGTGCTCGTGTACGGGGATCGCTGGTCGGTGCGGACTCGGCGGGCCGAAGGGCCTGTTTTCAAGCTGTATCTCTAAGCTAAACTAATTTAGTTTGGTTTAGAGACACTGCACGGAAACAGGCCCTTCACCCCACCGAGTCCACACCGACCAGCGATCCCCGCACATCAACACTACCCTACACATACTGGGGACAATTAAAAAAAAATATATATTTTTACCAAACCAATTAACCTACAAACCCGCACGTCTTTGGAGTGTGGGTGGAAGCCAAAGATCTCGGAGAAAACCCACGCAGGTCACGGGGAGAACGTGCAAACTCCGTACGGGCAGCACCCATAGTTGGGAACGAACCCGGATCTCCGGCGCTGTGAGGTAGCAACTCTACCGCTGTGCCACCGTGTCGCTCTTGCTTGTTTACACGGTGTTGGTGAGAGTGTGGAGGAGGGAACTACACATTGTATGTCTTGTGCACTCAACCAGTCATATAATACTAATGGCAATAGAACGGCACCAGTCGGCGAGTTAGTGTTTACCTCCCACCCCCGTTGTCGGGTTGTGGGGGTTCCAAGTCTGGCTGCGGGGCACAGAGGCTGAGCGGTGGCGCGCACATTACTGGAAAAAGGCCTGTTAATTGCGTCAAATCATTTAGAGAGTCACAGGTTCATGGAGAGCGGTTAGCGCGGATTTGTGAAGGAAAGGTCATGTTTGACTTTTGCAATTGAATGTTTTGAGGTGACGACAAAGAGGTCCCAGTGAGGGTCGTATGTTTATTGTCGTCTAAACGGATTTTACCGCAAATGAAACATACGGCGAGCGTTTGACGGCACTGGGCCTGCACTCGCTGGAGTTTAGAATTATGAGGTAGGGGGGGAGCTCATTATAACTTACTGAATAGTGAAAGGCCTGGATAGAGTGGATGTGGAGAGGATGTTTCCATTCGTGGGAGAGTCTAGAACTAGAGATCACAGCCTCAGAATTAAAGGACCTTCCTTTCGGAAGGAGATGAGGAGGAATTTATTTAATCAGAGGGTGGTGAATCTGTGGAATTCTTTGCCATTGAAGGTTGTGGAGGCCCTGTCAGTGGATCTTTCTAAGGCAGAGATAGATAGATTCTAGATTAGTACGGTTGTCAGAGGTTATGGGGAGAAGGCAGGTGAATGGGGCTGAGAGAGAAAGATAGATCAGCCATGATTGAATGGCGGAGTTGACTTGATGGGCTGAATGGCCCAAATCTGCTCCTATTACCTCTGCGCTTGTGAATCCGTGCCAGCTGTAACAAAGATCAGCAGTGGCCCGCCATATGCAGCTGTGACAATAAAATGCGTTTGGTGTTTACAACCACGCACGGCTTTAATACACTCATGTTCTCGTGAAGAGAGTTCTCAACATTGTTAACACGATCCATCCAGCCAGCAAAAATAAAAATTACATTTTCATTCAAAGCTGCATTTTCCCCCGGAAGTAATTAGGTCACGCAAGACTCAACGATTTTCAGTGCAGTTGTAGAGTGTGAGAAATGATGGGGTGAATGAACACAATTCTCTTTGTGTGTACAATATCATTTGACTTTTATTATGTCTTTTTTAAGATCAGCATTTTCATATTCAATTTATAAAGAATAGTAGCCAGTGAAATTAGAAATAAATATATATATATATATGTTTATATGTATTTATATATGTATGTATGTATATATATATATGTGTGTGTATTTATATATATGTAGGAAACCACAGATGCTGGTTTAAATCGAAGACAGACACAAAATGCTGGAGTTACTCAGCGGGACAGGCAGCATCTCTGGAGAAAAGGAATGGGTGATGTTTTGGGTCGAGACCCTTCAGTCTGAAGAAGGGCCTCGACCCTTTATGTACATCTATATTACTAAATCTCTGATCTTGACCGCTTTTGGCCGACTGTGCTGCGATTTCCGAGAGAACGCCGCCACCTTACGGCCGTCATTTTTGGCCACCTCGCTCAGAGCCCCCCTCCGCCATATGAGAGATATTAATGTTTTTACAAAATTCCCCACTCTCTGCTGCCCCCGCTGGCGGCAGGGGGAGGGACTATAAAACCAGGAAGTGTCGTTCTCACTCAGTCTCTGCCAGACCCAGGAAGCGAGAGGTTCACGGCTCTCTGAGCTGCGAATAACACTGAACGCATGTCTACTCCACGGCGAGTCCTCTCGATGCGGCTGTAAAGTGGCTGCAGCCCTTTTTAACAATTTTGTGTTCACAAAATGAATTTTGGTTGTCGGGTGTCTGCAGCCCAATTGTTTGCCTCGCCTTTTAGCAAGTTTGTGTTCACAAAATGAATTTTGGTTGTCGGGTGGCTGCAGCCCAATTGTTTGCCTCGCCTTTTAGCAAGTTTGTGTTCACAAAATGAATTTTGGTTGTCGGGTGGTTGCAGCCTAATTATTTGCCTTGGATTGGCTTTTAAATTCATTGCAACAGTTGGATGCCTGCCCAAGCATCCATACGGCCCACAATGTCTATACTAGCCCTCTGGAAACCAGTACCTTCAGCCCGCAACACCCATACTAGCGCAACAGACACTGGCGAGCAGTATTAGAATTGGTGGAGAGGTGGAATATTGCGTTGGTGACCAGCCCTCCCGTGTGATGCTGGGACCCAACGGTTCCCACTTAGTCTAGTATATATATATGATCTTTATATATGTGTATTTGTGAGTATGTGTATATATATACATACACTGAGCTTTTTTTACTCGTTTATTACATAGTTCACAATGTACTATGTTTACATATTCTGTTGTGCTGCTGCAAGTAAGAATGTCATTGTTCTGAATGGGACTTAAGGCAATAAAACACTCTTGATTCTCTCGTGACTCACGACTCTTGGCTACAGTATATTATACTGGAGGGTAGCTACTTAGTTCAGATGGCAGTGCAAGAAAATAGAGTCTTAGAAGATGTTGTTTAGCTGCGGGCCAACTGAGATGGTGGATTTGTTATTTTTAGTGTGTTTTTAAAAGTTTGTGTAATTGTTCTTTGGTTTATTTTATGTGGGGGGTGGGGGAGGGGTCGGGCAAAACTTTTTTTCAATATCTTACCTTGCCGGAGATGCGATTGTTTTCCGGGTCGTATCTCCGGTCACTCTGCGGCCTAACATCACGGAGCTGGCGGCCTTGCTCGGGACTGACTTTGAGCCCCACCGCGGGGCCGTGGACCTACCATCGGAGCCTGCGACCCCGTGCCCGGGATCGACGCTCCAAATGTGGTCAGCGGATTTTAACATCGAGGAGCACGCTGTCTCGGGTGGAGACTGATGTTGGGAAGCTCCAAAGACGCAGGAGGTTCGACCAGCCCCGACCCGGGGTCCGATCGCACGGCGCGGGGAACTGAAACCCCCCTCGATGCGGGAACTTGATCGCCCCGATGCTGAGGGCTCGACCGCTGGCTATGGGAACCAAGATCGTCCCGTCAGCGGAAGGTTCGAGGCCCCCGAATGCGGGTTAACAAAGAAGGGAAGAGATTCGCCTTCCATCACAGTGAGGAATGTGGAGGAGGCACTGTGGTGGATGTTTATATTAAAATGTGTTTATGGGTGTTCCGTTGCTTTTTATTAGTATGAGTGTATGGCAAATGAAATTCTTCGTATGTTGCAAAACATATTTGGCTAATAAAGTGTGATTATGATTCTGATCCATCTTCTACCCTTTAACTAGAGAGACTATGATAGATGCAAGGGCCGGCTCTAAAGGATTTGCAGAGCTGTCAGATGTATAGTGCTATTAGTCGAATAACTGGGTCACTTCTGCTCAACAGACTTAAGGGACGATCCAACAGTGGTTTGAAATAAGCATGCTGTGCTCTCACTGTGACAATGGTTAATGAGATGGCGGTTTATTTTAAATTGATGACTTTAGATGTTAGAGATGCAGTGTGGAAACAGGCCCTTCGGCCCACCGAGTCCATGCCAGCCAGCGATCACCCCCTCCACTAGCACTAGCTCACTAACACTTGCACAGGTGACCTATTCCGTGGCTCCATGTCACCATTCCATCGCTGAGAAATACATTTTTCATGCAGGGAGTGGTGAAACTCTGGAACTCTCTGCCACAGAAGGTAGTTGAGGCCAATTCATTGGCTATATTTAAGAGGGAGTTAAATGTGGCCCTTGTGGCTAAAGGGATCAGGGGGTATGGAGAGAAGGCAGGTACAGGATACTGAGTTGGATGGTCAGCCATGATCATATTGAATGGCGGTGCAGGCTCGAAGGGCCGAATGGCTGCACCTATTTTCTATGTCTCTATGTTTCCATAGATGCTGCCTCACCCGCTGTTGCTCCAGCATTTTCGTCTACCTTCGATTTTTCCAGCATCTGCAGTTCCTTCTTAAACATAGCAATCTGAGGGGTAACTTTTCCACACAGAGGGTGATGGGTGTATGGAACAAGCTGCCAGAGGAGGTCGTTGAAACTGGGACTATCCCAACATTTCAGAAATGGTGAGACAGGTACATGGATAGGACAGGTTTGGAAGGATATGGGGCAAACGCAGGCAAGTAGGACTAGTGTTGATGGGACATGTTGGCTGGTGTGGGCAAGTTGGGCCGAAGGACCTGTTTCTACGCTGTATCACTCTATCTGTGTCAACTGAGAAAAATTATACAATACAATAGAACTTTATTTATCCCAGGAGGGAAATTGATCAGCCAACAGTCATAAAACACAAGATACATGGAACATGAAATTAAAGTGATGCGTGGAAAGGATTGGGGATGTGCAAAGATTGTGGAGCGGGGAGGGGAGTCAGTCTCAGTCTACCCCACGACAGAAGGGGGAGGAGTTGTACCGTTTGATAGCCACAGGGAAGAAGGATCTCCTGTGGGGTTCTGTGCTGCATCTTGGTGGGAACCAGTCTGTTGCTGAAGGTGCTCCTCAGGTTGACCAGTGTGTCATGGAGGGGGTGTGAGCTGTATTGTCCAGGATGCTCCGCAGTTTGAGGAGCATCCTCCCCTCCGAGACCCACCTCCCGTGAATCCAACACCACCCGCAGGGTGGAGCCAGCCTTCCTGATGAGTTTGTTAATCCTGTTGACATCCGCGGCCTTCGCCCAGCTGCCTCATTCCATACACCTTAATGTCAGACAGGAAATAAAATGAATTTATAAATATATTATAAATAAATAGACATCATTTATGAAAATAAAATCAAATAAATAAATTATAAATGTATTATAAATTATAAATAATTTATAAAACTAAAAGATGATTAATCACTGTGATTGCAAGCAGTCTCCAAATCTCTGATGGATTAATGCAATATTTAATTTGCAAGTTCATTGCAAGTCTGGTTATTGCTTTTCACATTTTCAGCGTACAAGTTTTTTCCTTTTTACCAATTTTAAGGTTGCTAAAGTTTTGCTTATTTGTCACGTGTGCAGTGAAAAGCCTTTTGGTGCGTGCGTGCTATACCAGTCGGCGGAAAGACAATGCATAAAAACATAGAAAATAGGTGCAGGTGTGGGCCATTCAGCCCTTCGAGCCAGCACCGCCATTCAATATGATCATCCAGAATGATCATCCAATATGATCATCCTGCTTTTCCCTCATATTCCATTAGCCCTATGAGCTAAATCTAACCCTCTCTTGAAAACATCCAGTGAATTGGCCTCCACTGCCTTCAGTGGCAGAGAATTCCTCAGATTCACAACTCTCTGGGTGAAAAGGTTTTTCCTTACCTTAGTCCTAAATTGCCTACCCCTTATTCTTAAACTGTGGACCCTGGTTCTGGACTCCCCCAACATTGGGAACATTTTTCCTGCATCTAGCCTGTCCAATCCCTTGAGAATGGCATATGTTTCTATAAGATCAATCAATCAATCAATCAAATACTTTATTGTCATTCAAAAATACACCAACAAATGCAAGTATGAACGAAATGTCATTGTACCTGGCTCACATTACAACATAAAATATCAAAATGAAATAATAAATAAAAGATAAAATAGATAAAAAGATAAAATAGATAATGATGGCGGCATATTATATGGAATTCAAGATATCCTCTCATCCTTCTAAATTCCAGTGAATCCAAGCCCAGTCCACCCATGATTCCAATCGAGCTGCCCACAGTGTAGGGATCGAGGATAAGGGGAATAACATGCTTGCCTGTGTGTAGCCTCCCCGGCCAGATGAGTTTCCGCTTCGGTGCGGTGATGAGAGATTTGCTGTGCATCCAGTCTCACAGTTGGATGGTCTGTCCACAGCTGCTCCAGAGCGTGAGTTCACCATCTCACGAATCTGCACTTTGAGAGTCATTCATTAAAAGAGTCATGGGCGGCACGTTGGCTAGGCGGTAGAGTAGCTGCCTCACCGCGCCAGATGTGGATCTGGATCTGGATGTAGTACGCTGAAAAGGTCTAGGTAGAGTATCACTCAGTACTGGACAAGTTTTACATTTTATCAAGCCAATTAACCTACAAACCTGTACGCCTTTGGAGTGTGGGCGGAAACCGAAGATCTCGGAAAAACCCACGCAGGTCACGGGGAGAACGTACAAACTCCGTACAGACAGAGCCTGTAGTCGGGATCGAACCCAGGTCTCTGGCGTTGCATTTTGCTGTAAGGCAGCAACTCTGCCGCTGCGCCACCATGACCGCCCTATCCCGACCACGGGTGCTGTCAGTACTGAGTTTGTACCCTCTCCCTGTTACCGCGTAAGATTGTACATTTTCCCCAGTGTGTGTAGGATAGTGTTAGTGTGCGGGGGATCGCTGGTCGGTGCGGACCCGGTGGGACGATGGCCCTGTTTCCACGCTGTATCTCTAAACTAAACTAAAAAGCCAGATGATTTCCATATACCTTGTTAGCCATCTGATTATAAAGTTGCCTCCATCGCTTCACTTTACCAAAGAGTATTGTTACGTTATTGTATTGCTGTGTCTTGGTTCTTCCCTCTTAAGAATACTGTGCACTTCCCCCTTTAAAAGTTAGTTCAAAGTTACAGGTATAAGCAAGCTTGGTGTCTGTGGTCAGGCAATACGCTGGGCCGTGAATCAGTATAATTCATCACAAATATAAAGGCTGAAGCCATTGCAGCCAAAGATCTTATAGCCGCTATAAGATCTTTGATTGCAGCTTCCAACATTTATCGCCAAGGTACAGTGTTTGCAGCATTACCTAGTGCTCTTGATAATTCCAATAGTTTATTACTGCAATGCCTTCATATAGTTTACCTTGGAGCCGTTTTCTTCCCCTTCTCTGCTTATCTACACAAGTATTTTCTTTATTTTGTGCAGTCTCCTAATCTCTGGTGCATTTAATTCAGTATCTCCAACCTCCGCAGTAAATCACCCATTTTCTTCTTGCTCCTCAATCTCCATTCAGTCCCTTTTATCTGGAAGCACTTTATCTATTTTTCATTTGTTTTAAAAAGTTTGATCAGGTTATGTCCGCAATTTGCAGAGTGGCCTCTCACATTTAGATTGGTTCCTCACTCTGATTCTGCAGTCAGTGCATTCTGCCCTTTCTTGTTTAATGAACAGGAAGAAACCAGGTTGCAAACTTTTATTATATCCCAGCCCACCCCAGGCGTTTTACATTCCATTGTAATTGCAATTCAGCCGTTGATGCAAATCTTACAAGTTGATTATCATTTTTTATTTTGCATCCTAATATTCACTTGTCTGCAATGTGCAGTCAGTATAAGGGAATGAAAGCTTCCTGCCTGAACACTGGCATTGATGTAGGCTCTCTCCATTAAGATTGTTCCTCCCTCATTTCACAGAAACATAGAAATTAGATGCAGGAACAGGCCATCCAAGCCAGTACTACCATTCAATATGACCATGGCTGATCATCCAAAATCAGTACCCTGTTCCTGCTTTTTTCCCCCATACCCCTTGATTCCGTTAGCCCTAAGAGCTAAATCTAACTCTCTCTTGAAAACATCCAGTGAATCGGCCTCCATTACCTTCCGTGGCAGAGAATTCCACAGATTCACAACTCTCTGGGCGAAAAAGTGTTTCCTCATCTCAGTCCTAAATGGCCGACCCCTTATTCTTAAACTGTGACCCTTGAGCCAGATAACACTTTGTCTCTTGGCAGACCACACTCTAAGCAATTAACCCCTTGACTCCTGATCTTTCCCATTGCAAACCTTTCCTTTTCATGTTTAAATGCCCATTGTTTTTTATTAAATCTCTCCTGAAATATTTATAACTGAATGATTAGTTGCTGGTTGTGTACTGTCTGGAGGCAAGTCGCGTCATGGATCAAGATGTGAAAGCTGCTTTTGTCTAATTTAATGAACAAAGTATTTATCTTTGAACCCTCACCTTCTATTTAGGTTTAGATTTAGTATTGGCCCCGTGTCCAGTGAATGGCATCATGCCATCTCATCAGATCAGATACTGCAATACACAAAACCATTCAGGTCAAACTCAAGTACGATAGGCAGAGCAAAGGGGAAGATACAGAGTGCAGAATATAGTTCTCAGCATTGCAGCGCATCAGTTCCAGAGACAAAGTCCAATGTCCGCAATGGGGTAGAGGTGAATCGGACAGTACCCTAGCTTATGGAAGGACCATTCTGAAGCCCGATAACAGAGGGGAAGAAGCTGTTCTTGAGTCTGGTGGTGCGCGCTTTCAAGCTCCTGTATGTTATCTCTCTTCTTTATTCTCCACTTCTGTTTGTTGTTGTCTCTCTCCCCTCTTTGAGCTTGAACTTGAGTCCATTTTGCCTGGACATTTGTTCCAGATTCAGGGACAGTTTCTTCCCAGCTGTTACCACGCAACTGAACCGTCCTATCACCAACTAGAGAGCGGTCCTGACCTCCCATCCACCTCATTGGAGACTCTCAGACTATCTTTAATCGGACTTTACCTTGCACTAAACGTTATTCCCTTTATCCTGTATCTGTACGCTGTGGACGGCTCGATTGTAATCATGAATCGTCTTTCCGCTGACTGGTTAGCACGCAACAAAAAAGCTTTTCACTGTACCTCGGTACACGTGACAATAAACTAAACTAAAACACTCTTAAAACAAAACTAAAACAAAATTAAAACTAAACTCCCCTCTTCTCTTCTCTCCTCTCCCATCAGGCGAAAGGTATAAAATTGTGAAAACGCACAACTCCACATTCAGGGACAGTTTCTTCCCAGCTGTTATCAGGCAACTGAACCATCCTCCCACAACCAGAGAGCAGTCCTGAGCTGCTATCTATTTCTTTCATAACCCTTGGACTATCCTTGATCGGGCTTTGCTGGCTTTACCTTGCACTAAACGTTATTCCCATATCATGTATCTGAACACTGTAAACAGCTCGAATGTAATCATGTATTGTTTTTCCGCTGACTGGATAGCACGCAACAAAAGCATGTCAGTGAGCCTCGGTACACGGAATAAACAGAACTGAAACAAGATTTAAACTAGACTAACACTAAACTAACCCAACACTAAACAACACTAGCACTAAACCCAAAAGTTAATCTAGACTAAAACGAAACAATTGTTGACACCTCAACCATCTTCTCTGATCTAAGACTGCAATGGACAAGATTGAATACACAAAAAGCTGGAGTAACTCAGCGGGACAGGCAGCATCTCTGGGGAGAAGGAATTTGGTGACGTTTCGGGTCGAGACCCTTCTTCAGACTGGAGAAGGGTCTCGACCCGATACGTCACCCATTTCTTCTCTCCAGAGATGCTGCCTGTCCCGCTGAGTTTACTCCAGCTTTTTGTGTCTATCTTCGATTTAAAACCAGCATCTGCAGTTCCTTCTCACACAAGGTACACGGGCGAAATGTGGCAGATTGATCAAATTAGCAGATTTGCACGAGTTTTTAAATATGAATATATTGAGCCGTATATAATGTGCCGTTCGGGGTGGGGGTTGGGGGGGGGTCAGGAGTGTTTATTTGCCGTGTGTACATGCAATAGATTAATGAAGCACTTAGTGTGGGGGAAGGATCTGCACACACTGGTTGAAACCGAAGATGGACACAAGATGCTGGAGTAACGCAAGTGAAGTACCCATTCCCACACTGACCTTTCTGTCCTGGGCCTCCTCCATTGTCAGAGTGAGGCCCAGCGCAAATTGGAGCAGCATCTCATATTTCATCTGGGTAGTTTACACTCCGGCGGTATGAACATTGACTTCTCTAACTTCAGATAGCCCTTGCTTTCCCTCTCTCTCCATCCCCTCCCCCTTCCCAGTTCTCCCACCTGTCTTACTGTCTCCGACCACATTCTATCTTTGTCCCGCCCCCTCCCCTGACATCAGTCTCGACCCGAAACGTCGCCCGTTCCTTCTCTCCAGAGATGCTGCCTGTCCCGCTGAGTTACTCAACCATTTTGTGTCCATCTTCAATGAACTACTTCCGTGCAGCTGTTAAACATGCGTCGGAAGAAGCAAGTGCAGAAATGGTCCTGATGAAGGTCAAAGCAATTAAAGCTAATACTAGAACTGAACCCAATTCCATTTATTGCAGGGAGATGAAGAGAAACAACTGATATATTCAAAAAATGTATTGCAGTTTCAGCTGCTCAATGGATTAAATGGAGATTCGTGAAGCCCCTGTTATTTATGGGCAAGGGATAAGATTCAGGGAATTATAGGCGTGCGAGTCTGATGTGGGTTTATAGCAAAGCTGCTGAAATATATGAAATGGGATGTGATTTATGATAATTTGGAGAGTTCAGCAGCAATTGGGATTCCCAGCATGGTTAATGCATTCCAAAACTGATTGTATTACAAGATTAGACAGTGATAGTCCTGTTTGTTTGATGCTATCCCTCTTGGTATCCAAACAAAAATCATTTGATACAAGTACATATAATCTAATTACAATCCCAATACAATAATTGTGATATAATCTAATATCATAATATATTATGTAATATAATGTAATATATTATGTAATATAATATATAATCTAATTACTTCAGCCCCGCCATAAAGGACATGAGGTCATAAGTGATAGGAGTAGAATTAGGCCATTCGGCCCATCAAGTCTACTCTGCCATTCACTCATGGCTGATCTATCTCTCCCTCCTAACTCCATTCCCCTGCCTTCAATCCTTTAAAATGGAACCTTGACAGACCCGCTCTAATTCAAGAAGATTCCTTGCCGACCAGAAAACGATTACCCAAGAAAACAACCACTGCACAATCTCTACTACACCACTAGGGACAATTACAAAAAATTTATTACCACAGAAGCCATTAACCTGCCAACCTGCACTCTTTGGACGTTTGGGGGAACCGAGAGATCTCAGAGAAACCCCACAGCGGGTGGAGGAACACTGCAACTCAGCCGTTAGTGCAGACACCAGACAAGTCCTCTCGTACGGAGTCGCGACACCCGGGTCCTCCGCGCTGCAGACGAGCGTCAAACCTCCATCCCCGCTGCACCACCAATGAATGTTTAGCAATTCCTCTGCACTTTGTGAGCTTACTATAGAAAAACGTCAACTGAGCAGCTGATCGTGGTCTCTTCTGCGACAAAAGCATAAACAAGGATTGAGCGGCACGGTGGCGCAGCAATAGTTTCTCTGCCTCACAGCGGCAGAGACCCGGGTTCGACCCTGACTACGGGTGCTGTCTGCCCGGAGTTTGCACGTTCTCCCTGGGAATTTCTGTAAATTGCCCTGAGTGTGTAGGATAAAACTCGTGTGCAGGCGATTGTTGGTCGGCGTGGACTCGGTGCATCTCTAAAGTAAACTAAACTAAAAGTAGGAGCACTTGCATCAAAGGTGCAAAGATCTTGTGAACCCAAACAAACCCATTCACAAGTGAATGGCAAGGACCTGGGGAATGCTACAGAGCAGAGGGATCTCAGAGAGTAGGGCGACAGACACAAAGTGCTGGAGTAACTCAGCGGATCAGGCGGCATCTTTTAGTTTAGTTTAGTTTGGAGATACAGCGCGGAAACAGACCCTTCGGCCCACCGAGTCCGCACCGACCAACAATTCCTGCACAAGGCAGCGACTTTAGCGTTGCGCCGTTTGTAATCTTGATTTTGTAAACCCGCTCCATTTAAAAAAATAAAATACTTTTACATTCCAGAGTGGATAAAGTCAAATCTTCCCATATGGTTCACCATCTGGCAAATACTTGACAATACTTATCTTATTTCAAAAATGACACAAAGTGGTGGAGTAATATTGGTGGAGGGGGAAGGGAGAGGGGAGGGTGTGTGTGAAAAGAAACACAAATAACAGATTCAAGACTGGTGGATAGATTCATAGACAGACCAATAAACAAATAGATAAATATGAATAAAGAAACAAATCAATCAATAAACATATAAATAGATAAATAAATGCAGGAGTGATGCGAGCAGAATTAGGCCATTCAGCCCCTCAAGTCTACACCATTCAATCATGGCTGATTTATAGAAACATAGATAATAGGTGCAGGAGTAGGCCATTTGGCCCTTCGAGCCAGCACCACCATTCATGGTGATCAAGGCTGATCATCCACAATCAGTACCCCGTTCCTGCCTTCTCCCCATATCCCTTGATTCCGTTAGCCCAGAGCTAAATGTAACTCTCTCTTGAATACATCTCTCTCTCATAATCCCATTCTCCTGCCTTCTCCCCATAACCCCCCGATACCCGTACTAATCAAGAATCTCTCTATCTCCGCCTGAAATGTATCCAAAGACTTGGCCTCCACAGATTCACCACCTCTGACTGAAGAAATTCCTCCTAATTTCCTTCCTAAAGGAACGCCCTTTAATTCTGAAGCTATGACCTCTAGTCCTAGACTCTCCCACTAGTGGAAACATCCTCTCCACACCCACTCTATCCTGGCAGATAATAAACAGATAAACAAACATATAACTAGATGCATGATAGATAGAGAGATAGATAGTTGTATGTGCAGGATGGAATGGCAGATGCTGGTTTAAACTGAAGATAGGTACAAAAAGCTGAAGTGAAGGGCCTGTCCCACTTTCACAACCTAATTCACAACCTTTTTTACTCGTGGACATTTTTAATCGTGTTGAAAAAACGCCCCGACCTACTTGATGCCACGAGTACCTACGACTAGCATCACGACCTACCCACGACCTCCTACGACCTCGTGAAGACCATGCTGCGAGTATGAGTCAAGGGCAAACTCGGCAGAGGTCGTGAAATAGGTCGTGAAAGTGGGGCAGGCCCTTAACTCAGCGGGACAGGCGGCATCTGTGGAGAGAAGGAATGGGTGACGTTTTGGGTTGAGACCCCTCTTCAAGCTGAGCCCAGGTATGCAAGGCGGCGTTTGTTGAATGCTGAGTAGGTTCCAAGGACGGGCTGGTTCCTAATTGGGGCAGATTGCATCCCTGGGGGTGACTGGGTGCGAGTCCCATGTTGTCCCGAACGATGTCGCCCAGTTAAAACATCGGCAAGCAAACCGGACCGAAAACAAGTGGCACCACATTATTCACCCAATTTGTACGGGGAATAAATAAATCTCCCGTTCATTAGTAGACAGAGCACGGCGGCCAGTTTCAAGCCTAATTAACTTATGTCCCCAAAGCGATGTGAATTATTTTTGATGAGAATCACACGTTAGGTACAAGCGCCGTTGTATTCATAATATATTTTCCTCTGGCAGGCAAAAAGAACGCTTTCTTCCCGTTAGGGTTGATGGCTAATAAAGCTCAAATGATTCACAAATGCACCACCTTTAGATTTAAGTTGAGGTTTATTTTTGTCACGTCTACCCGAAGGTGAGAGATGTCGGTCAGCGTAACCGAAGATGGACACAAAGCGCTGGTGCAACTCAGCGGGACAGGCAGCATCACTGGAGAGAAGGAACAGGGGTCAAGAGCCTTCCTCAGACTGAGAGTCAGGGGATGCTGACTCAGGGGATCAGCAGATGCTGGAAAAATCGAAGATAGACAAAAATGCCGGAGAAACTCAGTGGGTCAGGTAGTGTCACTGGAGAGAAGGAACAGGTGACGTTTCGGGTCGAGACCCTTCTTCAGATTGACGTGGGAGCACGGGGGAGGGGGAAGAGGCGGAGACAGTGGGCTGTGGGAGAGCTGGGAAGGGGAGGGGAAAGAGGGAGAAAGCAGGGACTACCTGAAATTGGAGAAGTCAATGCTGCTCCTCCAATTTGCGGTGGGACTCACTCTGGCCATGGAGGAGGCCCAGGACAGAAAGGTCGGATTCGGAATGGGCGGGGGAGTCGAAGTGCTGAGCCACCGGGAGATCAGGTTGGATATTGCGAACCGAGCGGAGGTGTTGGGCGAAGCGATCGCCAAGCCTGCGCTTGGTCTCACCGATGTAGAGCAGTTGACACCCAGAGGTTGGAGGAGGTGCAGGTGAACCTCTGCCTCACCTGGAAAGACTGCTTGGATCCTTGGATGGAGTCGAGGGGGGAGGTAAAGCGACAAGTGTAGCATGAGGTATGAGAAGGTTCAGAATAAGTCAGAGCCGGCACTGATGACCAAGGAAAGGTGGAGCCCACAATGGTCCATTGTTGGCTGTGGAAGAGGTGAAAATTAAGGGATAAGAACAGTGTAACTAGCAGGATGACAGTCCCTGCCCTCTTTAACGTCATTAGGACTGGCGTCTGTTCTAGAAGATGCATCGAGTGGCTTCTCTCTTCCAAGTGTCCATAACAAATGGTTTTCCTCTCTTCCTACTCCCTCCTGAACTGTCCTCTCATCAGCTAGAGTGTGGTCCTGACTTCCCCATCCACTTGATAAAACAAAGAACTGGTTTATACCAAAGATAGACATCCTTTTTCTCCAGAGATGCTGCCCGATTCGTTAAGTTGCTCCAGCACTTTATGTCCATCTCCCATCTATCTCAATGGAGACTTTTGAGCTATCTTTAATCTGACTTTATCACACCTCAGTTCGCACGAACCACAAAGGGCGGTGGGTGTGTGGAACAAGCTGCCAGGGGAGGTGGTTGAGGCAGCGACTATCGCAACATCTAAGGTCTCTACCGCCCCTAATAATGCCGCCCCATTGTTGCAAATATACCTGTGCGTCAGGGAAAGAGATCAGAACTGCACATAATATTCTAGCCTGAAGAAGGGTCTCGACCCGAAACGTCACCCACTCCTTCTCTCCAGAGATGCTGCCCTCTCCAGAGATGCTGGAGTTACTCCAGCTCTTTGTGTCCCTCTTCGCTTTAAACCAGCATCTGCAGTTCCTCCGTACACAATCTGGTTACGGTGTTAGCAGGGCTCGGCATAACTGGATGTACTTTGCCTTGCATTCTAATCATCTCTCAATAATGGCCACCAGACATTTCATTTTCCTAACTGCTAGTAATATAGTTGTTAACATTAGTGTAGGATCATGTTGGTGTGGGTAAATCGCAGTGTCTCCTGCCTGGGTTTGTCGTGGGAATAGCTGTAGAGGGAGCATAGCATAGGTTCTAGTAAATGGATTAAGTTGTACTCCAATTGATTGATTTAATCTTTAGTTATATAACGCATTATGCTGCAGTCTGTGGGGAGTAGATGTGCAGTTTTAACAATCTCGGCACAGTGAAGATTGGACAATTAAAAATCCTCGCCTGCCACAGCAAGCTTGCAGGCAGATTGAACCACACTTGTGATCTGGTACGAAGGTTGTTAGCAGGATCCTTTCCTCCCAGTAAAAGGAAATCGCAAAACGACAGATGTGCAGGAAGGAACTGCAGATGCTGGTTTAAATCGAAGATAGATACAAAACGCTGGAGTAACTCAACGGGACGGGCAGCATCTCTGGAGAGAAGGAATGGGTGGAGAATCGGCTCGAGACTCCTTCTTCAGACTGAGAGTTATGCATTTGGAAATTAGGAACCGGTACGGAATGGCCTGGATAGAGTGGATGTGGAGAGTCAGGGACTAGAGGTCATAGCCTCAGAATTAAAGGACAAGCCTTTAGGAGGGAGATGAGGAGGAATTTCTTTAGTCAGAGGGTGGTGAATCTGTGGAATTCTTTGCCACAGAAGGCTGTGGAGGCCAAGTCAATGGATATGTTTAAGGCAGAGATAGATAGATTCTTGATTAGTGCGGGTGTTAGGGATTATGGGGAGAAGGCAGAAGAATGGGGTCGGGAGAGTGAGATAGATCAGCCATGATTGAATGGCGGAGTAGACTAGATGGGTCGAATGGCCTAATTCTTCTCCTCTCACTATGGGGCGCAAAATTCGAGATTCTTGAACCTTGTCATGTTTATTGTCATGTGTCCCAGATAGGACAATTAAATTCTTGCTTTGCTTCAGCACAACAGAATATTCTAGGCATAAATAAATACAGAACAGATCAGTGTGTCCATATACCATTGAATATATATATATATACACACACATAAATAATCAGATAAAGTGCAATAGGCTATTAAGGTTCAGATTTTTGTTTGAGTTGAGTTTAATAGCCTGATGGCTGTGGGGAAGCAGCTATTCCTGAACCTGGATGTTGCATATTTCAGGCTCCTGTACCTTCTACCTGAAGGCAGTGGAGAGATGAGTGTGTGGCCAGGATGGTGTGGGTCTTTGATGATGCTGCCAGCCTTTTTGAGGTAGCGACTCAAATTGCTCACAATACTCCAAATAAGGCTGGACCAGCACCTAATAGAGCCTCAGCATATCTCCATTCAACTTTCCCCGCCTCTCCTTATAGCTATGTCCTGGGATATTGGACATTTCCACCCAGGGGAAAAGGTCAAAGTGTTAACATGTTGAATCTGTTTCCAAAACGGCACGAAAATTGAAGGGTAAACTGAGCTGTACCTTGGGCCACTCTCAAACCCTGGGACGAGTCTCACTCCCTCCTCTCCCCTCTCCCCTCTCCCATCGGGCAAAAGGTACAGAAGTGTGAAAACGCACACCTCCAGATTCAGGGACAGCTGTTATCAGGCAACTGAACCATCCTACCATAACCAGAGAACCAGAGAACAGTCCTGAACTACTATCTACCTCATTGGTGACCCTTGGACTATCCTTGATTGGACTTTGCTGGCTTTGCCTTGCACTAAACGTTATTCCCTTATCATGTATCCATACACTGTAAATGGCTCGATTGTAATCATGTATTGTCTTTCCGCTGACTGGTTAGCATGCGACAAAAAGCTTTTCACTGTACCTCGGTACACGTGACAATATTACAGGCGGACAGTCAAATCCTTTTTCTTATTCTTTTTCTAATTGCTTTGTTTATCCGAGTTCCAACTTTAAACTGAAACGTCTACTGCTGGCTGTATAAACATGAGAGGTGACCTTCACATTACGAAGTGAAGAATGCCATTTCATTTAGCTTGGTGTAGCAGAATAACTCCATGACAACGCTCCCTCCTCCAGCCCAGCCTTGCCTTTGACAGAAACACAATCCCCTCACACTTGTTAACAGACGTGGACCTTGGGACACAATGGTGAGATGATGGCTACGTATTCTTCCCGCATCCATTTTGAATTCTGCAATCCACAGCAGAGACCTTGGCGATTTCTTTAGTGTGGATTGTTCGCTCCACCAGCTAGCGGTGAAAGAGATGCTTCATCAGTACATTAAGCAGTGAAGGACCAGTCCCTGCTCTTCATAGTCAATTGCTGTTCACCTTTTAATATGGAAATAAGCCTGGAGCGTCCATATAAGTCCCCAACATACTGGCAGTCTTCTGGTGGGGCCTCGGCAACGGTGAAGCCTCAGCGGGTGGGGGAGCATCGGCAGTGGTGGAGCCTCGCCGGTGGTGGAGCCTCTGTCACCTAAAAAATCGCCTAAGTGGGACGGGGGCATTACTTACCTCATGCAAACTTCTTTCAAAATGTTTATTCACTTATTCATAAATAAACAATAGCGTCATAGAGTCAAACAGCACGGGGACAGGTCCTTCGGCCCAGCTTGTCCACATCAACCAAGATCATAAGGCCATAAGGTCACGTGATAGGAGTAGAATTAGGCCATTCAGCCCATCAAGTCTACTCCACCATTCAATCATGGCTGATCTATCTCTCCCTCCTAACCCCATTCTCCTGCCTTAAAAGATGCCCCATCTATGCTGGTCTCCCCTGTCTGTGTTTGGCCCATATCCTTCTGAACCTTTCCACTCATTGTGTTGGACGGAACTGCAGATGTTGCTTTACATGGAAGTCTGGAACGAAAATCTGGAGTAACTCAGCGGGTCAGACAGCATTTCTGGAGAGAAGGAATAGGTGGCGTTTCGGGGTCGAGACCTTTCTTTAGAAATTGTCCCTCGTATGTGGGATGGTGTTAGTGTATGGGGATCGATGGTCGGTGTGACCAAATGTGTCGGAAGGAACAACAGATGCTGGTTTAAACCGAAGATAGACACAAAAAGCTGACCCGCTAAGGTACTACCGCTATTTGTCCCTATCTTCGACGGGCCGAATGGCCTGCGTCCGCTTTCTGTCTCCGAATTAAACAGCTTTTGATGAGAATAATGGCTGTGGCATGAACTCTGTGGATGTATCGACTCTGTTTACGTTTCAGATACATTGTCCATTTCAAACTCTGTGCGTTCGGTGGATTCAAAAGTACACAATTTTCAACAAAAAAAGTTGAAAGCTGCACTCTTCTGCTGGAGAAAGAAACGGGCAATCAACAGTCCATTATCTCAACCCATTGATTCAATGTTGTTGAGTGTCTTCGACATAAAAATCCCAGTGAAAATATGTGGTGGCAAAAAACTAATCAAGGTAATGGAGTCAATGACCTACTGATGCAGGACTCTAATGATAGTCACTGACAGAGGAGATAGTTTGGAGATGTTTATCTATTAGTATATTGAAACCATTCGTATTATGAATCAAGGATAGACACAAAGTGCTGGAGTAACTCAGCGGGCCATAACTTTATAAGTTCTAAGAGCAGAAATTGGCCATTCGGCCCAGCAAGTCCACTCCACCATTCAATCATGGCTGATCTATCTTTCCCTCTCAACCCCATTCCCCTGCCTTCTCCCCGTAACCCCGACACAGGATCAGGCAGCATCTCTGGAGAAAATAGATAGGTGACGTTTCGGGTCGGGAACCTTCTTCACACTGAAAGTAAGAACGGGTGGGGGGTTGGGGGGGGTGAGAGAACCGGAGGCGAGAAAAGACCAGGACAAATCAGGGCCAGCAACAGATGACCACCAGCAGATGAGGCCATTCAGCCCCTCAAGTCTTCTCCACCATCAATGGTGGCTGGTCTATTTTTCCCTCTCGACCCCATTCTCCTGTCTTCTCCCCGTAACTAATCAACAACCTATCGGCTTTAAAAAATACCCAATCACTTGGCGATGAAATCCACAGATTCACCACTCTTTGACTAAAGAAACTTCTACTCAAACTCCATTCTAAAGGTACATCCTTTAATTCTGAGACCGTGCCCTCTGGTCCTAGACTCTCCTATTATTGGAAACATCATCTCCACATCCACTCTATCCAGGACTTTCATTATTCAGTACGCACAAAAGCCTATTAGGCCTGGATAGAGTGGATATGGGGAGGATGGTGGGAGAGTCTCGGACCAGAGGCCATGGTCTCAGAATAGAAGGGCGCACCTTTGGAACGATGAGGGGGTAAATACTTCAATGGAATTCATTGCCACAGACGACCAAGTCATTGGGTATCTTTAAGGCGGAGATTGACTGGTTCTTGATTGGTACGGGTGTCAGGTATTGTGGGGAGAAGGCAGGGGAATGGGGTTGAGGGTAGTAGAGAGATGAGCCATGATCGAATGGCGGAGTAGACTCGATGGGCCGAATGGCTCCTACGACACATGAATCTGTCTTATTCGGAATGGATAATGTTGCCTTCGATTAGTCTGAGCTCAGCCTATTGAGCAGTTAGTGGCAAAAGGGTAAAGTTGCATAACATCAAGCAATAGACAATAGACAATAGGTGCAGGAGTAGGCCATTCAGCCCGTCGAGCCATTCAATGTGATCATGGCTGATCATCCATAATCAGTACCCAGTTCCTGCCTTCTCCCCATATCCCCTGACTCCGCTATCTTCAAGAGCCCTATCTAGGTCTCTCTTGAAAGTATCCAGGGAACTGGCCTCCACCGCCCTCTGAGGCAGAGAATTCCACAGACTCACAACTCTCTTTGTGAAAAAGTGTTCCCTCATCTCCGTTCTAAATGGCTTACCCCTTATTCTTAAACTGTGGCCCCTGGTTCTGGACTCCCCCAACCTCCGGAGCATGTTTCCTGCCTCTAGCGTGTCCAACCCCTTAATAATCTTATATGTCTCAATAAGATTCCCTCTCATCCTTCTAAATTCCAGAGTGTACAAGCCCAGCCGCTCCATTCTCTCAGCATATGACAGTCCCGCCATCCCGGGGAAAATGGGGTTGAGAGTATAAGATAGATGAGCCATGATTGAATGGCGGAGAAGACTCGACGGGCCGAATGGCCTGATTCTGCCCTTACAACTTACGAATCTGCCTTATTCGGAATGGATAATGTTGGCTTCGATTAGTCTGAGCTTCAGCCTATTGAGCAGGAGTAGGCCATTTGGCCCTTCGAGCCAGCACCGCCATTCAATGTGATCATGGCTGATCATCCCCAATCAGTACCCCGTTCCTGCCTTCTCCCCATATCCCGTGACTCCGCTATCTTTGAGAGCCCCATCAAGTCTACTCTGCCACTCAATCATTCAACTCCATCCTAACCCCATTCTCCTGCCTTCTCCCCATTATAACTGACACCTGATCTATTCCTCTCATGATTTTCATCCTCTCAGCGATTGCCCTATCCTACACACTAGGGACAATTTACCCATAAACCTCTATGCATGTTTTTGGAGTGTGGAAGGAAACCGGAGCACCCGGAGAAAACCCGCAGAGAGAACGTTCAAACCTCGTACAGACAGCGTCCTTAGTAAGGATCGAACCCGGGTCTCTGACGTTGTAAGGCAGCAACTCTACCGCTGCGCCACTCTGCGTAGCTTTAAGGTGAGGGGGGGCAAAGTATAAAGGAGGTTTTTTTTACACAGAGCGGTGGTGGAGGCAGATGCGCAGCGGTAGAATTGCTGCCTTACGGCGCTTACAGCGTCAGGGACCCCAGTTCGATCCTGGCTGCGGGTTCTTGTCTGTATGGAGTTTGTTCGTTCTCCCCAAGGCCCCTGAGAACTTCGGAGGCAGATGTGACAGTGGCATTTAAGAAACTTTTGGACAGGCACAAGGATCATGGCCAGGATATGGCGGGATATGGAACATGGCCAGGCGGATTTGAATACCCAAACTGAAGAAGGTTCGCGACCCGAAACGTCACCCATTCCTTCTATCCAGAGATGCTGCCTGTCCCGCTGAGTTACTCCAGCATATCTCAGCGCCCCCCCCCCCCCCCCCCCCCCCCCCCCCCCCCCAACAAATCATCGGCCGTAAAAATGTGTCTCACATCAGTGTTTACATTTGTGAATGTGTGTGGCTTTGACCCGCATTGTAACTAAGTCAGCGGGTGGTGAATCTGTGGAACTCATTGCCACAGAGGGCTGTGGAGGCCAAGTCAGTGGATATTTTTAAGGCAGAGATTGACAAGTTCTTGATTAGAACGGGTGTCAAGGGTTACATAGAAACATAGAAAATAGGTGCAGGAGTAGGCCATTCGGCCTTTCGAGCCTGCACCGCCATTCAATATGATCATGGCTGATCATCCAACTCAGTATCCTGTACCTGCCTTCTCTCAATACCCCCTCATCCCTTTAGCCACAAGGGCCACATCTAACTCCTTCTTAAATATAGCCAATGAACATGGCTCAACTACATTATGTGGCAGTGAATTCCAGAGATTCACCACTCTCTGTGTAAAAAATGTTATTCTCATCTCAGTCCTAAAAGATTTCCCCCTTATCCTTAAACTGTGACCCCTTGTTCTAGACTTCCCCAACATCAGGAACAATCTTCCTGCATCTAGCCTGTCCAACCCCTTAAGAATTTTGTAGGTTTCTATAAGATCCCCCCTCGATCTTCTAAATTCTAGCGAGTACAAGCCGAGTCTATCCAGTCTTTCTTCATTTGAAAGTCCTGACATCCCAGGAATCAGTCTGGTGAACCTTCTCTGTACTCCCTCTATGGCAAGAATGTCCCTCCTCAGATTAGGAGACCAAAACTGTATGCGATACTCCAGATGTGGCCTCACCAAGACCCTGTAGAGCTGCAATAGAACTCCCCTGCTCCTATACTCAAATGGGTTATGGGGAGAAAGCAGGAAAATGGGATATAAGGCAGAGATCAGCCACCATTGAATGGCGGAGTGATGGGCCAAATGGCCTAATTCTACTCTGAAAACATGCGTATGTGTGAACATGTGATGATTGCAGCTGGTCTGATACGTGGAAGTTGTTATGGACTATGTAGCATTACTTCGACTGGGCATTGTACAGGGCCCAGGTGAGACCACACCTAAAGTATTGTGTGCAGTTTTGGTCTCCAAATTTGAGGAAGGACACTCTTAGTATTGCGGGAGTGCAGCGTAGGTTCACAAGGTTAACTTTCGGGATGGCGGGACTGTCATATGCTGAGAGAATGGAGCGGCTGGGCTTGTACACTCTGGAGTTTGGAAGGATGAGAGGGGGTCTTATTGAAACATATAAGATTATTAAGGGATTGGACACACTAGAGGCAGGAAACATGTTCCCGATGTTGGGGGTGTCCAGAACCAGTGGCCACAGTTTAAGAATAAGGGGTATTGCGGGAGTGCAGCGTAGGTTCACATTGTAGCTGAAGAAGGGTCGCCCATTCCTTCTCTCCAGAGATGCTGCCTGTCCCGCTGAGTTACTCCAGCATTTTGTGTCTACATTTGATTTAAACCAGCATCTGCAGCTCTTCCTTACTGTATCAAATACAGAGTTACTGCTTTTGAGGCCAGACGTAAGTCAGAACATATATTTTCTTTGGAGATTCAAATACGTCTGGCCTCAAAAGCAGTAACTCTGTATTTGATACAGTAAGGAAGAGCTGCAGATGCTGGTTTAAATCAAATGTAGACACAAAATGCTGGAGTAACTCAGCGGGACAGGCAGCGTCTCTGGAGCGAAGGAATGGGCGACCCTTCTTCAGACTGATGTCAGGGGAGGGGGTGGGACAAAGATAGAATGTAGGCGGAGACTGGTGGGAGACCTGGGGAGGGGATGGAGAGAGAAAGCAAGGGCTATCTGAAGTTTGAGAAGTTAACGTTCATACCGCTGGGGTGTAAACTACCCAAGCAAAATATGAGGTGCTGTTTTTGTTGTTAGAGTCGTACAGCGTGGAAACAGGCCCTTCGGCCCAACTTGCCCATGCCGACCAACATGTCCGATCTACACTAGTCCCACCTGCCTGCGTTTGGCAAACCTACCTCTAAACCTGTCCTATCCTTGTTGAATTACTGGTGGTGCAGCGGTAGAGTTGCTGCCTTACACCGCCAGGGACCCGGGTTCGATTCTGACTACGGGTGCTGTCGGAACGGAGTGTGTACATTCTCCCTGGGACCTGCGTGGGTTTTCTCCGGGTGCTCCGGTTTCCTCCCACACTCCAAAGACGTGCAGTTTTGTAGGTTGTCTCTAGTGTGTAGGGGTAGTGCTAGTGTACGGGGTAATTGCTGGTTGGTGGGCCGAAGGGCCTGTTCCTGATCTGTAGTTCTAAGGTCTAAACATTATTTAAAAGAATGAATAAATAAAATACTTTGAGCATAGCAGACTAATCAGTGACACAAAAGCCAGGGATCGAAGGGAGTGTAATGCCTTAAAACCAGAGATAGACTCAAAAAAGCTGGAGTAACTCAGCGGGACGGGCAGCATCTCTGGAGAGAAGGAATGGGTGGCGTTTCAGGTTGAGACCCTTTTTCAGAATAGGCACACACCGGTAGAAAGGAAAAGGTATGTTACACAGATGTTTCAGCGATTGCAATGGCATTGCAGTGTAAATGTATTGCAAAGTCCATTGTATTTTGTGGAGAATTAAAAGGATTTAGTCTGAAATCTAGTCAGCAAGTGGTTTGCAGATGGTTGAACACATTGCACTGTGACTAATATGTTGGTGAAATGCAATCATGGACTGCTTAGGGAACAGAAGAGTGGAAAATGGAATTTGATCCAGAGAAGTGAGAGGTAATGGATTTGTGAAGTCTAGACACGACATGGGAAATGCATACGACATGGTAGGATGCTGAGGCCCAGTTGGTTCTGCTTGTCCATGCTTCCTTGAATGCTGGTAAGATGGTTTTCAGAGTCAAGGGCCTGTCCCACTTGGGCGTCATTTGCGCCTCACGCAGGTGGCGCGCGAAGATTTTGTACATCCCAAAATCCGGCGACGCCGCGCACGACCGCACGTGACTGCCTACGTCATCACGCACCATGCCCGCGCGCATCACGTGCGCGTGACGCATTAATGATGTCGCATAAATGACGCGCAAATGACGCCCAAGTGGGGACAGGCCCTTTACATGAGCACTTGTTTCGTTCGATCAGATCATAAGAGATAGGAGCAGAATAAGGCCATTCGGTCCATCAAGTCACCATTCAATCATGGCCGATCTATCTCTCCTTCCTATCCCCATTCTCCTGCCTTCTCCCCATAACCTCTGACACCCGTGCTAATCAAGAATTTTACAGCAGAATGATAAGACAGCTATGTATGGGGAGGATGTTTCCACTTACGGCATTTCGTTTGGACCTCAAGGGGTCCAAATGACAATAAATTGAATTGTATTGTATTGTATTGTATTGTATTGTATTGTTGTATTGTATGTTTCC
This sequence comes from Amblyraja radiata, assembly GCF_010909765.2. Lineage (NCBI taxonomy): Eukaryota > Metazoa > Chordata > Chondrichthyes > Rajiformes > Rajidae > Amblyraja > Amblyraja radiata. The sequence continues at coordinate 4,227,269 of NC_045975.1, read as the reverse complement.
ACTTGTGGAAGAGTCTAGGACCTGAGGCCACAGCCTCAGAATACAGGTTGTACGTTTAGAAAGGAGATGAGGAAGCATTTCTATAGTCAGAGGGTGGTGAATCTGTGGAATTCATTGCCACAGAATGCTGTGGAGGCCAGGTCAATGGATATTTTTTAAGGCACAGATTGATAGAAGCTAGGTTAGTACGGGTGTCAGGGGTTATTGGGAGAAGGCAGGAGAATGGGGTTGAGAGGGAAAGATAGATCAGCTGTGATTGAATGGCGGAGTAGTTTAGTTTGGAGATTCAGCGCAGAAACGGGCCTTTAGGCCCACCGTGTCCGCGGCGACCAGCAATCCCCGCACACCAGCACTATCCTACACACACACACACACACAAGGGACAATTTACATTTATTCCAAGCCAATTAACCTACAAACCTGCACGTCTGTGGAGCGCGGGAGCAAACCGAAGATCTCAGAGAAAACACAAGCATGTCACGTGGAGAACGTACAAACTCCGTGCAGACAGCACCCATAGTCTGGATCGAACCCGGGTCTCTGGCGCCGTGAGGCTGCGACTGTACTGCTGTGCCACCGTGCTGCCCTTGATGGGTCGAATGGCCTAATCCTGCTCCTACAACAGATTAAGTCATGAACTTCTGAGGAAGGATCTCGTCCCAAAACGTCGCCTATTCCTTCTCTCCATAGATGCTGCCTCACCCGCTGAGTTTCTCCAGCATTTTTGTCTACCTTCGTGAACTTATGATGTTATGATAGATCGATGTGAAATATTATCAGTGACATGTACGGATCTGGCCATGACATTACAGTGAGGTAACAATATTGGAACATAGTGTTCAATGGAGATTTTTAATGAGCCTCTTGGGGACAGTTAGGTTCGTTGACCAGAGGAGAATTAAAGTGTCACATACCCAGACAACAAAACAATGACATTCTTACTTGCAGAAGAATAATGGGCCTCTAAACATTATGCTCACAAATAACATATAAAAAAATCCAAATCAATAAACTAATAACCCTAACACTTGTGAAAAAATGCTTAAGTCGTCAGTACAGCTAAAGCCATTCCATAGTTCATAGCTTAGTTAATCTTGTGTGGCGTTTAAGAGACTGATAGTTGCTTTTGAAGCTGTTCTTGAATCTGGTGATCATGGTTTTCAGACTCTTATACATTTAGTTTAGTTGAGAGATACAGCGCGGTAAAACAGGCCCTTCGGCCCCACCGAGTCCGCGCCGACCAGCGATCCCCGCACACGAACACTATCGTACACACACTAGGGACAATTGACAATTATACCGAAGCCAATTAACCTACAAACCTGTAGGTAGACAAAATTGCTGGAGAAACTCAGCGGGGGAGGCAGCATCTATGGAGCGAAGGAAATAGGCAACGTTTTGGGCCGAAACCCTTCTTCAGACTTATACGCCTTTTTGAGTGTAAGAGGAAACCGGAGCGCCCGGAGAAAACCCACGCAGGTCACGGGGAGAACGTACAAACTCTGTACAGACAGCGCCCGTGGTCAGGATCGAACCCGGGTCTCTGGCGCTGTGAGGCAGCAACTCTACCGCTGTGCCACCGTGTCGGCCATTGTCACTAAACTAAACTGAACTAAACTAAACTAAACTAAACTAAACTAAACTAAACTAAACTACTGAACTTAACAGGTTGAATGTCCACTTCTGAGTGATAAACTTCCGATTGGAAGTTGCATTAGACACATGCCTAGCGTATGTTTTTAATTAAATATCCTTAATTTTAGACCCGTTGAATACTTGATATGGTTATAATTCTGTGTAAAATTGTAATTAAATGTCCTCATTGAGATGTTCCCGTCCAAGAGCATTTTAATTAGATCTGTCAAATGTGAACACCACAAAATGTTTGAATGTCTGAAGAAGGGTCTCGACCCGAAACGTCACCTATTCCTTTGCTCCATAGATGCTGCCTCACCCGCTGAGTTTCTCCAGCACGTTTGTCTACCACAAAATGTTAAGCTGTTGACCCTCTGTGGGTGGACACTCAGTGCCTGGTCTCACCCACCCTGTTTCTCCCAGTGTGTGTTTCATTCACATCCAGTCATCAATCCCATCTCTAGTTTAGTTTAGTTTGAGTTTAGCTTATTGTCGCGTGTACCGAGGTACAGTGAAAAGCTTTTTTCGTTGCGTGCTACCCAGTCAGTGGAAAGACAATACGTGATTACAATCATGTCATCCACAGTGTACATGTTTCCAAATACACAGGACAAGATTTTAAAAATCCAAAGTGCCAAATGTCAACTTGCTCCCGCTGGTGATGGGAGCCTTAAGCACTCACCTATGCTCCTCCGATGGTAGACAAAAATGCTGGAGAGACTCAGCGGGTGCAGCAGCATCTATGGAGTGAAGGAAATAGGCTTTAACGTGATTCATGGCCAGGAAGAGATTGTTTTCTGCAAAGTGTCGGGACTCTGGAGCCGTCTACGCTTCCTCGCACGTGTAACGGGAGGACAACAGGCGCGGTGCAGCAGGTAGAGCTGCTGTTCACTGAGCCAGAGACCCGGGTTCCATCCTGACCTCGGGTACTGTCTTTGTGGAGTTTGCACCTTCTCCCTGTGACTGTTGGGTTTTCTCCGGGTGCTCCGGTTTCCTCCCGCGCTCCAAGGACGTGCAGGTTGTAGATAATTGGCTTCGGTAAAAAAGTGTCAATTATCCCTAGTGTGTGTAGGATAATGCTAGTGTACGGGGTGATCGCTGGGCGGCATGGACTTAGTTTAGAGATACAGCACGGAAACAGGCCCTTCGGCCCACTGAGTCCGCACCGCACCGACCAGCGATCCCCGCACGCTAACACTATCCTAAACACACGAGGGACAATCTACATTATACCAAGTCAATTAATCTACAAACCTGTATGTCTTTGGAGTGTGGGAGGAAACCTAAGACCATAAGTGATAGGAGTAGAATTAGGCCATTCGATCCATCAAGCCTACCCTGCCATTTTATCATGGCTGATAGAAACAGAGAAAATAGGTGCAGGAGTAGGCCATTCGGCCCTTCGAGCCTGCACTGCCATTCTAATGATCATGGCTGATCATCCAAAATCAGTACCCTGATATGGGGCTATTCCCCCATATCACTTGATTCCTTCAGCCCTAAGAGCTAAGTCTAACTCTCTCTTGAAACCTCTGATCTATCTCTCCCTCCTAACCCCAATCTCATGCCCTCTCCCCATAACCTCTGACACTCGTACTAATCAAGATCTTGGAGAAAACCCACACAGGTCACAGGGAGAGCATCCAAACTCCGTACAGACAGCGCCCGTAGTCGGGATCGAACCCGGGTCTCCGGTGCTGCAGGGCAACAACTCTGCCGCTAGCTAACACCACTCAGTGGGCCGAAGGGCCCCTATCCTCGCTGTGGCCCTGAAGTCTAAAGACCAACATGAGATCAACAGGCCATGAAGTCCAAATCCAATTCAGGGAGTTTCAGTATCGTTTCTGCTCCAGGATTATGGAACTCTTTACAGATTTTTAACGGAAAAGTATTATTTGATTCAATCAGAGTCATTCGGGGGAATCGGGAGGAGCGTTGTCTGATTTCCCCGAAGGCTGTAGCAAGCAGAGCGTAGCTCAGTGCTCATATTTGTTCACGAGATTATCCGGGAAGGAGCAAAGAACAGGATCTCTGCTCTCCCCGCTCCCGCGCACACACTCCACTGGAGCGACCTCGATGCTATTCACCGTCAGGATTTGTTCCAGAATGTTGCCTTTTTATTGGCAAATGTACAAAATAAAGCACAAAGCACCCAGCAAAAAGAGAAACCAGAGTTCACATTTTAATTGATTTCAAAGGGTTGTGCATCTTTGATCTTCTTGCATCACGCTACTTGTCACTCATGATTGCTTTCCGCAGAAGATTAGGATTGGAAACAAAATTAGTCACGCTACTACATTCATCAAATGATGTTTCTGAGCGCCAGCATTAAGTTTGAGCAAAGGAGCTTTCCTTTTACACTTGAGGTACTTGATACAAATGGGTTCTGACTGATCCCAAAATTCAACTCAAACCCCAAAATATCCGTTAACACTTCGAAACTTACGCATGTGTGTGTGTGTGTGTGTGATAATGAAGAACTTGTCATACTGAAGAGTTGTGAGTCTGTGGAATTCTCTGCCTCAGAGGGCGGTGGAGGCCGGTTCTCTGGATACTTTCAAGAGAGAGCTAGATAGGGCTCTTAAAGATAGCGGAGTCAGGGGATATGGGGAGAAGGCAGGAACGGGGTACTGATTGTGGATGATCAGCCATGATCACATTGAATGGTGGTGCAGGATTGAAGGGCCGAATGGCCTACTCCTGCACCTATTGTCTATTGTCTATTGCCGAACAGAGTGGGTATGTGTTTCGGTGGTGGGACAAGGAATTATTTGATAACCTGTTTAGTTTAGTTTAGTTTAGAGAAACAGGCCCTTCGGCCCACCAAGTCTGCACCAACCAGCGATCCCCGCACGCTAACACTATTCTAGATGAGGGACAACTTTTACATTCATACCAAACCTGTACGTCTTTGGAGTGTGGGAGGAAACCGAAGATCTAGGAGAAAACCCACGCGGGTCACGGGGAGAACGTGCAAACTCCGTACAGACAGCACCCGTACCCAGGATTGAACCCGGGTCTCTGGCGCTGTGACCGCTGTAAGGCAGCAACTCTACCGCTGCGCCACCGTGCCGCTCTGATAACTTCTATCATACTCTTTAGGTTTCTCATGTATCACGCACATCGAGGTGGCAGGGTGGCGCAGCAGGTAGAGCTGCTACCTCACAGCGCCAGCGTCCCGGGTTCGGTCCTGACCTCGGGTGCCGTGGGTGTGGAGTTTGCACGTTCTCCCTGTGACTGCGTGGGCTCCCCGTTCCCCCGGATGCTCCGGTTTCTTCTCTCATCCCAAAGGCGTGCGGATTTGCCAGTTAATTGGCCCCTGAAAAATTGCCTCTAGTGTGTAGGGAGTGGATGAGATAGTGGGATAACATAGAACCCCTTAGGAAACATTTGGACAGGTACGATACGATGCGATAGAACTTTATTTATCCCAGGAGGGAAATTTATCTGCCAACAGTCATAAATACACAGCAAGACACACGAAACATGAAATTAAAGTGACAAGTGGAAAGGATTGTGGATGTGCAAAGATTGGGGAGGGGGGAGGTGGGACAGTCGACCCCACGACAGAAGGGGGAGGAGTTTTACAGTTTGATAGCCACAGGGAAGAAGGATCTCCTGTGGCGTTCTGCGCTGCATCTTGGTGGGACCAGTCTGTTGCTGAAGGTTGCTCCTCAGGTTGACCAGTTTTGTCAACATCCAGGTACATGGATAGGATGGGTTTAGAGGGATGTCGGCCAAACGCAGGCAGGTGGGGCCAGTGGCCGGTGTTGGCCGGCGTTGAGTCGGTGTCGGGAGAACGTACAAACTCCATGCAGCCAGGATCGAACCCGGCTCTCCGGCGCTGTAAGCACCAACCCCACCGCTTTACAGGAAAAATTGCTAGCTTTCAACTGACCTTTATTGAACGTCGAGCTGTGTGGGTGAACAAGGTTGTTGGTAAAAGACACCACAAAATTTGAAGAGTGAATCTTCCGAAGCAAATCAATAGACAATAGGTGCAGGAGTAGGCCATTTTCGGCCCTTCGAGCCAGCACCGCCATTCAATGTGATCATGGCTGATCAGTACCCCGTTCCTACCTTCTCCCCATATCCCCTGACTCCGCTATCTTTAAGCGGGGATACCAAATCAAGTTGTAACTATGTAGATCCTAGCTATTAATAGCCTAGAGAGCAAGCTGCTGAAAGTAAATGGAACAGCTCAAAAATTTAATAGCGAGTTCTGAATATAAAAACTTGAATATAAATCTCTTTTTACAAAGCATGTGTGTGTGTGGTTATTGTAACAGGGAACGAAGAGTTATTTGAATATATTTCTGAATGTTGTTAGAATTATACTCGGGGAAATTGAAATAACTTCTGTGGGATTTAACATAATGGTAATTCAAGGGTCGTTGTGTGAATGTAATTTTAACTTGGTGTTCAATATCTAGGCTTTATGTTGCACAGTGTATATCAGCATGGATGTTGGACTGCATAGCAGCTGTTTTTATAGATGTTATCTGATCTGATTAAATGGCAGAGTGGACTCGATGGGCCGAATGGCCTAATTCTACCCCTACAACCTGTGAACCTGAGCTAATGTCGTCAGAGTGAATCACCGTGATGGCATTGGAGGGACGTGGGCCAAACGCGGGCAGGTGCGACTAGTGTAGACAATAGACAATAGACAATAGGTGCAGGAGTAGGCCATTTGGCCCTTCGAGCCAGCATCGCCAATTCAATGTGATCATGGCTGATCATCCCCAATCAGTACCCCGTTCCTGCCTTCTCCCCATATCCCCTGACTCCGCTATCTTTAAGAGCCCTATCTAGCTCTCTCTTGAAAGCCTCCAGAGAACCAGCCTCCACTGCCCTCTGAGGCAGAGAATTCCACAGACTCACCACTCTCTGTGAGAAAAAATGTTTCCTCGTCTCCGTTCTAAATGGCTTACTCCTTATTCTTGCCCCTTATTAAACTGTGGCCCCGGGTTCTGGACTCCCCCAACATCGGGAACATGTTTCCTGCCTCTAGTGTGTCCAAGCCCTTAACAATCTTGTATGTTTCAATAAGATTCCCTCTCACCCTTCTAAACTCCAGAGTGTACAAGCCCAGCTGCTCCATTCTCTCAGCATATGACAGTCCCGCCATCCCAGGAATTAACCTTGTGAACCTACGCTGCACTCTCGCAACAGCAAGAATGTCCTTCCTCAAATTAGGGGACTAGGACATGTTGGCCGGTGTGGGCGAGTTGGGCCAAAGATGCCTGTTTCCACACTGTATCACTCTGTGATTCTACAGGTGATGGTTTGCAAGAAATAAAAGACACAGCGTGCTGGAGTAACTCGGCGGGTCAGGCAGCATCTCTGGAGGACATGGGTAGGCAGCGTTTCAAGTCGGGACTCTTTTTTCACATTGGTTCTGGTGGAGGGAGGGTGGAGATAGAAAATAGGTGCAGGTGGAGGCCATTCGGCCCTTTGAGCCAGCACCGCCATTCAGTGTGATCATGGCTGATCATCCCCAATCAATAACCCATGCCTGCCTTCTCCCCATATCCCTCGACTCCACTAGCCCCTAGAGCTCCATCTAACTCTCTCTTAAATCTATCCAAATTCACAACTCTCTGGGTGAAAACGTTTTTTCTCACCTCAGTCTTAAATGGTCTCCCCTTTATTCTAAGACTGTGGCCCCTGGTTCTGGACTCGCCCAACATTAGGAACATTTTTCCTGCATCTTTATTCTAACAGCTCGAAGCAGCAAATTGATTTTATTTTTTAGTTATTTCTGATTTCTATTGATTGTAAAAACACCTTACTAAATCTCAGGTGATCTGGAATGGACAGTCCAATCCTCACGGGAGCTGAATATAAGAGCTGGAAAGGGTGCAGTGGAAGATTTACGAGGATGTTGCCAGGACTCCAGGGGCCTGAGCTACAGGGAGAGGCTGAGCAGGCTGGGACTCCATTGCTTGGAGCGCAGGATGAGGGGTGATCTTATAGAGGTGTACAAAACCATGATATGAACAGAACAGTCCCTTGCCCAGAGTATGTGAATCGAGGACTAGAGGACAGAGGTTTAGGGTGGAGGGGGAAAGATTTAATAAGAATCTGAGGGGTAACATCTTCACACAGATGGTGGGTGGGTGTATGGAACGAGCTGCCAGAAGAGGTTGTTGAACAGGGACATCTGGAGGGATATGGGCCAAGCGCAGGCTGGTGGGACTAGGTTAGCTGGGACATGTTGATCGATGTTGGCTAGTTGGGCCGAAGGGCCTGTTTCCACACTACATCACTCTATGACTCTGTGACTCTCATCATCATCGGCGGTCACTCTAAACGAGTATGACCTGTGCGTGACTTTGTTTAACGTGGGGAGACTGGTGCACAGACAGCCATCCCACGGTCCTTGACAGATCTGGGTCAGGATCCAGTGGCATGGAGTCCAAGACGACCGGAGACCCTTTTCTGCTGCAGCCTTCATCCGCCTTCCCAGCCGTTGTGACGCTCCACTAAGGTCAGCCATCGTCCTCCGCCTGTTCCACCGTTGAGGTCTTGGTTGGATCGGCTCTTTGTCAGAGACCTCCCCCTCGACCTTACCGCCATGGGTGGCCCTACCAGGAGCACAGCTCCAGACGGCATCGCTCTCAGGATCTCAGGTCCACACAAGCTTCTCCACCACGACAAGGTGACAATCTTATTACTGCACGACTCTATGAATGCCTAAGAACCCCTTTTGTGTTTTTCAGCAAGTGGTGCTGGCTTTAAAGTGGTGAGGAACTGCAGATGCTGGTTTACACTGAGGATAGACAACAAAAAGCTGGAGTAAAGCCCCTGTCCCACTTAGGAGACCTAAACAGCAATCTCTGGTGACCTTGCCTGCCACCCAAGGTTTCCATGAGGTCTCTGGAGGTTTTGGTCACTCTCCCTAATGGTGGAAAGTGGTTTCCGCGTGGTCGAGGCTTCATCTAGGTTGCTGCTAATTTTTCATCATGATTAAAACCGGCCTCGACTAAAAATAGGTTGCCGTTTTAAAAATCGATAATTTTTTTTAGTCGCATGTCTAGTCGAAGCCAGTTTTCTTCACAGTCCAGGAAGGTTTTCAACATATGTGTGGGAGGTGGTAGGAGGTTGCAGGTCACCTCGACCTTGATTTTTTTTTTGGGTGGCGGGCAAGGTCACCGGAGGTTGCTGTTTAGTCTCCTAAGTGGGACAGGGGCTTTACTCAGCGGGACAGGCAGCATCCCTGCTGCCGCTGATTTGCTCCAGCACTTTGTACGTACCAGGTGATGGTTTGATGGTGATAACATGCAGCTCGCGTCCACGTAGCGGGTGCTTTCATTCCCGAGGCTCCGAGCTCGAACAGCAAGGTGGAACGTTTCGTGATAACCAAACCTCCACGAAAGCACTCCTTTCAAAATTAGCAAACTGCTTTGCAATAAATAGGCGCATTATAATGCAAATGCAGATCTATCCCTGGGCACAGTGAAGAGATTATGCAGAAACGTTGTGGAGCTAAACTGGCGGAGAAAAACCATTAGAACTGCAGGTTATTTTTTATATCTTCCAGATAGTCTTTTTGTGGCAGTATATAACCATAATCAAAAGAGATAGATTTACGCTCAAGAGTTTATCGTTGTTGTCTAGATTTCCTCGCCACGCAATGAATGAAGGAAATCTAACTCCATATGTTGATGCTGACAGTTTTATATCTAATCTGTTCCAATAGTTGTTACTTTGTGCTGGTGTTGAGCGACTGTGGAATGAACGATATCAGCTTCAATAAAGCACACGTCAACACTGGCAGATGGCTCACTTTTCGTTGCAGAAACTGCGCTGCTCTTTCTACTTTGTGCAAGAAAAGAGGCATTCGGGCAAACCTGGCGCCCGCGCTCCACACACACCGGGCCTCGGTGCTGCCTCACTTCACATGGGAAGGGGGAACGGGTTACATTTCGGGTCGAGACCCTTCCTCAGAGACAGGTTCTGACTGTCTCCCCAATCAGTGCCTCTCGTCATTTTTTATTTCCTTCCTCTTCTACTTCTTAATCGAGTCCACGCACAGCTTGCACGTTCACTCGGTGACCGCAGATGAAGAAGGGTCTCGATCCAAAACGTCGCCTATTCCTTCTCTCCGTAGTTGCTGCCTCACCCGCTGAGTTCCTCCAGCATTTTTGTCTACCGTCGATTTTTCCAGAATCTGCAGTTCTTTCTTAAACACTCTGTGACCGCGTGGGTTTTCTCCAGGTGCTCTGGTTTCCTCCTACATCCCAAAGACGTGCGGGTCAGTGGGTTAATTGGCTTCTGTAAATTGCCCCCAGTGTGTAGGGAGTGAATACAAGCGAGTGATAACATAGAACTAGTGTGAATAGGTGATCAATGGGCGATTTAACCAGCCAGTGGAAAGATTATACATGATTACAATCGAGCCGTCCACAGTGTACAGGTACATGATAACGGGAATAATTTTAGTGCAAGTTAAATTCCATTAAATTCCAATTAAAGATAGTCTGAGGGTCTTCAACGAGGTAGATGGAGGTCAGGACCTCTCTGTGGTTGTGGTAGGATGGTTCAGTTGCCTGATAACAGCTGGGAAGAAACTGTCCCTGAATCTGGAGGTGTGCCTTTTCACACTTCTGTACTTCTTGCCTGATGTGAGAGGGGAGAAGAGGGAGTGGCCAGGGTTAGACTGGTCCTTGGTGATGCTGCTGGCCTTGCCGAGGCAGCGTGAGGTGTAGATGGAGCCAATGGAAGGGAGGTTGGTTTGCGTGATGGTCCGGGCTGCGTCCACAATTCGCTGCAATTTCTTATCAGTGGTTCTTGAAGTTAATTCTTAAGATCTGGTTTTTCCCAGCTTTTAATATTGTCCCTCGTAACGACAACTAAAGCTCTCTACATTCATGTTGTTTGGCTTTGATTGCCAACTTGGATACCTCGTGTATCATTTCCAGACTTCAAGCGGAAAGAAAATATAAAAATGACAAGGAGTGAATTGTCACAGTGAGAAAGGAACTGCGATATTTCTAATGTTCAGAGAATGGTGCATCATTAGGTGAAATAACGTTAGAGTCGCTGCCTTACTTTCAGCGCCAGAGTCCCCGGTGCTTGTCAGTACGGGGTTTGTCCGTTCTCCCCGTGACCTGCGTGGGTTTTCTCCGAGATCGCCGATTTCCTCCCACACTCCAAAGACGTGCAGGTTTGTAGGTTAATTGGCTTGGCGTATGTGTAAATGATCCCCAGTGTGTGTGTAGGATAGCGTTTGTGTGTGGGGGTCGCTGGTCGGAGTGGACTCAGTGAGTTTGTATCTCTCATACTAAGAGCAAAAACCTTGTGTTTATCTTTGGTATGAACCAGCATCTGCAGTTGTTTTCTGCAGGTAGGAACTGCAGATGCTGGTTTACACCGAAGATAGACACAAAATGCTGGAGTGACCCAGTGGGTTAATAATTTTGAGCAGATTTGTGGAAAAACAAGTCTTATATTCTCATTCCAGTTTTAGATTGTACGCAAGGATATTGGCAGTGTCAGCAACTGCAGCATTAAATCCACTTCCTTAATCTGACGTAGTAAACCTTCTTGAATTGACACAGTCTGTGCGGTGAAAGTTTTCCCAGAATCTGCTTCACTAACAATCTGACACAGGAATTGTGAAGGAATAGTCACAGGTTGAGCACATTTCCCACCTAACTTTGGGATAACATATAAGAGTCATAGAGTGATACAGTGTGGAAACAGGCCCTTCGGCCCAACCATACCGGCCAACATGTCCCAGCTACACTAGTCCCACCTGCCTGTGCTTGGTCCATTTCCCTCCAAACCTAACCTATGCATGTACCTAACTGTTTCTGAAACGTTGGGTTAGTCCCTGCCTCAACTATCTCCTCTAGCAGTTCGTTCCATACACTCTTTGTGTGAAGCGGTCATAAGATGACACATGAAATGACATTCTACAAGGTAGTATTGGGCGTGCAATATATTAGCATGGAGGGATGATTGATTAACAGACAGTAAATGAAAAGAACACAGAGTGCTGGAGTAACTCAGCGGGTCAGGCAGCATCTGTGGAGAACATGGATAGGTGACGTTTCACAGAGTGCTGGAGTAACTCAGCGGGTCAGGCAGTATCTGTGGAGAACATGGATAGGTGACGTTTCACAGAGTGCTGGAGTAACTCAGCGGGTCAGGCAGCATCTGTGGAGAACATGGATAGGTGACGTTTCACAGAGTGCTGGAGTAACTCAGCGGGTCAGGCAGCATCTGTGGAGAACATGGATAGGTGACGTTTCACAGAGTGCTGGAGTAACTCAGCGGGTCAGCCAGCATCTGTGGAGAACATGGATAGGTGACGTTTCACAGAGTGCTGGAGTAACTCAGCGGGTCAGGCAGTATCTGTGGAGAACATGGATAGGTGACGTTTCACAGAGTGCTGGAGTAACTCAGCGGGTCAGGCAGCATCTGTGGAGAACATGGATAAGTGATATTTTGGGTTGGGACCCTTCTTCAGACTTAACTCGAAAAGTCATAAGATCATAAGTGATAGGACCAGGATCAGGCCATTCGGCCCATTGAGTCTACTCCGCCATTCAATCGTGGCTGAAGTCTGAAGAATGGTCTTGACGCGAAACGTCGCCCATTCCTTTTCTCCACAGATGCTGCCTGTCCCGCTGAGTTACTCCAGCACTTTGTGAAACGCCACCTATCCACGTTCTCCACAGATGCTGCCTGACCCGCTGAGTTACTCCAGCACTCTGTGAAACGCCACCTATCCATGTCCTCCACAGATGCTGCCTGACTCGCTGTTACTCCAGCACTCTGTGAAATGTCACCTATCCATGTTCTCCAGAGGTGCTGCCTGACCCGCTGAGTTACTCCAGCACTCTGTGAAACATCACCTATCCACGTTCTCCACAGATGCTGCCTGACCTTTTGGTCTTGTTATGTAAACTTGCGTTTGTAGTCCCACTAGTAAGTGGAATGACAGGGGTTTGTAAATCTATGATTGCTGTGAGCTCGCAACAATAGCTTTGTACCGTACCTCAGCACTCTTGACAATAAATAAAAGCAATCTAAGTTAACGGCGAGATGTGCTGGGACCTCAGCTATTTACTCTTTCTATAATGACTTCGGTGACGGGCCGGTGCTTCAGATGTTCAGAGCTGAAGATCACACAAAGATGGATGGGAGATTGAACACAGTGGTAGACGGTTCTTCTTTTCATCCAGTTGAGGGAGCAGACGCCGGGCGCTGACACCACCAACTGTGCTGATCCCCCTCTGCAGAGAATGAATCGGGAATGAAGTTCTGAATCACAATATTTTCCAGCAGGCGTGAGACTCATACTAACCAAGTTAGCGCTGACTTGGAACACGTCTGCTTGTTTGATTTAGCTGCATTTGAAAACAAACAGAGGAACACCAGATAAATAGCATGCGGCAATATAATGAACATTTGCACAGAGGCGCGGCTGGCAGAGTTGCTGCCTCACAACTCCAGGCACCCCCGGGGTTCGATCCTGACCTCGGAGTGCGGAGTTTGCACGTTCTCCCCGTGACCTGCGTGGGTTTCCTCCGGGTGCTCTGGTTTCCCCCCCACATCCCAAATACGAACGGGTTGGTGCTGTGGGTTTGTGCTGTAAATTGCCCCCATTGATAGTACTGGTGTCGGGGGTTATGGGGAGAAGGCAGGAGAATGTGGTCGAGAGGGAGAGATTGATCAACCATGAATTCACACACACAGAGAGTGGTGAATCTGTGGAATTCTCTGCCACAGAAGGTAGTTGAGGCCAGTTCATCGGCTATATTTAAGAGGGAGTTAGATGTGGCCCTTGTGGCTAAAGGGATCAGGGGGTATGAAGAGAAGGCAGGTACAGGATACTGAGTTGGATGAGCCATGATCATATTAAATGGCGGTGCAGGCTCGAAGGGTCGAATGGCCTACTCCTGCACCTATTTTCTATGTTTCCATGTTTCTATGATTGAATGGCGGAAGTAGACCGGACGGGCCGAATGGCCTATTTCTGCTCCTAGAACATAAACCTGTGACCCGTTGCACGCGTGTGCAGGGAGTGGATGAGAAAGTGGGATAACGTGGAACTAGTGTGAACGGGTGACTAATGGTTAGCGTGGACTCGATGGGCCGAAGGGCCTGTTTCCACCCTGTATCTCTCAACTAAATTAAATTAAAATATTGGCACGTCGATTGCAGATTCTAAATAATTAGAGATGATTTGGATAGATTAAGCAAAATTAGCCAAATTAACTTTTCAATCTTAAACATTTTCTGATCTTGTAAACCATGTTCTACCTCTGTCATATCCAATATGCCATAGCCAACCATTCTTCAAAACATGCAAGTAATTTGAAAGATTTAAAAAAAACATATGCTTTCTTTTTGCACTTGAAATGGCCTGTCAATGGCAAAATCATTTCAAACGTGAAATCTTCATATGCTTCGCATTTTTACGCATGTAGGAAGGAACTGCAAATTCTGGTTTAAACCGAAGATAGGCACAAAAAAGTTGGAGTAACTCAGCGGGACAGGCAGCATCTCTGGAGAGAAGGAATGGGCGACGTTTCAGGTCGAGACCCTTCTTCAGACTGGCATTTTTAAGTACACGGATGCCATGATGGACTTAAGAAGGACAGAGCAAAGATGATTTACGGGGAATCGAGAACCAGGGGACATAGTTTAGTTTAGAAGTACAGCGCGGAAACAGGCCCTTCGGCCCACCGAGTCTGCACCGACCAGCGATCCCCGCACACTAACACCATCCTATACACACTAAGGACAATTTACATTTATACCAAGCCAATTGACCTACAAACCTGTACGTCTTTGGATTGTCGGAGGAAACCGAAGCTCGCGGAGAAAACCCACGCGGTCACGGGGAGAACGTACAAACTCCGCACAGATAGCACCTGTAGTCGGGATTGAACCGACTTAAACATGGGGAAAGATTTAATAGGAACCGGAGGGGTAACTTTTTCATACAAAGGGCGGTGGGTGTATGGAACGAGCTGCCAAAGGAGGTAGTTGAGGCTGGGACTATCCCAATGTTTAAGAAACATTTAGACAGGCACAATAGACAATAGGTGCAGGAGTAGGCCATTTGGCCCTTCGAGCCAGCACCGCCATTCAATGTGATCATGGCTGATCATCCCCAATCAGTACTCCGTTCCTGCCTTCTCCCATATCTCCTGACTCCGCTATCTTTAAGAGCCCTGTCTAGCTCTCTCTTGAAAGTATCCAGAGAACCGGCCTCCACCGACCTCTGAGGCAGCGAATTCCACAGATTCACAACTCTCTGCATGAAAAAGTGTTTCCTCATCTCTGTTCTAAACAGCTTACCCCTTATTCTTAAACTGTGGCCCCTGGTTCTGGACTCCCCCCAACATCGGGAACATGTTTCCTGCCTCTAGCGTGTCCAAACCCTTGATAATCTTATATGTTTCAATAAGATCCTTCTAAGCTCCAGAGTGTACAAGCCCAGCTGCTCCATTCTCTCAGCATATGACAGTCCCGCCATCCTGGGAATTAATCCCGGGCACATGGATAGGACAGGTCTATGGGCTAAACGCAGGCTGGTGGGACTGGTGTAGATGGGACATGTTGGTCGGTGTGGGCAAGTTGGGCCGAGGGGCTTGTTTCCACACTGTATCACTTTGTGACTATGAACTGAAGTGCGGCTTTTAATAGACTCCAAAAATTAGCGGTCGTGGTGAACTGTGCTTTTATCAAATATAAACATGAATATTTAACTTTGTGTTTGATATCAAGTAATGCTGTTCTTGTACACACTGATAATTCCAGAGGGGCGGGTGGAAGAACGCCACAGGAGATCCTTCTAACCTGCGGCTATCAACGTTTACAAGTCTGTCGTGGGGTAGACTGACTCCCCCCCCCCCCCCCTAATCTTTGCACACCCCCCGAGCCTTTCCACTAATCACTTTAATTTCATGTTTCATGTATTTTATGTTTTGTGTATTTTGTGTTTCATGACTGTTGGCAGATCAATTTCCCTCCTGTGATGAATATAGTTCTATCGTATCGTATCGATAGAATGGGTTGACCTTATTTTGCTGTGCCCAATTTTCCCAGTTCTGGAATCGGATTCATAAGATCATAAGTGATAGGAGCATGATTAGGCCACTCGGCCCATCAAGTCTACTCCGCCATTCAAACATGGCCGAAGTTTGATGAAGGGTCTCGTCGCGAAACGTCGCCCATTACTTTTCTCCAGAGATGCTGCCAGTCCCGCACTTTGGTCTACCTATGACTGATCTATCTCTCCCTCCTAACCCCATTCTCCTGCCTTCTCCCCATAACCCCTGATGCCCGTACTAATCAATAGTCTATCTACCTCCGCCTTAAAAATATCCATGGACTTGGCCTCCACAAGCCTTCCGTGGCAAAGAATTCCACAGGTTCACGGTTGGATGTGATTATTTGCCTCAGTTAGCAAGTGATGCATTTGAGCAGTGTGGTTCACCATGTACTACAGCCAGAAATTATGTTATTGGAAAAAGAACAAGAGTGTGTGAGATACTGCAGGGAGTTCAGCAAGTTAACATGCCGTTATTCTTGTTGCTGTTCACTGACTTGCTTCCGTTTTAGATTTTAGTTTTAGAGATACAGCGTAGAATCAGGCCCTTTGGCCGCACTGCCCAGCGATCCCCGCACACTGTCCTACACACACTAGGGACGATTTCACATTTATATCAAGCCAATTGACCTACAAACCTGCACGTCTTTGGAGGAAACCAGAAGATCGCGGAGAAAACCCACGGGGAGAACGTGCAAACTCCGTACAGACAGCACCCGTGGTCAGGATCGAACCTGGGCCTCCAGCGCTGTAAGGCAGCAACTCTACCGCTGCGCCACCCCGCCGCCCTTACGTCTCCCTGTACCGTGTGTCAATGTCTTTCTGAAACCCTCTGGCTGACAAATGGGAAACAAACTCAGCAGGTCAGGCAGCATCTCCGGAGAACATGGATGGGTGACGTTTCAGGCTGAGACCCTTCTTCAAACCTCCTACCCTCCCCAACCCCCCCAACCCAGTCCAATCCTTTCCCACCTACGTTCAAAAGAAAAGAGAATGAAGGGTTCTGATCCAATACGTCACCTAGGTGGCGCAGCGGTAGAGTTGCTGCCTCACAGCGCCAGAGACCCAGGTTCGATCCTGACTACGGGTGCTGTCTGTATGGCGTTTGTACGTTCTCCCCGTGACCTGCGTGGGTATTCTCCGGGTGCTCCGGTTTCCTCCCACATCCCAAAGACCTACAGGTTTGTAGGCTAATTGGCTTGGTAAAATTGTAAATGAGTGTGTGTAGGATAGTGTCAGCGTGCGGGGATCGCTGGTCGGTGCAGACTCGGTGGGCCGAAGGACCTGTTGACGTGCCGTATCTCTGAAATCTAAAAAAATATCTAAATGTAAAATCAATAATAAGACAGCTGGAGACGATATCAACATGATAGTGACAGTTTATGCTTTGGAAACTCTTCAATACACAAAGAATGACAGGGAATTGGAACGCACTTGCAAGAGAAACAGATGACAGACAATTGTTCATTTTAAGTCTGAGATCAACCGATATTTGTTAACAAAGGTATTCAAGATATGGGACAAAAAGTCTAATTGCCGAGCAGTTTATCTTTAATCACTAGTACTAAACACTGCAGTTGTGTCAGCGTGTCTTAATCTGTCTCAGAAATTGAGTTTGTTAAACTTAATGAATCACGTTTCCGAGGCCCAAGTACATTTTGCACAAACCGCTATCGACCTCATTTGTTTGTTTATTGTTTCGAGCTACAGCGCGGAAACAAGCCCATTCGGCCCACCGAGTCCGCGCCGACCAGCGATCCCCGCACACTAAAGGGCCTGTCCCACGAGCATGCGACCTGCATGCGCGACCAAACCGGAAGCGGGGGCCGCGCGGAGGTCGAGTGAGTGACGTGAAGTTCGAGCGAAGTCCGACGGGCGTGCAAAGCGTCAAGACGCTGCGTATGCCCGTCGAGGCGGTGTGTGTACGGCGTCGAGGCAGCTGCGGGCCGGCAGGCCGTTGCCGCGCAGAATTTTTGAACACGGTCAGTTTTTCGGAGCCCCGCGCGATGTCGGGACTAGCTCCGCACAATTCCATACGGCTCTGGCGATCAAAGTGGGACCGGCCCCGCGAGGTCGTACGGCTCAAGCGACCACGTTAGATCACACTTGCCGCGTGGAGTCGCATGCTCGTGTGACAGGCCCTTAACACTATCCTACACGCACTCGGGACAATTTGCATTTACACCAAGCCAATTCGCCTACAAACCTGTATGTCTCTGGAGTGTGGGAGGAAACCGAAAAGCTCAGAGAAAACCCACGCAGGTCACGGGGAGAGCGTGCAAACTCCGTACAGACAGCACCAGTCGTGCAACTCTACCGCTGCGCTATCGTGCCAATGAACAGAGTTACAAGCAATGGAGTTAAATCGTGGATGAACCATGATGTCTTTGAATGGGCTAACAGGTTCAATGGGCAAAATCCATCTTACTCCTAGGTCTGAAGAAGGGTTTTGGCCCGAAACGTTGCCTATTTCCTTCGCTCCATAGATGCTGCCGCACCCGCTGAGTTTCTCCAGCATTTTTGTCTTACTCCTAGGTATCCAGTTTTTTCACTGAGATACTTACATCCCAAGTTTATTTATCTAATTGGATACAGGAGAGATCTCCATCCAGTAAGAGAACAGATCACACTGTTTTCACCCATCTCAGGAACATTTAGTCAGAGAACTGGATTTTAGACTCAAGAGATACAGCGCGGCAACAGGCCCTTCGGCCCATCGTGCCTGCGCCGACCAGCGATCACCCCGTACACCAACGCTATCCTGCGCTAAGGACAATGTACAATTATACCGAGCAAACTAACCTATAAACCTGCACGTCTTTGGAGTGTGGGAGGAAACCGGAGCACCCGGAGAAAACCCACGCAGGTCACAGGGAGAACGCGCAAACTCCGCACAAACCGTACAAACTCCGTACACCCGTAGTCAGGATCGAACCTGGGTCTCTGGAGCTGGAAGGCAGCGACTCTACCGCTGCGCCACCGTGCCGCCAATTCTCCATCACCCTTGATATCACGAAAATTTCTTAAATTCAGTTTCACGTTTTAAATTCTTTGGGTCACATCCCAATTTTGTATAAAACCTTAATTTAATGGTTCATCAGCGAGAAAATTAACAATGTTTTTCTCAAACACAGACACTTTAGCCCCACCAAACATTTCTTTCTTATTTCCTGCAACTTGGAACATTTTGAGATTTTATTCCTCATTTTTGTAATATCTTTCCTGTAATTTAATCCTTTGTGAGTTTTTGTCGGTTGTCCTTTTACAGATAGACTGCATCCCCTCCTGAGGTAATATATCCAGCATGACTAAAAACTGTCTCTAAATCTTCTCCCTTCCCCGAAATATAGTTTTACCAGATCTTCTATGTTCCTTAGTTCTAAGGAGCAGAATTAGGCCATTCTGCCCATCAAGTCTGAAGACTGATTCCTGGGATGTCAGGACTGTCTTATGAAGAAAGACTGGATCGACTTGGTTTATACTCTCTAGAATTTAGGAGATTGAGAGGGGATCTTATAGAAACTTATAAAATTCTTAAGGGGTTGGACAGGCTAGATGCAGGAAGATTGCTCCCGATGTTGGGGAAGTCCAGGACAAGGGGTCACAGCTTAAGGATAAGGGGGAAATCCTTTAAAACCAAGATGAGAAGAACTTTTTTCACACAGAGAGTGGTGAATCTCTGGAACTCTCTGCCACAGAGGGTAGTCGAGGCCAGTTCATTGGCTATATTTAAGAGGGAGTTAGATGTGGCCCTTGTGGCTAAGGGGATCAGAGGGTATGGAGAGAAGGCAGGTACGGGATACTGAGTTGGATGATCAGCCATGATCATATTGAATGGCGGTGCAGGCTCGAAGGGCCGAATGGCCTACTCCTGCACCTAATTTCTATGTTTCTATGTTTCTAAGTCTAGTCCGGCATTCAATAATCTATTTTTCCCTCTCAATCAAATTCCCCTGCCTTCTCCCCGTAACCTTGGATACCCTTGCTAATTTAAAACCTGTTAATCTCATATCAAAATAGCCAATGACTCTTCACAGCCATCTGTGGCAGTTAATACCACAGATTCACCACCATCTAGTGAAATAAATTCCTCCTCATATCCGTTCTAAAGGTACGTCCTTTTATTCTGAGGATGTGTCCCCTGGTCCGAGACTCTCCCACTAGTGGAATCATCCTCCCCCATCCACTTTGGCCAGACCTTTCACTGTCCCTGTTCATATCCCCTCGATAACACCTTCTCCACTGCCAACAATGGACCATAGTGGGCTCTATCTTTCCTCCATCTTAGGTGCTGGCTTTGATTTGCTCTTTTCACACCTTTCATTCTTTTGTTCTTTGTACCTTCTCATACCTCTCGTATCCCTCTCCCAAGTATCTCCTTCCTAAAGGAACGTCCTTTAATTCTGAGGCTGCGACCTCTAGTCCTACTCTCCCACCAGTGGAAACACCCTCTTTCTCTATCTCTCCATTTCTCCCCAACCCGAGTTCTCCAATTAGTCTGAAGAAGGGTCTCGACCCGAAACGTCACCCATTCCTTCTATCCAGAGGTGCTGCCTGTCCTGCTGAGTTACTCCAGCTTTTTGTGTCTTAAGGGCCTGTCCCACTTACGCGACCTTGGCTCGCAAATTACGTGACCTCATGGTCGCTTGAGGCGTACGGGCACTGTATAGCCGCGCGGGGCCGGTCCCACTTAGAAGCGCGGAGGGGTATGGAGTTGTGCGAAGCTGGTCCCGACATCGCGCGGGGCTCCGAAATTCCTGCAGTGACCGGAATCTTTGCGCGCCAACGACCTGTCGGCCCGCGTACGCACGCAGGCGCATTACATTCGTACGCAACGTCTTGACTCCGTACGCCTAGCGCATGGTGTTGCGTGATGACGTCACCGCCCGAACTTCGCGCGAACTCCGCTTCCTTTTGGTCGTGCCAAACGCACGCAAACGCATGCAAGTGGGACACGCCCTTTAGATCCTTCTCCTGCCAGAACTCCATTGGCTTATAGCTTTTTTCCCCCCATAAAGTTCTCACCTTTAAATCCAAAATAGACCTTACACCTATGCAGATTGAAATCCGTTTATACAGTAAATTTATAAAAACCTCTCCCTGTCATTTAAAGTTTCCAATTATAATTGGCAAACTTGAATATATAGTTTTTCACGCCATCATGTGAGTGATTTCTGCACATGGTGTATATTCCCAGAACTAACACACTTGGGATTCCCCATAGTCATATCTTCCCAGTGTGAGTACCAGCCCATTATCTCTCCTCTTAGATTTTTCACCACTTTTCCATCCAGGCTATTAAGCAATCTAGAAATACCCTCAAAAAAATTTATTCATGCTCATTAATTCAAGTGGAAATGCTGTTACCATTTGATGAAGATCACTTCCTATTTGTAACGTTCTGAGCCGAGTTCAGGATTCACACCACATACCCAGTCTTTAATACACACAGAGTGCTGGAGTAACTCAGCGGGACAGGCAGCATCTCTGGAGAGAAGGAATGGGTGACGTTATGGGTCGAGTCTGAAGGAGGGTCTCGACTCGAAACGTCACCTATTCCTTCTCTCCTGTCCCGCTGCAAGTCCGGCTGAGTTACTCCAGCACTTTGTGTCTATCTTTAGTTTAAACCAGCATTTGCAGTTCCTTCATACACACTACCCAGCCTTTTAGTTTAGTTTAGTTGAGAGAAACAGGTCCTTTGGCCCACTGAGTCTGGGCCGACCCAAGGGTTTCGGCTCGAAACGTTGTCTATTTCCTTGGCTCCATAGATGCTGCCTCACCCACTGAGTTTCTCCAGCATTTTTGTCTACCTCTTAATTGATAGATTCTTTATTGTCGAGATAAAAACAGTGAGATATTCATCCAAACTTCTTCTTGTTTAAGTACATTTTGATCTTACTCGGCGTCAAACTGGTGCATGGTGGAAAGCTGTGGCCTCTCCCCCAATGCATCTTCAAAACTAAAACTAGAAAACCAATGACTAGCGCGACTGCATGAGATTCCCAGCCGCAAACACGCCTCCGACTACATAATAAATCACACCCACAGAATTGCAGGCAGATAAAATTTAAAGGTAGCTGGTTATAGTTATAACATACTGGAGTAAAGGGGCTGTCCCACTTTCATGACCTAATTCACGACCTCTGCCCTTGACTCATACTCGCAGCATAGAAACATAGAAAATAAGTGCAGGAGTAGGCCATTTGGCCCTTCGAGCCTGCACCGTCATTCAATATGATCATGGCTGATCATCCAACTCAGTATCCTGTACCTGCCTTCTCTCCATACCTCCTGATCCCTTTAGCCACAAGGGCCACATCTAACTCCCTCTTAAATATAGCCAATGAACTGGCCTCAACTACCTTCTGTGGCAGAGAGTTCCACAGATTCACCACTCACTGTGTGAAAAATGTTTTTCTCATCTCAGTCCTAAAAGATTTCCCCTTTATCCTTAAACTGTGACCCCTTGTTCTGGACTTCCCCAACATCGGGAACTATCTTCCTGCATCTAGCCTGTCCAACCCCTTAAGAATTTTGTACGTTTCTATAAGATCCCCCCTCAATCTTCTAAATTCTAGCGAGTACAAGCCGTGTCTATCCAGTCTTTCTTCATATGAAAGTCCTGACATCCCAGGAATCAGTCTGGTGAACCTTCTCTGTACTCCCTCTACGGCAAAATTGTCCTTCCTCAGATTAGGAGACCAAAACTGTGCGCAATACACCAGGTGTGGTCTCACCAAGACCCTGTACAACTGCAGTAGAACCTCCCTGCTCCTATACTCAAATCCTTTTGCTATGAATGCTTACATACCATTCGCCTTCTTCACTGCCTGCTGCACAGTGTTGAAACAGGCCCTTCAGCCCAATTTGTCCATACCGACCCAACATGCCTCATCTACACTAGTCCCACCTGCCGACGTTTGGCCCATATCCCTCTAAAGACTGGAGTGCTGGAGTAACTCAGTGGGACAGGCAGCATCTCTGGACAGAAGGAATGGGTGACATTTCGGCTCGGGACCCTTCTTCTGACTCGAAACGAAACATATAAGATTATTAAGGGTTTGGACACACTAGAGGCAGGAAACATGTTCCCGACGTTGGGGGAGTCCAGAACCAGGGGCCACAGTTTAAGAATAAGGGGTAAGCAATTTAGAACGGAGACGAGGAAATACTTTTTCACGCAGAGAGTTGTGAGTCTGTGGAATTCTTTGCCTCAGAGGGCGGTGGAGGCAGGTTCTCTGGATACTTTTAAGAGAGAGCTAGATAAGGCTCTTAAAGATAGCGGAGTCAGGGGAATAAGGGGAGAAGGCAGGAACGGGGTACTGATTGGTGATGATTAGCCATGATCACATTGAAAGGCGGTGCTGGCTCGTAGGGGCCGAATGGCCTCCTCCTGCACCTATTGTCTATGTTTCTATGAACCCGGGTCTCCGGTGCTGCAAGGCAGCAACTCTACCGCTGCGCCACTTTGCTGCTCTTTGGTGCGAAGGAGCATCTGAGGTGAGCAAGGCCAGTTGTTTTCAGCTGCACTAGAGGTTTAGTCTGTCTTTGGAGCAGTGGTACTCCTGCCTATTAAGTAGCCTCTTCACACTCGTTGAAGGGGCTGAATGGATTTTGGTGGCTGCCGTTCCTGCTCTTAATTGTGTCTAGTCGAACCGAAGTAAACAGATCTTTTCAGAACCTTTCAAGTGTTGCCTGAAGCTGTGGATCATCTCTCATGTTCACCTGCTGCTGGAGCCTTAATAAGGCCCTTTGAGATTTGTCGACCCTGTTTGCAATATTTCACTTAATAGACGTTTATTCTTCTCACTCTCTTGAGCAACTCACCTGAAGATAATTGCCCAGAAATTGGATTTTAGGCATACTGTTTAGTAAGCGGAAAGGGTGCGGTGCGGGGAGCCAATGCTAAATCCAGAGCCGCAAAACATGTGACAATCTTGCTTTGGAAAAAATAGTTACCATCGCCCTGAGAATTAAAGATGGCAGCTGGTTACTTGCATGCAGCTGTTGTGTCCGCAGCACACGTGTAAGGAAATGAGAGAGAGAGAGAGCAAGAGAGAGAGAGAGAGCAAGAGAGAGAGAGAGAGCAAGAGAGAGAGAGAGAGAGAGAGAGAGATGGGCCATGGATATGGACAGCCAGGACGTTGGAAACATCATAATAATAACAATAATAACTTTATTTATAAAGCACTTTAAACAACTACAGTTGCCACAAAGTGCTGTACATGAGAAATCATGAACAAAAAGCTATTACAAACAATTAAAAACCATTAAAAACCGTACAACGAAGGACTATAAAAAACACACTAAA
Organism: Amblyraja radiata; assembly: GCF_010909765.2. Taxonomy (NCBI): domain Eukaryota; kingdom Metazoa; phylum Chordata; class Chondrichthyes; order Rajiformes; family Rajidae; genus Amblyraja; species Amblyraja radiata. Next base: position 4,203,246 of record NC_045975.1, on the reverse strand, counting down.
AATTAAAAGACATTAAAAGCACTAAAAACAGGAGCAATGCCTCAGCCAGTGTCGAAAGCCAAAGAATAAAAATATGTTTTTAGGGAGGATTTGAAGATGGACAGTGAGGGGGCCTGTCTGATGTGCAACGGCAAGGTGTTCCAGGTGTTCCATAAAGTCATAAGTGATAGAGTCACAGAGTCACAGAGTGACACAGTGTGGCAACAGGCCCTATGGCCCAACTTGCCCACACCGGCCAACATGTCCCATTTACACTGGTCCCACCTGCCTGCGCTTGGTCCATATCCCTCCAAACCTGTCCAAGTAGGAATAGAATTAGGCCACTCGGCCCATCAAGTCTACTCCGCCATTCAATCATGGTTGATCTATCTCTCAATAGACAATAGACAATAGGTGTAGGAGTAGGCCATTTGGCCCTTTGAACCAGCACCGCCATTCAATGTGATCATGGCTGATCATCCCCAATCAGTACCCCGAAAAAATTAGCAAGTGGGACCGGCCTTTAGATTTAGCTCTTAGGGCTAAAGGAATCAAGGGATATGGGGAGAAAGCTGGAACAGAGTACTGATTGTGGATGATCAGCCGTGATCATGTTGAATGGCAGTGCTGGCTCAAAGGGCCGAATGGCCTACTTCTGCACTTATTTTCTATGTTTCTATACCCAGCACTGTAAATCTAACACACGCTGTGTGGACGAACCGTGTGGGATTCACGTGTCGACATGTCGCGGGGTGAAGCCTGTACGGTCGTGAGTAGTCGCCCAAAGAGTCGTACCTTGTTCTGGTCGCCGCTGGATTTTCAACACGTTTGAAAATTTTCGGCGACCTATGATTGTTGCCGGCAAGTCGCCGAAAAAAATGGCGTAAGTGGGACAGGCCCTTAACTGTGGCTCGTCGCATACTTTGCATCTTTACCTGTGTTGTGAGTCACCAGTCGTATCATCAGGCTTGCCCCTGACCTGCGCGACAAGATGAAATGTGCAAACTAAGATGGTGGTGAGTGGAGCAGCCCGGGTCAATTCTACAATTGCTGCAATGTCATCAGTAAATGAACCTGATTTTCTCGAGGTAAGATCAATTTTGAATCATGCAACGTTTTCAATCATAGCACAATGCAATCCCATCCCTAAAGATTCCTTCACTAAGGTTGCCTCGACTAAATTGTAGTTACTGCTGTATTCAGGCAAACATTGCCCACCGAGCATTTTCTCCCGATGAGCACAAATAACCAAAGAACATGACGTTAGTTGCCTGACTCTCAGTCTGAAGAAGGGTCTCGACCCGAAACGTCACCCGTTCCTTCTCTCCATAGATGCTGCCTGTCCCGCTGAGTTACTCCGGAATTTTGTGTCTATCCTCGGGAGTAAATCAGCGTCTGCAGCTATTTCCTGCACATGAGTCTAGTTTAGATATACAGCGCAGAAACAGGCCCTTGGTCCCACCGAGTCCACGCCGACCAGCGATCCCCTTATTCTAGCACTACCCTACACACCAGGGACAGTTTTACAATTTTACCGGGGCCAATTAACCTGCCAACCTGTACGTCTTTGGAGTGTGTGGGAGGAAACCGGAGCACCCGGAGAAAACCCTCGCAGGTCATGGGGAGAACGTAAAACTCCGTGCAAACAGCAACCGTAGTCCGGATGGAACCCGGGTCTCTGGCGCTGTGAGGCAGCAACTATACCCGCTGCACCACAATGCCGCCTCTTGGGTATGAATTAAAAGTGTATATATAAACCACGGGTGCCGTCTGCACGGAGTTTCGACGTTCTCCCCGTGGCCTGCGTGGGTTTTTTCCGGGTGCTCTGGTTTCCTCCCACATTCCAAAGACGTACAGGTTTGCAGGTTAATTGGCTTGGTGTAAATGTAAATTGTCCCCAGTGTGTGTAGGATAGTGTTAGCATGCAGGGATCGCTGGTCGGCGCGGACTCGGTGGGCCGAGGGGCCTGTTTCTGCTCAGTATCTCCAAACTAAACTAAACTAAACGCATCTCACATAAAGCCATAACACACTGGAGAGCCTTAACCATCTGAAGAAGGGCGTTGGTTGCCGGATGCACTTGGTATCGTTAAGTGAGGCCATTTAGAACGGAGACGAGGAAACACCTTTTCACAGAAAGAGTTGGGAATCTGTGGAATTCTCTGCCTCAGAGGGCGGTGGAGGCCGGTTCGCTGGATACTTTCAAGAGAGAGCCAGATAGGGCTATTAATAATAGCGGAGTCAGGGGATATGGGGAGAAGGCAGGAATCGGTACTGATTGGGGATGATCAGCCATGATCACATTGAATGGCGGTGCTGGCTTGAAGGGCCGAATGGCCTACTCCTGCACCTATTGTCTATTGTCTATTGTTTAAACCAGCATCTGCAGTTCCTTCCTAGGTTCATTGGCTTGGTATAAATGTAAAATTGTGGCTGTTGTGTGTAGGATGGCGCTAGTGAGTGCGGGGTGATTGCTGGTCGGCACGGACTCGATGGGCCGAAGGACCACTGTATCTCTGAAGTAAACTAAAGTACTGGGTCTCGGCAATGCGCTGCCTCCTGTTGAAAGCGTGTGAGGCGTGGGACGACAGTCCACAAAGTGTGACAAAGAGGATTTCACATCCCTCAGCTAAGTGTACTTTAAGTTTCAAGATAAAAAGCTTTGAGCTATTTAGCCAACTGGAGTGATTGGCTGCGCTGGGCTATTTTTAACGGAGCAGGCAAGGTTGAAGAGAGGATTAAATGAAGTGCATAACATTATGTGGGACCCAGATAGACCTATTTTTCAGAGTGAAGAGGGAGACAGTTTAAAGTGCTTAGTAGATGAAAGCAGACAGAATTCATTTTTCATTTTTTTATTTGAGCAGAATTAGGCCATTCGGCCCATCAAGTCTACTCCGCCATTCAATCACGGCTGATCTATCTCTCCCTCTCAGCCCTATTCTCCTGCCTTTTTCCCATTAACCCCTGACACCCGCACTAGTCAAGAATCGAGAGACAAAATGCTGGAGTGACTCAGCGGAACAGGCAGCCGCCTCTCTGGAGGAACATAGAAACAGAAACATAGAAAATAGGTGCAGGAGTGGGCCATTCGGCCCTTCGAGCCTGTAACGCCATTCAATATGATCATGGCTGATCATCCAACTCAGTATCCTGTACCTGCCTTCTCGCCATACCCCCTGATCTCTTTAGCCACAAGGGCCACATCTAACCCCCTCTTAAATATAGCCAATGAACTGGCCTCAACTACCTTCTGTGGCAGAGAATTCCACAGATTCACCACTCTCTGTGTGAAAAATGTTTTTCTCATCTCGGTCCTAAAAGATTTCCCCCTTATCCTTAAACTGTGACCCCTTGTTCTGGACTTCCCCAACATCGCGAATAATCTTCCTGCATCTAGCCTGTCCAACCCCTTAAGAATTAAGAGCCTCTTAAGAATTTTGTAAGTTTCTATAAGATCCCCCCTCAATCTTCTAAATTCTAGCGAGTACAAGCCGAGTCTAGCCAAGCCGAGAATGTGGACAGGTACAGAGTGCAGTAGTAACTCAGCGGGACAGGCAGCATCTGTGGAGAGAAGGAATGGGTGACGTTTCTCCAGACTGGGAGTCGGAGGAGGGAGAGACGCAGAGATAAGGAAGGGATCGGATGAGAAACGTCGCCCAGCCATGCTCTCCTGAGATGCTGACCAACCAGCTGATCTGCCCCAGCACTCTGTGTCTTCTCGAGTATTTGAGACGAGAATTCTAATCCTATTTGAACGGTTCTTGGATACGGATGAAACCCGCGCATTCATGGTCCAGGGTCCAGAGAGATGCTGAACTCCTGCTCGCTCAGTATGACAATAATGGGCAGAGCGGCCTTCATTTCCACAGTGATCCTCTATGATTAGGAATACATCTAAGAATAGGTCAGTGTAAATGGTAATAGATCGGGTAAATGCACAGTCTTTTACCCAGAGTCGGGGAATCGAGCACCAGAGGACATGGGTATAAGGTGAGAGGGGGGAAAGATTTAATAGGAACTTGAGGGTTAACGTTCTCACACAAAGGGTGGTGGGTGTATGGAACAAGCTGCCAGAGGAGGCAGTTGAGGCTGGAACATGCATAGGACAGGTTTGGAGGGATATGGGCCAAACATAGAAACATAGAAAATAGGTGCAGGAGTAGGCCATTCGGCCCTTTGAGCCAGCACCGCCATTCAATATGATCATGGCTGATCATCCAAAATCGGTACCCCATTCCTGCTTTTTCCCCATATCCCTTGATTCCGTTAGCCCAAAGAGCTATATCCAACTCTCTCTTGAAAGTGGCAGAGAATTCCACAGATTCACAATGCAGGCAGGTGGGACTAGTGTAGATGGGGCATGTTGGTCGGCGTGGGCTAGTTGTGACGGAGGGCTAGTTTCCACACTGTATGACTCTACGACTCTCTATGACTCTAAAAGGAACAGGTGATGTTTCGGGTCAGAACTTGCGTGGGCAAGTTGGGCCGAAGGGCCTGTTTCCGAGCTCGATTACTCCATGGCGATGAATCTCAAAAGCCACCATGCATCGAAGGCCAGTCCAACATACCTTCTTCCCGAGCTTTCCCCATCTCTCCGAGCATGCCATTCACCTGTCAAGAAAGCTTTCCCACTTAATCCAAAGTAAAAACTCTGTAAGGACCAATAACAAGACCTGACTGTGATTTCTCCAGCTCTGGGAAGATGCTTTATCTGCCTGTCCAGAAACATCTGTTAAAATCGGGAGCTGCTGCTTTTCCCCAAAGAGCCACAAGATTAATTACCTTCCATTCAGCACTGACCAGCGGAAAGCAACGGGGATTCCATCTTAGAAACTCCGCTGAGAACAACAAGATTTAATGCTCTCCCTGGTATTTTAACTCTTAATACTTAAAACAAATGAATTTAAATTAACATTAACTCAAATCTGGTTGTTAACTTTCATATAATTAGAAATTAAGCTACATCAGAATGAATATCCTTACGAATAAGGGATAGGGTCTGGATAAGGTCATAGTGTCATAGAGCACTGAAACAGGCCCTTCGGCCCAAATCAACCGTGATAGTATAGGATTTGAGTATAGGAGCAGGGAGGTTCTACTGCAGTTGTACAGGGTCTTGGTGAGACCACACCTAGAGTATTGCGTACAGTTTTGGTCTCCTAATCTGAGGAAGGACATTCTTGCCATAGAGGGAGTACAGAGACGGTTCACCAGACTGATTCCTGGGATGTCAGGACTTTCATATGAAGAAAGACTGGATAGACTCGGCTTGTACTCGCTAGAATTTAGAAGATTGAGGGGGGATCTTATAGAAATTTTAAGGGGTTGGACAGGGTAGATGCAGGAAGATTGTTCCCAATGTTGGGGAAGTCCAGAACAAGGGGTCACAGTTTAAGGATAAGGGGGAAATCTTTTAGGACTGAGATGAGAAAAACATTTTTTACACATGAATCTCTGGAATTCAGTGCCACAGATTGTAGTTGAGGCCAGTTCATTGGCTATATTTAAGAGGGAGTTAGATGTGGCCCTTGTGGCTAAAGGGATCAGGTGATATGGAGAGAAGGCAGGTACAGGATACTGAGTTGGATGATCAGCCATGATCATATTGAATGGCGGTGCAGGCTCGAAGGGCCGAATGGCCTACTCCTGCACCTATTTTCTATGTTTCTATGTGATGCCCCATCCAAGCTAGTTTCATTTGCCCATGTTTGGCCCATGTTCCCATGTGAAATACCTCGTCTGTTGCAAAATATACTTGGGGAATAAAATCTGACTCTGATTCTGATGTTCCTGTAACCCGTTCCTATCTATGTACCAGTACAAGCGTCTTTTAAACTTTCCAGAGAGAGTTAGATTTAGCTCTTCGGGCTTAACTCTACGGAATCAAGGGATACGGGGGGAAAGGCAGGAACGGGGCACTGATTCTGGACGATCAGCCGTGATCATATCGAATGGCGGTGCTGGCTCGAAGGGGCCGAATGGCCTGCTCCTGCACCTATTTTCCTATGTTTCGACGTGAATAATGTTGCAAATGAATCAGGAGGGACATTTCACCTCTTCATTAATCCTTAATCATCCAGCTGTTGCAAGCATATTGATTAAAAAAACACACAAAAGTCTTTTTCATCTGGGATGGCGCAAGATGACTAGAATCGGTTTTGATTCAGCCCCTAATGGTTTTAAAACAGGATGTAGGAGTGTCATGGTGATAAATATACTGCTGTATTTGGAATAGAGCAGTGCATAATTTAGCAGAACTGGATAATATTGTGCTAGAACTGCAATGGGAATGTGTCACATCTTGACGGATTGGGTAATTTACTGCACAGATACCAACCAGGAAACTAATGGGGATTTGGATTGCAACATCGATTGTTTCCTGTTCCCTTCATGTACTAGTATTTGGCGTCAGCGTGCCACGAACAAATCAAGCTTTTGTGACTTCCATTCAATAAACAATAGACAATAGGTGCAGGAGTAGGCCATTCGGTCCTTTGAGCCAGCACCGCCATTCAATGTGATCATGACTGATCATCTACAATCAGTACCCCGTTCCTGCCTTCTCCCCGTATCCCCTGACTCCGCTATCTTTAAGAGCTCCATCAAACTCTCTCTCCAGCTCCGCCTTCAATTCCATCATCCCCAGCAGACTGGTCACCAAACTCATGGATTTAAGACTCTCCCAACCCATCTGCCTCTGGATCAAGGACTTTCTGTCTAACCGCCCCCAGACCGTCAGACTGGGACATCACCTCTCCACCCCCATCACACTCAGCACCGGCTCCCCACAGGGCTGTGTGTTGAGCCCCCTCCTCTACGCCCTCTACACCCACGATTGTGCCCCCGCCCACTCCACCAACACTATCGTCAAGTTTGCGGACGACACGACTGTGGTTGGACGTATCTCAGGAGGAGATGAGACAGCCTACGTGGAGGAAGTCCAAAGACTGGCAGCGTGGTGTTCAGACAACAACCTCATCTTAAACACCACAAATACAAAGGGAATTATCATAGACTTCCGTAAGAACAGTGCAGCCCCCAAACCCCTATTCATCAATGGGGACTGTGTGGAAAGGGTCTCAGACTTCAGATTCCTGGGCACACAAATTACGGAGGATCTCTCCTGGACTACAAACACCACCACAGCAGTCAAGAAGGCCCAGCAGCGACTCTACTTTCTGAGGATCCCCAGGAAAAACAACCTGGAGGAGAAGCTGCTGGTGTCGTTCTACCGCTGCTCCATCGAGAGTGTGCTGGCGTACTGTATAACCACATGGTATGCCAGCTGCTCTGCAGCGGACGGGGGAGCCCTTCAAAGGGTCATCAATACCGCACAAAAAATCACTGGCTGCCCACTGCCCTCCCTGAAGGACATCTTCAGCTCTCGCTGCCTTGGCAGGGCAGCCAACATCCTGAAGGACCCTTCCCACCCTGGACACAACCTGTTCCACCTGCTGCCCTCTGGCAGACGGTACAGGTCTTTCAAAACTCGCACAAACAGACTCAGAGACAGCTTCTAAATAAATAAATAAATAATACATGTCTTTATTTATATAGCACATTTTTAGTCAACTTGCATTGACCCCAAAGTGCTTCACATAATTACATCCACACACACAGGCAAAGGTGGGTGAAGTGTCTTGCCCAAGGACACAACGACAGTATGCACTCCAAGCGGGATTCGAACCAGCTACCTTCCGGTTGCCAGCCGAACACTTAGCCCATTGTGCCATCTGTCTACCCCATAGCCATACGTGAACTTAACAATGCAAAATAAGAAATAACACTCACATTCAACTGAATGGTTCTACCTCAGCTGCTATTGTTATTTATCTGTAATTTTTAAAAAAAAATTTTTTTTTTTTAATATGTATATATTTTTACCTTTTCTTATATATTTAAAATTGCTCTTGTGAATCGCACCGTGGGATTGACTTTTAAATTTCGTTGTACCATGTGCAATGACAATAAAGAGCTTCATTCATTCAAAGTATCCAGATAATCGGCTTCCACCGCCCTCTGAGGCAAAGAATTCCACAGACTCACCACTCTCTGAGTGAAAAAGTTTTTCCTCATCTCCGTTCTAAATGGCCGACCCCTTATTCTTAATCCATTCATCTTGCTGACAAGCAGGGTTTAGCGACACAGCGCAGAAACAGGCCCTTCGGCCCATCGAGTCCACGCCGACCAGCGATCACCCGTTCACACTAGTTCCACGTTATCCCACTTTCTCATCCACTCCCTGCACACGAGGGACAATTTAGATCAGTTTAGATCATAAGATCGTAAGATCATAAGATTATAGTTCTATCCAGTCTTTCTTCATAAGACAGTCACCAGACTGATTCCTGGGATGTCAGGACTGTCTTATGAAGAAAGACTGGATAGACTTGATTTATACTCTCTAGAATTTAGAAGATTGAGAGGGGATCTTATAGAAACTTACAAAATTCTTAAGGGGTTGGACAGGCTAGATGCAGGAAGATTGCTCCCGATGTTGGGGAAGTCCAGGACAAGGGGTCACAGCTTAAGGATAAGAGGGAAATCCTTTAAAACCGAGATGAGAAGAAATTTTTTCACACAGAGAGTGGTGAATCTCTGGAACTCCCTGCCACAGAGGGTAGTCGAGGCCAGTTCATTGGCTATATTTAAGAGGGAGTTAGATGTGGCCCTTGTGGCTAAGGGGATCAGGGGGTATGGAGAGAAGGCAGGTACGGGATACTGAGTTGGATGATCAGCCATGATCATATTGAATGGCGGTGCAGGCTCGAAGGGCCGAAGGGCCTACTCTTGCACCTAATTTCTATTTCTATAGTTCAGTTGAGTTCAGTTTAGTTTACTCACCTGTACAAGTGTATTGTCACCGAGGTACAGTGAAAAGCTTTTGTTGCGTGCTAACCAGTCAGCAGAAAGACAATCCATGATTACAATTGATCTATTTACAGTGTATAGATACATGATCAGGGAATAACGTTTGGTGCAAGGTAAAGCCAGCAAAGTCCAATCAAGGATAATCCGAGGGTCACCAGTGAGGTAGATAGTAGTTTAACCTTGCTCTCTGATTGGGGATAGGATGGTTCAGTTGCCTGATAACAGCTGGGAAGAAACTGCCCGTGAATCTGATCCAGGCCCTTCGGCCCACCGAATCTGCACCAACCATCGATCACCCGTTCAAACTCGTTCCACGATATCCCACTTTCCCATCCACTTCCTAGGGGCAATTTACAGGGGCCATTTAATGTACAAACCCGCACGCCTTTAGGATGCGGGAGGAAACCCACGCGGGGAGTCATAGAATGATACAGTGTAGGAACAGGCCCTTCGGCCCAACTTGCCCACACCGGCCCAAATAGGAGAACGTGCAAACTCCACATGGACAGCGACCGAGGTCAGGATCGAACCGTGGTCTCTGGCGCCACGATGCGGCGGCTCTACCAGCTGTGCCGCTGTGCCGCCATGAGGAATTAACCCTTTCATTGTGTGGCCCAGTAACATTGCTTCACTTGAGCCCCAGGTACAGTTCACAAGTTCACAAGATATAGGAGTAGAATTAGGCCATTCGGCCCATCGAGCCTACTCCGCTACTCAATCATGGCTGGTCTCTGCCTCCTAATCCCATTTTCCTGCCTTCTCCCTATAACCCTTGACATAAGATTATAGTTCAGTTGAGTTCAGTTTAGTTACTTGACAACTATTCTAATCAAGAATCTATCTATCTCTGCCTTAAAACTATCCACTGACTTGTCCTCCACAGCCCTCTGTGGCAATGAGTTCCACAGATTAACTACCCTGTGACTAAAGATGTTCCTCCTCACCTCCTTTCTAAAAGAGCGCCCTTTAATCCCCTGGCTGTGACCTCTGGTCCTAGACTCTCCCACCAGTGGAGACATCCTCTCCACATCCACCCTATCTACGCCTTTCATTATTCTGTAAGTTTCAATGAGGTTCCCCCCTAGCATTGAATTTGCCTTCCTTACTACCGATTCGACTTGCAAATTAAAGGGCCTGTCCCACTTGCCGATTTTTTTCGGCAACTGCCGGCATCATTGACTGACGTATCAGGTGATTGAAAAATCCGCGGCGTGAAGACGTATTGACGCGCGCCGGTTTTTCAAGTGTCGCAGCATTTTTTTTTGCTGCCGCTGGATTTTGAAATGTTCAAAATCTTTTGGCGACCCTGATATGACACCGGCGGTCGCCGAAAAAATCGCCAAGTGGGATAGGCCCTTAACTTCTTTGGGAGTCGTGCACCGAGTCCCTCTGCATCTCCGAATTCTGGATTCTCTCTCCACTAAGAAATTATTCTACGCCTTTATTCTTTTTTACCAAAATAAGTTGACCTACTCAGTAAGGATTTGATCAGCCGCATTCCTTAATAGATGAGAAGTGATGGGGGGGGTAATTTTAATCCATCTCACCCAAGCTTAGACGTTCCACATATATCACCAATACCTGACACACTTGTCTTCAAGGGAGATGCAGAGGATTTGCTGGAAATAGAATGGAAAGTTGCTCTTTGAGTTCACCGTGTTCTGTCAGGTCTCAGAGGAAACCCATAACCCTCCCTCATAATTAGCTACACAACCTCAATGAAAGTTCCTGATGAATTAATCACCAAACCAAGTCCAGAATCTGCTTCTCCCGGTCCTCCGTGGTTTGGCTGCTGATTTAATTCACTCAGTCTTTTAACCAGCCTTCCTTTCTCCAGTTGTGAGTTAAATCAGCGAATAATTCACACGTTACCTCCGGATTGGCCTGGTACCCCAGCATCATTCGACGTGCCGGTCCTCGATTTACCTCTTCCTTCTGTTGGCAGCCTCAGCTTCCTGGATCCAGAACATTCCTAGATTAATATTTCTCGCTTTCCCTCTCTCATTCTTTCTCCCCGCTCTCTTTCTCTCTCTCTCTCTGTCTCTCTCTCCAGGC